>NC_141877.1:383370459-383680170 GCF_056163025.1 Triticum urartu
GAAAAATAAAAATAAAAAAATAAACAGGAACGAAAAAAGAAAAGAAAAAGAAACCAAAACAGAAAAACAAAAAAGAAACAGTAAAACCGGTAAAAGAGATAAAAAAACCGGTTCAGGGAACATTCTAGAAGGTTCCCAAAACCGGCTGGAGTAGGTGCACTGTGTACGCGAAAGTGGGCCGGCCCATCGCGTCGCCGCTCGGTCGCTCGCCTGTGTGAAGCGCCGGCAGTTTGACGCAGAGAGCGTCAAATAGGAAATTCCAAGCCGCCTAGCCCAGCGCAGCGATTTCTGGAGTCCTCCAGCCAGCGCACGTGCCGTGCACGAAAAAATGGCCGAGGAGGGTAGGCACATCGCCGCCGGTGACCCCATCCGGCCGCCGCGGCTGGAGGATGCCGGCCTGGAGGACTGCGCTCTCCCGCCGGAATCCATCGCCGAGGCTTTCTCCCTTGCGGCGTTGGCCGTCTCCTCCCGCCTCCCCAACCTCTCCCTCTCCGACGACGAGGACGAGGACGAGGGAGGTGACCCGCTCGCGCCTCGTGGAGGCTGCGTGGAGGACGCGGGACCCACCCGCGGGGCCATTCCCGACGCCCTTGTTGGCGCAGGGGGCGGCAGCGAGGGCGGCGCCGACGAGGTCGTGGTCGTCGGCGGTGGTGGCGGAGGAGGCGGCGACGAGGTGGTAGTCGTCGGGCGCGGAGACGAGGAAGATAGGGTTGTTGTGGTCGGAGAAGAGCTGGGGCAGGAGAAGCGTTGCGGCAAGGGAACCAGAGAAGGAGAGCGCCGGAAGGAGGAGGAGGAGGAGATGGTGGAGAAGGCCATCTTGCTGGAAGATTTTGCGTGAGCTTTGTGAGCTTTTCCTTTAGCCTGATAAGATATTTCCCTTCCTTGTTTGTTTGACTTGTAATGTAGTGAATCTCCCTATGAGGAAGGCAAGAGTGAATTTATCTCAGATGTAGTGTTTAATTTTAAGATCATTACTAATGTGGTGTTTGATTTTAAGATCAGATGACAGTATGTTAGTCTCCAATGGCAAGCTACTTAGCATCAATGGTATTCGATTTAGTGCACTGCTGATGATTGTTGCTGTTTTCCTGTTCGATTGTTCAAAGAAGTTAGTGACAAGCTGCGAATGCACCTGACATTATTGGTTGTTGTAAAGGGAAATGATGCAAATGTGATTGTGTGTCTGATATATAATGTGTCTTAGTAGGGCTTGCAAACAGAGAAATGTTAGAAGAAACCACTGGATCTGACATGGCACCAAATCTTTCTATGGAAAAATGTTTGGTGCAGAAACCTTCCTCCATAAATTTATGAAGTGGGAAAATAATACAAGGCATCACTCGTAAAAATGAATAGAACAGAGCAGACTTTTTATTGATCATGAACATGATTTGTACTTTTTCAACTGGAACTGAAATTGGATTACTGATAAACTAACACCATTGCAGTACACAGTACTACTCTCATGAGGGAATTTAGTGAAAGCTTTTCTGTAAAATAATTAGATGTGCTCAGGTCACTAGCAGGTTAGACTTTTTTTTTGGTGTGTGGAAATAGCAGGTTAGACTGGTTAGTGTGCTGATATCCCGGCCTATCAGACAATTGTTGTGTCAAAGTGAATGGAAGCCTTGAAAGGATGTATGAGTATGTTATATGGCCGGTTTAGCTAGGCCCAGCCGCCGACGCGCCCGATCATCGCCCCGTCCCACTCCATCCTTCCCCTACAACCTCCGGAGCAGATCCTTGTTCAATAGCTGAGTAACTAGTTAAATAGCTTGAAGGATTTTTCATCGTATAACATGGTCAAAGATAGTCACTGAGTCATTTCATTTCATTGTTGTGCCTATATCTTTGCAGCCCTGCAGGTAGCTTCCATGCTTAATCGTCTTATCTACAGCACAAGATGAACTCAATGGTTCAAGTAATGATAAAAGATTTCAGCTAAGTCATCTAACAATCTGCTTAACAAAGATTTTTTTTTTCAACTAGCGCTTTTGATTGGCCAGTCACCCTTCCTGGTAGGATTACTGCAAAAAGGATATGATAGCCTGTTTCTCAAAAATCGATATATAAATTTTGATTGGGTCAGAGATTCACAGAACTACCATTATTTGCAATTGTTAATATGTTTGAGATATAATCATATAGCATGTGTCCATCTAGTCCTGTTTATGAGGTTTATCAGCTTTGTATTTCCATGTGCTTCAGTATTCCAACTTCCAAGTTAAGTCCTTGACCTGATTACTGGTGACCAACTCGCGTTAAGTGGGAATGAGCGATTCATTTATGTGATCTCAAGTGCTTAATGCATCAGTGATGCCAGATGTTTGGAGAGGTGCTTAACAGAAGATACCTATCTTTTCTTGCCATCTAGGACAGCTGCTAAGTAACTAATTTTGTAGCATTGACGCTTGTGGGCACTAGTGTTTAACAGGTATTTGGGTGTGTAACTACCTCTAACTAATAGAAAATTCAACTACCGAAGCACCTATGCTTCTTACTTGGGTAAATGATGATGTGGTTATACTGCCCTTCTGTAGCACCCTGTAGAAGAATGTTTAATTGTGGATATCCTGATGGCTCCAATTTTTTTGTGTAGTATTAATTCATCTGGTCGTACAAAACACTGGATATTCTTCATACCATGCTTATAATGTGTTTCTTATCTTACTGATATAAAAAGAAAGAAAGAAAAATTGGACAAGATCAAATCTGTTCTTACCTGAAATGAATGTATGTGGCTGTCACAGTCTCACAGAGCCCCTCACCTTCCACATAGCAGCAGTGCTGATATGTGGATTGTGGATATGGATATTAGGTGCCTAACATGAGCTGATATATGCATTGTCGATATGGGTAAGGTGCTTAAGATGAGCTAATTGGTTACTGGGGATTTCCTTGTTCCATGAACTGAAACTCTGAGAGCACCATGCAAGGGGTGCTGGCCTGCTGGGAACATTTCAGACCTCTTAGCCTCCAATTTATCGACAACATATAGTTAGACCATGTGAAGTGAAGCTTTTGCCTCGTTGTGGACAGTATCCACTGCAGTCACGGGGAGAACCGACGCCCCTAAATTGGATTTTGTGAAACCACCGAGACTACAAACAGAATCTCTACCTTGTTGGCAGGCTTACAAGCGCAAGAAGTTGCTCGTTGATCTTTCTTGCATCAGAAATGCCCAAAAACATTGCTCTCAGGTGCTTATCAGAAGATAGTGGAGCTAGGACTGTGCAGAGAAATGAGGCAGACATCAGTACATCACTGTAGCTGCTTTGATCAATCTGTGCACCATGTCCACCTCAGGCCTAGCGTGGAGCATCATTGACAGGGATCACGGGTGGTATTGCCTACTAATGAGGCCAAGAAGCTCAGCTTAAGTCATGCTGATGTGCAGTCTGCATTATTGTCCTTGCTTTCCAGGTGTTCAACTGCAATCGGTTTTGGCTGATGCTCCTGCTACAGGGTGAGGTACATGCTGGCCTATGTGCACACAAGACATTTTCATCACCATTAGGGGTTTGAATCTGTGCTTCTTAAGATACTAGTGTGTTTATTTACATGCACTGGAGTGAGCATGGTCTGTTCATGGCTAATGTGGATAGCATCGTCACTCACGGGTGGTGGAGAACCGGAGAAGGAAATGCAGTGTCTTGCCATCCTGGAACAGTTGCGAGTTGTAGGCTTGTAGCCATCATTCTTGCGAAGTTTTGTCTGATGTGGGGTGGTCTTGTCATCTCAATCTGCAAGGGCAGGTGAACAAAGATAATCGATAGGTCGAAAATCTGGTAGGGAAATGTTGCACAGTTTGTGGTGCAAAATTTTGGTACGCATCTCCTGAAGCTTTTCCTTGCAGGCATGTTTCTCGTGCTCCATTCTTGACGGTGACAGGAAGGGAGCAGGCATCCAAGACACTCAAAATCCTGGAGAGATAATGCAATGCCATGGCCAGCACAAAAGGCAGGCGATGAAGAAGAAAAGGTATATAATATTCCGAGTGCCATGGACAAAAGCATGCTTATGAATGATTCTGCATCCTGGAAAGATGATCTCTGCACTGCATGTGATAATTATGCCAGTGTAGTGTATGGTGGTGGTAAGTTAACCCTACAAGGAGCACTCCCAAGATCGGATCCAGTCCACCATCAGGCTTGATCAAAGTATGCCATCTTTCATTCTTCCAGATTCAAAATTTAAAAAGCTGTAGTACTGATACCCATGCATGCATGTGCCGTTGCAGCTCTGGTCATGCTGTTGCATCATTCATGGCGGGTTTAGCGGCTGGAGTGGAGATCTAAGTTCATTCCAAACGAAAACCGAAGACCATGCGTGTACCGTAATACGGCTGCCTAGTTGCTGCCGTGCTGCCCTTTTAATAATGGAGATGCCAGATCCCTGGCCTGTGCTTATTTTTTACTACGCACTACATGATGTGCATGTCCCTTTCCAGAAAAGTGAGATGATTGATCGGGGTTTGCTTGTTCTGGGGATAAGGATTCATGATTTCCTGGGTCAACACGCAAAAGTGTGAAATCCTTGATAGCAACTTTATGTTTCACTTGAAATTCACATGTTTCAGACCTCTTTGAGCATCCATCCACTGGTTATCTGATCTGCAGGACACCATATTGATTGGGCAGACGCGTAGTACGTGGGGCAGCTCTCCAGCATGGAGCTGACTCACTCTTTTGTCTTGCAGCAGCCACGATCTTCTCTGGAGCACTTCTACTGCGTGTGGTTACGGTCTGAACAGAGTCAGTGGCGGCGCCAGGGGTCTTCCCTGGACTTCCATGGAATACCAAAGAAATGCTAATCCATTGGTATACTTCTGCTACCTTGCTGTATATTTGTTGTTATATTGCCATAAAATTGCACAAATGAATACCAATGAATACCAAGGAAGAAATTCCTGGCGCCGCCACTGAACAGAGTCCTCTTTTTTCGTGCTTCGAGTATGGAAAAAATGTCAGATTTGTCAATTCTGGCGGTCTTGTTGCAAAATAAATGCATTTTTGTATTGCTGTGAACACCCACGACGGGGTGTGCTCATTGAGTCATTGGTAAGACAATCTTGTGAATTTTACTGCTCGTAGCACACATTGCTCTCCTCACGCATTACACCTTCATGTTCTCTGTGGCTGGATCGGATCTCGCATTCAATGAACTCTGAATTTTCTGCACAAGGCGTGTAATAAATGGAGATGACCGTGAGAAGTGGCTGAGCAACTGAGACAGACAGACAGATACAGGTATAGTTTCTTACTATTTGCCAGAACTGTCTTGATGATTACTTGCTCCAGGTTCAGGTTCCAGCCGGTAGCACTTGCCTTTCTCGCGCCGTCTCACGTGCTTGTAGCATGTGATTTTTACCTCTTGCAGATCGGGATGCGCACCGGATCGGTATCTCATCAGTGGAATGAAAACTCTGCGTCCGGATCCCAGCGATCGAGATTCGCCCCATCTGGACCGTCCATCTAATTCCCTTGATCTGATGTGCAGACGCTAGCATGATAAAGCTCTGCCGGGAACCTCCGCTTAATTCCCTTGTCTCTGTAGCTCCGCATGTGATGTACTAGTACGGGTGATTTGACAGGGACTCACATGGTCCGGCCGCAGAGATCTTGTGATCCTCCTGTCGCTCAGTTCAGTCAGTTGGCCTCACTCCGGCTCTGCCGGTGGTTGTTGTGGGCGAGAAGCCTCGAACTGTGGATTTTTTTTCAGCTTTCTTCTTTATGGGAATGATTATAAATTCTACGGCTGCTATGTTTTTGGCGCTTTGAGTAAACGGTGTTTCCATAAGTATTACTCCCTCCGTTTTGAATTACTTGTTGCAGGTATGGATATGTGTAAATGTATCTTAGTTCTAGATATATCCATTTCTGCGACGAGTAATATGGAACAGAGGGAATAGATCTGTTGTTTTGCCAATCAAATCCTTTTTATCTTAGCGGTGCTGCGGATTTGGCGTGGATGCAGATGTTGGCCTCGCATGGCAAGGGCCCCCTCGTGTTAGTCCGCTGGCAGTAGGGTCCTGCCTGCAAAATCGGAAGGAACAGGCACAAGCCGGTGACGGTGATGCTGCCATGCTGGAGTGGGTGATGGACAAGCTGTCAAACAACCTACAGAATTTGACAAAACTGCCGAGCACCGCGGTGCAATCTTGTCCGTGTCTCTAGGAGTCGTCCAGCTGACGATGAGCGGCGAGCGATGGCGCCATGCGCATCCAACCGCCCAGGACGCAAGGTGACGACTTCTACAGGTAGTGGTGTGTGTGTGTAGGGCTAGAATTTTAACTCTTGAGATTCATGAGTTAACGAGTAGCTTGTGACCCAGCTCGGCTCGACTCAAACTCGAGTCGAGTCGATTTTAATCTGAGCTCGTTCACATACCGAGTTTAAGGTGCCGAGCTAATGAGTTACTCCCTCTGTCAAGAAATATAACATCGTTTAGATTACTAAGATATATTGATCTAAACACTCTTATATTTTTCTTACAGAAGGAGTACTTGTTTAGCTCATTAAGCTCGTTAATTAAAAGAGGAGTGAGATAAGTACCAACATCTTTGTTCATTGTTGTCATTTTTTTTCTCGAATACGCACAAGCATGCGTATCATATATTCATAGAAGAAGAGGCCAAGATGACCGATACAACGCCTTTCGGCACAATGCTACACCAAGAGGTTAGCATCCCCATCCACCATGACAACACCGACACATTACTCGTCCTGCCCAAACTCCAGCCATAAATGGCGAAGATGTAGAACACAGAGCACACATGCCGCGTCACATCCGGATCCAACACCTCAGAGTACAACCTTCAAACCAAACTAGATCAACGCACCCTCCACTCTTGGTGCCTAGGAGATCGGCAAGTGAACAGCAGGAGCTAGCCTAACTTGAGGAAGATATCTCAAAAGAGGCGTCGAAGATGGAGTACATTGCGCCCTGGATGCCCATGCCCACGGCAACAACCAGCACGTGACAACATGGCGCCTAAAGCCGCATCGCCGAGGCAAACGAGGCAACCACACCAGCTACTCCTCCACGCAAGACACCCCAAGCACCCACGCAGCGTCTCCAAGGAGAGGACGACGCCATGGCGCCGCCGCTGCGTGGCCCGGCGAACCGAACCTGGGGTTTCCCCCGGTGCTTGATCAGGGGATGGACATGGCCATGACAACGCCTCCAGGGAGGAGACGGCGCCCACAGGCGTCGTCGTTGCCCGCAGCCACAGCAGCGCACGGATTTCTCCTGACCATGTTCATCAAGTCTACGCAGAATAGCAAACTGGGAAGTGGGGAGCAAAGTTGTCACCTTGGGCCATTACCGTGGAGAGGGAAGTAGCATGTTGCCGTCGTCGAGCCACAAATCAGCCGGCAGCAACCACACGCCGCCAAGATCTCGAACCACCGCGCCACCTTGCCGCACGGTTTTCCGGGGCCGCCGCCCCGGCTTCCACACTGAGGATCCACTTTCCAGAGCCGCTCTGCCACCAGCCAACACCCGCCTACCATCCATGGGCCAACACCGCCATCACCAGGACATCTCTCCACCACCTCGAGCGACGCCGCCGCGCCGCCCCCGTCGATCCGTGGCACACCGCCACCACCACGGATCCGCAGACGCCAGCCGGAGCAGCCACGCCCCAGCCCGCCCGCCATGCGCGGAGGTCCGCCATGGAAGCCGCCGTCCTGGCCGGATCTGGGAGAGCACGGACCCCCGAAACGAGGCCATCCCGTAGCCCCACGCCGGGAACCGCCGGCCACCGCACTCCCCTGCCTCCGCATCCCCAGGGCCGCCGCCCCGGCATGCCCGCGCCGGCCAGCCGCCATCCCCGCCCCCAGCCGAGTCCGGCGGTCGCCAGCGCCACCACGAGAAGGAGCCGCCCCCGGCGCCGTTTGGCAGCGGGGGCCTGCCGCCACCGCGGTGCAGATGCCGGCGGCAGCGGCGGAGTGGGAGCACCGGATTGAGGGCTTCTAGGCGGCGGCGCAGTTGCGCCCCCGGAGTCGCCTGGGGAGCGACTCGGGGGGTTGGGGTCAAATTATGCTGGGTACATATCGTGAAGCTTCTTTCCGATAATAGTGTATCAAGTGTTCCTTTGGTGTAAATAGTTGATTTTTGAAGAAAAGTATGCGTCTATAAATATATTTTGTAGATAAATTGCATACATGCTCCCTCCGTTTCAAAATATAGCACGCCCGCGCTTTTCGAGGTTCAACTTCAACCATAAATTTAGCCAATGAGACCGACTACGGAGGGAGCAAAAATTATATAATTGAAAACTTCTTTTGAATACGAATTCATTGGTATAATTTTTGCTCCCGTCGCCTGTCTGTCTCGTTGGTTAAATTTATGGTCAAAGTTGAAGTACGGAAACGGAAGACGCACTATATTTTGGAACAGAGGGAGTAGTACATATATTTTGTTATTTCACATCTATAATTAGATTAACGTGTTAAACAATCTAGCTCGCGAGTTACACGAGCCGACACGAATTTGAATCTGAGCTCGTTATGTTAACGAGTCGAGCCAAGGTAACTCGTTCCATAAATATATCTTTTCATTGATAGAAAAAGTTAGAATATGTACAAAGTGGGGTGCATCGTACGACACGTATGCAACACAAGGAGGCGTTGACGATCTACCTAGAACAGCGAGACATGGGGTGCCCATCCAAAATTATCAATACATCACGAGTCTTAACTCGGGCCAAATGTTATTAATCCTAGTGGCGACAACGCACAGCCAAAGCCTCACGTCATCCTAGATAGTCTACAATAGGTGAACATCGAAGGGGCGTTGGCCATTGAAGATGCAACCATTTCGGTGCTTCCAGTACCACTAGGTCGTGAGCATGATGATGGAGGAGAGCCCATGACGATGTGAGGTAGGGGCATGGGAGCAAGTGGAAGTCCACTAGTTCGGGAAGAGTTTCAACCGATTGGAGAACAAATGGTTCGTATGAGAACAAATGGCTGTTGATGAGTCTCATGATGCATCCGTTAGAGAACAAATGGCTGTCATTATCAGGTTTTTGAACATAAAGGGATATATTTTGGAAAGGTTACTTGCTGTCAAGCATGTAGTGAACACCACATCCGCTTCTCTCAAAAGATCCTTGGATGAAGTGTTTGCTACCCATGGATTATCCATGTCTAGATTGAGAGGGCAAGGCTATGATGGCACCTCAAATATGCGTGGGCAACTAAATGGCTTAAAAAATCTGGTGCTAGATGAAAATCCACATGCGTTTTATGTTCACTGTTTTGCCCATCAGCTTCAATTAGTGATTGTGGCTGCTGTGAAGGGTATCCTAACTGCTAGTGATTTCTTTGGATATGCAAATATGGTTGTAACCATGGTTAGTATATTTTATAACTCATTGAATATTCAAGTGATGACTTATACTTTACAATGATTTTGATTTCTTGCTGACTTGTACTTTGCAATGCTTTGATCTGTAGGTCAGTGCTTCTTGTAAAAGAAAAGATGCATTATTACAGAAGCATCATGAAAATATTGTGTGGCAATTAGAAAATGGGGAGATTCTTAAAGGAAGAGGCAAACATCAAGAGGCAACTTTAGCAAGACCTGGTGATACGCGATGAGGATCTCACCATAGGACATTGATTCGGCTTTATCAAATGTGGGATTCGGTGATTCAAGTGCTACATGCTATTTCTCATGATGGGGAGGAGGCGGGTGATAGAGGCAAAGCATCATGTTTGATGAAATCTATGGAGGTCTTTGAATTTGTTCTGATCTTACATTTGATGCTTAAAGTGCTTGATTTGACTAATGACTTGTCACAAGCATTGCAACAAAAGGATTAAAACATAGTAAGTGCAACAAACATGATTGTGTCTGTTAAAAGTTTATTACAACAGCTAAGAGATGACGGATGGGAGGCACTTTTGGCGGCTGCCACTTTGTTTTGTATTAAAAGGGAGATACCAGTGCCTAGTATGGATGAGAATATACCAGCAAGGGATTACCCAAGGAGTTCCCGCAAAATGGTTAGTTGCTTCCATCAGTACAAAGTTGAAATATTCAATGAGGTTCTTGATAGAAACATAGCTGAGATGAATAACCAGTTCAGCGAAACTTCAACAAGGTTATTGATATGCATTGCTAGTCTAGATCCTAGAGACTCATTTAGCAGATTTAATCATGAGAACCTACTTGAGCTTGCATCTATGTACTCAGTCGAGTTCGATCCAGAAGAACAATATCATTTGGATGGTCAGCTCAAGATATACACTGATATGATGAAAAGGTCTGATGTTTTTTGCAGTTGCGGCAGTCTCGCTAATCTTGCTCTCAAGTTGGTTGAAACTAAGGAACATTTACACTTTCCTTTGGTTTACCGACTCATCACACTTGCTTTGACTTTGCCGGTAGCGACGACATCTGTTGAAAGAGTTTTCTTAGCCATGAATATCATTAAGACAGATTTGAGAAATAAGATAGCTGATGATTGGTTGAATGATCTGATGATATGCTATGTAGAGCGAGATATATTTGCTGGAATTGATGACAAGAAGATCATAGAACATTTTCACAGCTTGAGAGACCGTAGAGGCCATCTACCAAACCCTCCCCGTATACTTACGACTTAGGGTAAATACTTTTGTTATCTGATTCAAACTATTTCCTTACTTGTTCCAATACATGTATTGATATTAGCTTGTTCACCTGTTGTAGGTATCTATTAGTCATGGAGTTGGACATTTTGGGCCATGGAATGAATTATTCAAGCAGCGGGAGTCCAAGTTAGTAGTTATGTGTGAAGTTTATGTTATATTTTGTGATTTTGGGTGGTTACAACCTAGTTCTCGAGAATCTTGAAGTGTTCTTAATTATTGGTCATGTAAATTTTCGAGTGCATCTAGCTTCATATTTGAATTTTATGAGATTTGGTTCAGCGGACTTGCATTCGTCAATCAAATTTTTTATTCCTTCAATGTTTCACTCCGGCTAAGTTCAATTCCTGGATCCGCCACTGAAGGGGCATGAGCGTGGATTGGCACCATTAAAGAATTTCGTGCCATACATGTCAAGAGAAGGGGAAATCTACGAGAAGATGGTGCATCTCCTTAGGGACCTGATCACAGAGTAAGCAGAAATCATCATGGGGAAGCCCTCGACGGTGAAGCCAGTCTAACAATGGCCCTCCAAGGCCAACCAAGTGAAGACCTTGACCCGCGGTGGCCGGGGGGGGGGGAGTCTTCTAGGAGAGCCACCAATGAGGGTACGGTAGGTGCCATCCGTGACACCAGACTTTGGTAGAAGTTGTGTGGGTGCATCCTTGTAGTGGTGTGCTTGTGCGTCTATGTTGTGCTCGTTTTTTATTCTAAAAAGGCATCATCATGTTCCGCAACCACAATCCGAAACAAAGTTTTCAAAGTGTGATGGGTGGTATCATCATATGGACTACTATATCAACCATGTTGTGGTTTCGTTGGGTGTTGAGACTTAGTATCGACCGATATTTTGATCATATTAGTGCAGTACTCCCTCCGCTCCAATAGGTGGCGTATAAACTGAGTCAAAAAGCCAACACTTTCTAAGTTTGTGGAAGCATGTATACAAAATATGAAGGTAAACAATACCAATGTATCCATCATTACATACATTTTCATAATTTACTTATATTTGACATTCTGGTTGTTGATTTTTTCTTGCATATATTTGATCAAACTTAGAAATAATTAACTTCTACTTGAGTGTATATGCCATATATTTGGGAATATAGGGAGTATCTAGCATATTAGCCGCTCAGAATAGATCAAACACTTTGAGTGGAAATTAATTGTTTATAGAAAACAACAAAGGGAAATCCATGTGCCACAAACCAAGTTAAAAGCCAACAAATTCTCATAGTGCACAAATATATTTTTTTCCCAAAGGAGCAAAAGTTCTATGTTAATCAAGCATCGTCATTATAGGAAAACCCCTGAAGGAAAAGAAAAATACAATCCTGCCATTGGTTAGGCATCCATAGTATCCATCCCGCACATGCTGATGGCGCACCGTTGTGCCGTTGATGGAGTTTCGCATCGCCGCCGGGGCAAGAAATTAGTATCCATGTAGGTGGCCAAGACAACAATGATCTCTATTAAGAAGTTTCGGTGATGTCGACCCCGAAGGATCCACAACTCGTGAAAGAAGACGACAATGGGTCGATCAGTGATATTTACCAGGGAAACAAAATATCCCACGCCTTAGAGCCACCTGGGTTATTTTGGTGGCGAGCTATCTCCCAATCCGGTGATATTTACCAGGGAACTTTGACTTCCTCGGTCAATATTGGTGATGGCTCTTTCCCCCTCCTGTTTTGGAAAGACATGTGGCAACCCCAGATTCAAGTTGATGCTTACCTAGAGTCTTTTTCTTCGCGATGAATAAAGATCTCCATGCAAAAAAACTGGGTATGTTTGAACTGCAAGAGGGCTTCCAAGTCCCTCTCTCCACCCAAGTGCACGAAGAAGTCAGACAAATTAAAAACCTAACGATTCTTCTTTAAAGATGGTATAGTTAATGAGGCATTCGGTTCAATATGGAAGTCAAAATGAAAAATGAAGCTTAAAGTGCTTTCTTTACTCCTCCTCATTGATCGACTCAACACTATAAATATGCTTCATCATCACCACTATACTGTAGGAAATGATCATACATGCCCGTTGTGCTCCATTGCGGTTGAGAAAATAGTGGAACACCTCTTCTTTCGTTGCTCCTTCAATATTTATTGATGGAATGCCCTTCATATGACTTGGCTCCCAACTAGTGATGGACTTCGTGCTATAAATGAGGCCATGGTTGGGTAGTCTAGATTGATGTATATGGAGATTTTCATCACGGTGGCGTGGAACATTAAGGAAGGAAAGGATAATATCCTATTTCGAGGGACACCCCCCCTAAACACACACATTGAGAATTGAGATCCTAGAGGGATATGTTTAAGAATGACTTTGCTCTCCTTGCCCAGAAGGCAAAACCTGGCCTAGAGCCTTTCTATTTCTCTTGTAATTTCCTTCTCTTAGACAACTCTAGTTTCCCTTTACTATCCTTACCCTCTTTGGTTCAACCTCCGCCGCTTCTTCTGGGGTGGGGGTGGGGACATGTAGTACAATGTAATTTTAGTGGCGACACATTAATACATGTGTCGATAAGAGCCTTTCCTCTTGTCTTCAGGTTAAAAAAAATGCTTGGGCGGTCACACCTAAACATCCACCCGAGTTGACATAATAACAAGATTGATGTTATTGATGTCAAAGCACCACACAACCAACAAAGACACATCCATCTCCCGGCTACTTTGACATAGGGAAGGCAATTTTTCACCCGATCTCATTGCTAGATCTGACTACACACACACCGCCGCCAAAGAGACCTTATTGAGCACCGCCCGCCACCACCACCGGAGGGACGAAGCGACGGACAACAAAGACCTACATGTCCACACGATATCACCACTAGATCCAACGACGCATGCACTGCTAAGGCCGGAGTAGAAGCTAAAGGAAGGATTACTGAACACCGCCACCACCATCACCAGAAAGGCCGAAGCAAGAGACAAGTGAATACCTACACAATGTCCCACGATAAGGTAACAACAATGATCCCACTGATAGATTGGGACCTCACGACACACCCCACCAATAGAGTCGGGAAGCCGGCGGGAGGCGGTGAAGGAGGATGCAGGCGATCTAACGGAGGATGGGTGGCAGAGTGAAAACTCTAAATCACGTACGAGAGACATTAAAGCAGTACACTTACTACATATGGTCATGTTTCTAATTTTACGTATCGATCCAAGCCAGGTACTAAACAAAGTATTTTTTCCTAATGTCAGTTTTCAAAAATGGATCTAAGAGAGCCAATAAATCCGGAATACAACTATGTCTAACTAGATTCTTTTTTCTTATGGGGAGGAGGGATATTTTGTATTACTCAAGGTGGATCATCATCCTTATAAATGTTCCAAACCGCATTCGCACCCCCTCCTAACCACACCGCCGTCCAAGGGGTACTGCGCCCAAAGGCCGCCAAATGGTGACTAATTTTATTTTGGCCGCGGTTAATATGGGTAAACAAAATCTCTGTATCAGCCGGAAACAACCTGGATATCTCTAATGGTGGCCATATGTCGTGATCTGTCTCGGGACATGTCTAAGGGCATCTTCAACACCGACCCTCAAACCGCCTGCAAATTGTCTGGACAACATGGTCCGGACATGTTGTGCCATCCAACGCGGGCCCGTATCGGTCCAACATGGGGGGAGGGGGGCTTTGCGGATGTCCGGATAGCACCCACGCCCGCTTCTGGCCACCCTAGCCCACCCAAAGTCCCAAACCCCCTCCTCCCTCTTCCGTGTGTGTTCCCGCCCGCGCTCCAGCTGCCCGCATTCATGCCGCTTCAGAGCGGCCGCTCCATAATGAAGCCACTTAGGGCGGATGCGACCTCTCACAACCTCCGCCGTTGAAGCGGCGTGTCGGCCGAGGGCGCTTCCCGCTACACGTCCGGCTGAACACACCTCCTCCCGCATTCAAACGCCTCCTCACAAGCTCCTCCCGTCTGCTCGCTATTTAAGCGATGCCAGAAGCCGGTCCAAATTGCACCACACCTCCACTCCCATCTCCTCCTTACACAATTTTCTCCACATTCTCCATGGCAACCAGCGAGCAGGAAGAGGAGTTCACCGGCATGAAGCCGGCTGGGTGGCCCGCTGAGCACGCTGGATACGAGCCAGGTGTGACGCCCCGAGACCGATGTGCCAGGTGTCCTCCAGTTATTCGCATGTTGTTGCCTTGTCATTGATTGTGTGTCATGCATTGCATATCATGTCATTATGTACATTTCTTTTGCATACATGTTCGTCTCATGCATCCGAGCATCTTTTCCCGTTGTCCGTTTTGCAATCCGGCGCTCCTATGTCACGCGGTGTCCCTTTCTACCTCTTTTCGTGTGCGGGTGTTAAATGTTTTCGGATTGGACCGAGACTTGTCATGCGGCCTTGGTTTACTACCGGTAGACCGCCTGTCAAGTTTTGTGCCATTTGGACTTCGTTTGATACTCCAACGGTTAACTGAGGGACCGAAAAGGCCTCGTGTGTGTTGCAGCCCAACACCCTTCCAATTTGGCCCCAAAACCCACCTAAACCCCTTCTATCATCTCGGTTGTTCGATCACGATCGTGTGGCCGCAAACCGCACCTTATTTGGACTCACCTAGCTCCCTCTACCTATATATATGTGTGCCTCCCGAATTTTTCGCGCAGATGAAACCCTAGCCCCGCTCCTCGCGCCGCCGGACAAAACTCCCCACCACCGGCCGGACATGTCCGCCGCCACCGCCACCTCACTCCGGCCTATCGGAGCACGCCACGTCACCGCGTCGCCGCCCCGGGCGAATCGGAGATTGCCACCTATCCCACCGCCGCCTCTCTCTCCTCAGCCCCGCCGCCGGCCCGCGCGGCCTGGATTGGGCCCGCGGGGCCCAAATGTCGCCGCCGCCACCCGAGGAGAGCGTCGCTCCACGGCTCCTCTCCCGCCGGCCACCGCTGATCGCCACCGCGCCCCGCCGCCTCCGGCTATCGCCACCGCGCCTCGCCTCCTTCCCGCCGGCGCCGCCCTTCGCCGGCGTGGCCCCGCCGCCGCCGCCAGGCACCCCACCGCCGCGGGCCTCCTCCTCCACCATGCCTCCACTCCGGCCTCCTCTCTGGCAAGCTCCGACACGAGCTCCGGCCGGCGAGCCCTCCTCTCCGGCGAGCTGGTGCAGCTCCGACCACCACCATCTTCGTTTTCGGCGACTTCTCCGGCGAGCACCTCGGCCCACGTGCGATCCAGATCCAGATCTGGAGATTCCACTCGGTTGACTTTTTCCTTCGAACCCTAATCTTTTGGCATTTTTCATCGCATCATAACTCTGCATTCGTAGCTCCGATTTGTGCGTGTAGCATATCAAAATGTTCGTCTCGACGAGTACATCATTTCATCTCATTGCATCATTTTCATTTGAGCTCATCTTGATGCCCGAAATGCTGTTGGAAGAGGGCTATGTGAGGAATTTGTCAGATCTGTTTTAGCAAATGGTATTTTGTCATTTTTGCCATGTTTAATGTGTGCATGCTATGATCCTAAGCTTTATATGTGTTTTGTTATATGCCATGCCATCTTTATAGAGGTGCCTATCATGTATTTTTGTGATATTTATGGTGACTAGCACAAGCTTGCAAAGTAGCGTAATCGGTAATGTTGATTTCAGGGACTTAGAATTTCACTAAGTCATTGTCCTGATTTTGTCGTTATGCCATATGTTCATGTTGTTTCCTAGTGATATGTGCCTCTTTTGAGGATGATCAGTAAGGATGTTTTGTTAACATTGTGGTGCTCTATCCATCCATGTCTTTGTTTGCATTTATGGTGCACCCTAGATTGAGTCAATCGAGCTCTACTTTTGCTATAAAGTGATCCTCGCAGATTGTTGACATGTTTAGCGATTTTGCCGAGGATGTTGCTATTGATACGTGCATGCTATTATGTTGTTCTTGCCATGTCTGGCTTCTATGCCATGTCTTCTTGATGGGTGTATGCTTAGTTTGTCATGTCATGCTCTGTAGTGAGTGCATCGAGCTCGTAAACATGCCTACTCTTTAATTGTTTTGCCATGCTCCAGTTTTTCACCAAGTCTGAATCTGTTTATATTTTTGCCATGTTCACATGCTTGCAATTGTATTTTCTGATCCCTTTTGGCTTATGGTCACTAAAGGACTTTTGTTAAGTGCTTTGAGTAGCTTCATGACATGCCTTGATTTGCCATTTTAAGTTCCTGTAGCATGTAGTTTTCATGCTCTAAATTGTGCTTCTTGATGATAAATTCCAGACTTGTGTTAATTTCACTAAGTCTGAAACCTGTTATCATTTGCACTTTTGCCATGCTTGTTTGAACCTGTTAATGGATGAATTTGCCGTAGCTCAGTGTTCATATTTTGTCAAGCATTATGAGTGGATCCCTGCCATGTATTTTGTTGCCATGTTTGAGTGGTGTAGCATATTTATCTTGTTGCATTTAGTTGGTCACTTGCTGATTATCGTAGACCGGTGCCATATTTGTTTTGCTTGCCATTTCCAAACCGTGCATCCGATTCCGGTGATCTTTATATCGATTTCGACCGAAACCACCTCACCTTTTCAGTGGCACTCTTGGATTTCCAAGTTGAGGCCAAGTTCAATCATTTCTTTCCAAATCATGCATATGCATCACATGCCGCATCCCGCATATCATACCATGTTCATGTGTTGGTTGTTTACTATGTTGTGTGCTTCTTTCTGGTGTTGCTTCTTCGGGTTGGTTCTGATAATGTCACGTTTGTGAGGATCCGTTCGACTACATCCATTTGTCTTCTTCTTGGACTCGTTCTTCTTCCTTGCGGGATTTCAGGCAAGATGACCATACCCTCGAAATCACTTCTATCTTTGCTTGCTAGTTGCTCGCTCTTTTGCTATGCCTATGCTGCGATACCTACCACTTGCTTATCATGCCTCCCATATTGTTGAGCCAAGCCTCTAACCCACCTTGTCCTAGCAAACCATTGTTTGGCTATGTTACCGCTTTGCTCAGCCCCTCTTATAGCGTTGCTAGTTGCAGGTGAAGATTGGAGCTTGTTCCATGTTGGAACATGGATTTTGTTGGGATATCACAATATCTCTTATTTAATTAATGCATCTATATACTTGGTAGAGGGTGGAAGGCTCGGCCTTATGCCTGGTGTTATGTTCCACTCTTGCCGCCCTAGTTTCCGTCATATCGGTGTTATGTTCCCGGATTTTGCGTTCCTTACACGGTTGGGTTATAATGGGAACCCCTTGACAGTTTGCTTTGAATAAAACTCCTCCAGCAAGGCCCAACCTTGGTTTTACCATTCGCCACCTAGCCTTTTTCCCTTGGGTTAGGCCAGCCCAAGTGAAAGATCATGGATGTCGCCTAGAGGGGGGGTGAATAGGCGCTTTAAAATAATTACGGTTTAGGCTTAAACAAATGCGGAATAAACCTAGCGGTTAATTTGCCAAGCATAAAACCTAAAACAACTAGGCTCACCTATGTGCACCAACAACTTATGCTAAGCAAGATAAGCAACTATGAGATAGCAAGATATAAGACAAAGAACAATATGGCTATCACAAAGTAGAGTGCATAAGTAAAGGGCTCGGGTAAAAGATAACCGAGGCACGCGGAGACGACGATGTATCCCGAAGTTCACACCCTTGCGGATGCTAATCTCCGTTTGGAGCGGTGTGGAGGCACAATGCTCCCCAAGAAGACACTAGAGCCACCGTAATATCCTCACGCCCTCGCACAATGCAAGATGCCGTGATTCCACTAAGGGACCCTTGAGGGCGGTCATCGAACCCGTACAAATGGCAACCCTTGGGGGCGGTCACCGAACCCGTACACTTTGGCAACCCTTGGGGGCGGTCACCAAACCCGTACACTTTGGCAACCCTTGGGGGCGGTCACCGGGACCCGTCAAATTGCTCGGGGCGATCTCCACTGTTGGGGAACGTAGTAATTTCAAAAAAAAATTCCTACGCACACGCAAGATCATGGTGATGCATAGCAACGAGGGGAGAGTGTGATCTACGTACCCTTGTAGACCGACAGCAGAAGCGTTAGCACAACGCGGTTGATGTAGTCGTACGTCTTCACGGCCCGACCGATCAAGCACTGAAACTACGGCACCTCCGAGTTTTAGCACACGTTCAGCTCGATGACGATCCCCGAACTCCGATCCAGCAAAGCGTCGGGGAAGAGTTCCGTCAGCACGACGGCGTGGTGACGATCTTGATGTTCTACCGTCGTAGGGCTTCGCCTAAGCACCGCTATAATATTATCGAGGATTATGGTGGAAGGGGGCACCGCACACGGCTAAGAAAACGATCACGTGGATCAACTTGTGTGTCTAGGGGTGCCCCCTGCCCCCGTATATAAAGGAGAAAGGGGGAGGAGGCCGGCCCTAGGAGGGGCGCGCCAGGGAGTAGGATTCCTACTCCTAGTTGGAGAGGTTTCCTCCTTTCCTAGTCCAACTAGGAGAAGGGGGGAAAGGGGGGAAGAGGGGAAGGAAGGGAGAGAGGGGCCGCGCCCCAAACCCCTTGTCCAATTCGGACTGGGCTTGGGAGGGGCGCGCGCCACCTCTTGGTCCTTCCCACTAAGGCCCATTAAGGCCCATTGCTTCTTCCTCGTATTCCCGTAACTCTCCGGTACCTCCGAAAATACCCGAATCACTCGGAATCTTTCCGATGTCCGAATATAGTCATCCAATATATCGATCTTTACATCTCAACCATTTCGAGACACCTTGTCATGTCCCCGATCTCATCCAAGACTCCGAACTCCTTTGGTACATCAAAACTCATAAACTCATAATATAACTGTCATCGAAACCTTAAGCGTGTGGACCCTACGGGTTCGAGAACAATGTAGACATGACCGAGACACGTCTCCGGTCAATAACCAATAGCGGAACCTGGATGCTCATATTGGCTCCCACATATTCTACGAAGATCTTTATCGATCAGACCGCATAACAACATACGTTGTTCCCTTTGTCATCGGTATGTTACTTGCCCGAGATTCGATCGTCGGTATCTCAATACCTAGTTCAATCTCGTTACCGACAAGTCTCTTTACTCGTTCCGTAATACATCATCTCGCAACTAACTCATTAGTTGCCATGCTTGCAAGACTTATGTGATGTGCATTACCGAGAGGGCCCAGAGATACCTCTCCGACAATCGGAGTGACAAATCCTAATCTCGAAATACGCCAACCCAACATTTACCCTTGGAGACACCTGTAGAGCTCCTTTATAATCACCCAGTTACGTTGTGACGTTTGGTAGCACACAAAGTGTTCCTCCGGCAAACGGGAGTTGCATAATCTCATAGTCATAGGAACATGTATAAGTCATGAAGAAAGCAATAGCAACATACTAAACGATCGGGTGCTAAGCTAATGGAATGGGTCATGTCAATCACATCATTCTCCTAATGATGTGATCCCGTTAATCAAATGACAACACATGTCTATGGTTAGGAAACATAACCATCTTTGATTAACGAGCTAGTCAAGTAGAGGCATACTAGTGACACTTTGTTTGTCTATGTATTCACACATGTATTATGTTTCCGGTTAATACAATTCTAGCATGAATAATAAACATTTATCATGAAATAAGGAAATAAATAATAACTTTATTATTGCCTCTAGGGCATATTTCCTTCAGTCTCCCACTTGCACTAGAGTCAATAATCTAGATCACATCGCCATGTGATTTAACATCAATAGTTCACATCACCATGTGATTAACACCCATAGTTCACATCGTTATGTGACCAACACTCAAAGGGTTTACTAGAGTCAGTAATCTAGTTCACATCATTTATGTGATTAACACCCAAAGAGTACTAAGGTGTGATCATGTTTTGCTTGTGAGATAATCTTAGTCAACGGGTCTGTCACATACAGATCCGTAAGTATTTTGCGAATTCTATGTCTACAATGCTCTGCATGGAGCTACTCTAGCTAATTGCTCCCACTTTCAATACGTATCTAGATCGAGACTTAGAGTCATCCAGATTTGTGTCAAAACTTGCATAGACGTAACTTTTTACGACGAACCTTTTTGTCACCTCCATAATTGAGAAATATTTCCTTATTCCACTAAGGATAATTTTGACCGCTGTCTAGTGATCTACTCTTAGATCACTATTGTACTCCCTTGTTAAACACAGTGTAGGGTATACAATAGAGCTGGTACACAACATGGCATACTTTATAGAACCTATGGCTGAGGCATAGGGAATGACTTTCATTCTCTTTCTATCTTCTGCCGTGGTCGGGTTTTGAGTCTTACTCAATTTCACACCTTGTAACACAGCCAAGAACTCTTTCTTTGACTGTTCCATTTTTGAACTACTTCAAAATATTGTCAAGGTATGTACTCATTGAAAAAACTTATCAAGCATCTTGATCTATCTCTATAGATCTTGATGCTTAATATGTAAGCAGCTTCACCGAGGTCTTTCTTTGAAAAACTTCTTTCAAAACACTCCTTTATGCTTTCCAGAATAATTCTACATTATTTCCGATCAACAATATGTCATTCACATATACTTATCAGAAATGCTGTAGTGCTCCCACTCACTTTCTTGTAAATACAGGCTTCACCACAAGTCTGTATAAAACTATATACTTTGATCATTTCATCAAAGCGCATATTCCAACTCCGAGATGCTTGCACCAGTCCACAGATGGATCTCTGGAGCTTGCATATTTTGTTAACACTTTTAGGATTGACAAAACCTTCTGGTTGCATCATATACAACTCTTCTTTAAGAAATCCATTAAGGAATGCATCTTTGTTTATCCATTTGCCAGATTTCATAAAATGCGGCAATTGCTAACATGATTCGGACAGACTTAAGCATAGATACGAGTGAGAAACTCTCATCGTAGTCAACATCTTGAACTTGTCGAAAACCTTTTTGCGACAATTCTAGCTTTGTAGATAGTAACACTACTATCAGTGTCCGTCTTCCTCTTGAAGATCCATTTATTTTCAATTGCTTGCCGTTCATCGGGCAAGTCAACCAAAGTCCATACTTTGTTTTCATACATGGATCCCATCTCAGATTTCATGGCTTCAAGCCATTTTGCGGAATCTGGGCTCACCATCGCTTCTTCATAGTTCGTAGGTTCATCATGATCTAGTAGCATGATTTTCAGAACAGGATTACCATACCACTCTGGTGCGGATCTCACTCTGGTTTACCTACGAGGTTCGGTAGTAACTTGATCTGAAGTTACATGATCACCATCATTAGCTTCCTCACTAATTGGTGTAGTAGTCACAAGAACAGATTTCTGTGATGAACTACTTTCCAATAAGGGAGCAGGTACAGTTACCTCAACAAGTTCTACTTTTCTCCCACTCACTTCTTTCGAGAGAAACTCCTTCTCTAGAAATGATCCATTCTTAGCAATGAATGTCTTGCCTTCGGATCTGTGATAGAAGGTGTACCCAACAGTCTCCTTTGGGTATCCTATGAAGACATATTTTTCCGATCTGGGTTTGAGCTTATCAGGATGAAACTTTTTCATATAAGCATCACAACCCCAAACTTTAAGGAACGACAACTTTGGTTTCTTGCCAAACCATAGTTCAGATTGTGTCGTCTCAACGGACTTAGATGGTGCCCCTTTTTAACGTGAATGCAGCTGTCTTTAATGCATAACCCCAAAAACGATAGTGGTAAATCGGTAAGAAACATCATAGATTGCACTATATCCAATAAAGTACGGTTATGACGTTCGGACACACCATTATGCTGTGGTGTTCCAGGTGGCGTGAGTAGTGAAACTATTTCACATTGTTTTAATTGAAGGCCAAACTTGTAACTCAAATATTTTACCTCTGCGATCATATCATAGAAACTTTTATTTTCTTTTTACGATGATTCTCCACTTCACTCTAAAATTCTTTGAACTTTTCAAATATTTCAGACTTGTGTTTCATTAAGTAGATATACTCATATCTGCTCAAATCATCTGTGAAGATCAGAAAATAACGATACTTGCCATGAGCCTTAATACTCATCGGACCGCATACATCAGTATGTATTATTTCCAATAAGTCAGTTGCTCGCTCCATTGTTCCGGAGAACAGAGTCTTAGTCATCTTGCCCATGAGGCATGGTTCGCAAGCATCAAGTGATTCATAATCAAGTGATTCCAAAAGTCCATCAGCATGGAGTTTCTTCATGCGTTTTACACCAATATGACCTAAACGGCAGTGCCACAAATAAGTTGCACTATCATTATTAACTTTGCATCTTTTGGCTTCAATATTATGAATATGTGTATCACTACGATCGAGATCCAATGAACCATTTTCATTGGGTGTGTAACCATATAAGGTTTTATTCATGTAAACAGAACAACAATTGTTCTCCAATTTAAATGAATAACTGTATTGCAATAAACATGATCATATCATATTCATGCTCAATGCAAACACCAAATAACACTTATTTAGGTTCAACACTAATCCCGAAAGTATAGGGAGTGTGTGATGATGATCATATCAATCTTGGAACTACTTCCAACACATATCGTCACCTCACCCTTAACTAGTCTTTGTTCATTCTGCAACTCCCGATTCAAGTTACTAATCATAGTAACTGAACTAGTATCAAATACTGAGGGGTTGCTATAAACACTAGTAAAGTACACATCAATAACATGTATATCAAATATACTTATGTTCACTTTGCCATCCTTCTTATCCGCCAAATACTTGGGGCAGTTCCACTTCCAGTGACCAGTTCCTTTGCAGTAGAAGCACTTAGTCTCAGGCTTAGGATCAGACTTGGGCTTCTTCACTTGAGTAGCAACTTGCTTGCCGTTCTTCTTGAAGTTCCCCTTCTTCCCTTTGCCCTTTTCTTGAAACTAGTGGTCTTGTCAACCATCAACACTTGATGCTCTTTCTTGATTTCTACCTTCATCGATTTCATCATCATGAAAAGCTCGGGAGTCGTTTTCGTCATCCCTTGCATACTATAGTTCATCACGAAGTTCTACTAACTCGGTGATGGTGACTAGAGAATTCTGTCAATCACTATTTTATCTGGAAGATTAACTCCCACTTGATTCAAGCGATTGTAGTACCCAGACAATCTGAGCACATGCTCACTAGTTGAGCGATTCTCCTCCATCTTTTAGCTATAGAACTTATTGGAGACTTCATATCTCTCAACTCGGGTATTTGCTTGAAATATTAACTTCAACTCCTGGAACATCTCATATGGTCCATGACGTTCAAAACGTCTTTGAAGTCCTGATTCTAAGCCGTTAAGCATGGTGCACTAAACTATCAAGTAGTCATCATATTGAGCTAGCCAAACGTTCATAACGTCTGCATCTGCTCCTGCAATAGGTCCGTCACCTAGCGGTGCATCAAGGACATAATTCTTCTGTGCAGCAATGAGGATAAACCTCAGATCACGGATCCAATCCGCATCTTTGCTACTAACATTTTTCAACACAATTTTCTCTAGGAACATATCAAAATAAACACAGGGAAGCAACAACGCGAGCTATTGATCTACAACATGATTTGCAAAATACTACCAGGACTAAGTTCATGATAAATTTAAGTTCAATTAATCATATTACTTAAGAACTCCCACTTAGATAGACATCCCTATAATCCTCTAAGTGATCACGTGATCCAAATCAATTAAACCATGTCCGATCATCACGTGAGATGGAGTAGTTTCATTGGTGAACATCACTATGTTGATCATATCTACTATATGATTCACGCTCGACCTTTCGGTCTCCGTGTTCCGAGGCCATATCTGTATATGCTTGGCTCGTCAAGTATAACCTGAGTATTCCGCGTGTGCAACTGTTTTGCACCCGTTGTATTTGAACGTAGAGCCTATCACACCCGATCATCACGTGGTGTCTCAGCACGAAGAACTTTCGCAACGGTGCATACTCAGGGAGAACACTTCTTGATAATTAGTGAGAGATCATCTTATAATGCTACCGTCAATCAAAGCAAGATAAGATGCATAAAAGATAAACATCACATGCAATCAATATAAGTGATATGATATGGCCATCATCTTCTTGTACTTGTGATCTCCATCTCTGAAGTACCGTCATGATCACCATCGTCACTGGCACGACACCTTGATCACCATCGTAGTATCGTTGTCGTCTCGCCAATCTTATGCTTCCACGACTATCGCTACCGCTTAGTGATAAAGTAAAGCATTACAACGCAATTGCATTGCATACAATAAAGCGACAACCATATGGCTCCTGCCAGTTGCCGATAACTCGGTTACTAAACATGATCATCTCATACAATAAAATTTAGTATCATGTCTTGACCATATCACATCACAACATGCCCTGCCAAAACAATTTAGACGTCCTCTACTTTGTTGTTGCAAGTTTTACATGGCTGCTACGGGCTTAAGCAAGAACCAATCTTACCTACGCATCAAAACCACAATGATAGTTTGTCAAGTTGGTGCTGTTTTAACCTTCGCAAGGACCGGGCGTAGCCACACTCGGTTCAACTAAAGTTGGAGAAACTGACACCCGCTAGCCACCTTTGTGCAAAGCACGTCGGGAGAACCGGTCTCGCGTAAGCGTACGCGTAATGTCGGTCCGGGCCGCTTCGTCCAACAATACCGCCGGACCAAAGTATGACATGCTGGTAAGCAGTATGACTTATATCGCCCACAACTCACTTGTGTTCTACTCGTGCATATAACACCAACACATAAAACCTAGGCTCTGATACCACTATTGGGGAACGTAGTAATTTCAAAAAAAATCCTACGCGCAGGCAAGATCATGGTGATGCATAGCAACGAGGGGAGAGTGTGATCTACGTACCCTTGTAGACCGATAGCGGAAGCGTTAGCACAACGCGGTTGATGTAGTCATACGTCTTCACGGCCCGACCGATCAAGCACCGAAACTACGGCACCTCCGAGTTTTAGAACACGTTCAGCTCGATGACGATCCCCAGACTCTGATCCAGCAAAGCGTCAGGGAAGAGTTCCGTCAGCACGACGGCGTGGTGACGATCTTGATGTTCTACCGTCGCAGGGCTTCGCCTAAGCACCGCTACAATATTATCGAGGATTATGGTGGAAGGGGCACCGCACACGGCTAAGAAAACGATCACGTGGATCAACTTGTGTGTCTAGGGGTGCCCCCTGCCCCCGTATATAAAGGAGCAAGGGGGAGGAGGCCGGCCCTAGGAGGGGCGCGCCAGGGAGTAGGATTCCTACTCCTAGTTGGAGTAGGTTTCCTCCTTTCCTAGTCCAACTAGGAGAATGGGGGAAAGGGGGGAAGAGGGGAAGGAAGGGAGAGAGGGGCCGCGCCCCAAACCCCTTGTCCAATTCGGACTGGGCTTGGGAGGGGCGCGCGCCACCTCCTGGTCCTTCCCACTAAGGCCCATTAAGGCCCATTGCTTCTTCCTCGTATTCCCGTAACTCCCCGGTACCTCCGAAAATACCCGAATCACTCAGAACCTTTCCGATGTCCGGATATAGTCGTCCAATATATCGATCTTTACGTCTCGACCATTTCGAGACTCCTCGTCATGTCCCTGATCTCATCCGGGACTCCGAACTCCTTCGGTACATCAAAACTCAAAAACTTATAATATGACTGTCATCGAAACCTTAAGCGTGCGGACCCTACGGGTTCGAGAACAATGTAGACATGACCGAGTCACGTCTCCAGTCAATAACCAATAGCGGAACCTGGATGCTCATATTGGCTCCCACATATTCTACGAAGATCTTTATCGGTCAGAGCGCATAACAACATACGTTGTTCCCTTTGTCATCGGTATGTTACTTGCCCGAGATTCGATCATCGGTATCTCAATACCTAGTTCAATCTCGTTACCGACAAGTCTCTTTACTCGTTCCGTAATACATCATCTCGCAACCAACTCATTAGTTGCAATGCTTGCAAGGCTTATGTGATGTGCATTACCGAGAGGGCCTAGAGATACCTCTCCGACAATCGGAGTGACAAATCCTAATCTCGAAATACGCCAACCCAACATTTACCCTTTGAGACACCTGTAGAGCTCCTTTATAATCACCCAGTTACGTTCTGACGTTTGGTAGCACACAAAGTGTTCCTCCGGCAAACGGGAGTTGCATAATCTCATAGTCATAGGAACATGTATAAGTCATGAAGAAAGCAATAGCAACATACTAAACGATCGGGTGCTAAGCTAATGGAATGGGTCATGTCAATCACATCATTCTCATAATGATGTGATCCCGTTAATCAAATGACAACACATGTCTATGGTTAGGAAACATAACCACTTTTGATTAACGAGCTAGTCAAGTAGAGGCATACTAGTGACACTTTGTTTGTCTATGTATTCACACATGTATTATGTTTCCGGTTAATACAATTCTAGCATGAATAATAAACATTTATCATGAAATAAGGAAATAAATAATAACTTTATTATTGCCTCTAGGGCATATTTCCTTCATCCACAACCTAACTAGAGACCCTGACGCTTGCCCGGAGCTTTACACCACAATGATTGAGCTCCGAACACCAACAACCGTCTAGGGCGCCCAAGCACCCAAGAGGAACAAGCTCAAGGGTACGAAGCACCCAAGAGTAATAAGCTTCTCAACTTGTAACTTCCACGTATCACCATGGAGAACTCAAACTGATGCACCAAATGCAATGGCAAGGGCACACGGAGTGCCCAAGTCCTTCTCTCTCAAATCCCACCGAAGCAACTAATCTTAGGGAGGAAAATGAGAGGAAGAACAAGAAAGAGAACACAAAGAACTCCAAGATATAGATCCAAGAGGTTCCCCTCACATAGAGGAGAAAATGATTGGTGGAAATGTGGATCTAGATCTCCTCTCTCTTTTCCCTCAAAAACTAGCAAGAATCCATGGAGGGATTGAGAGTTAGCAAGCTCGAAGAAGGTCAACAATGGGGGAAGAACACGAGCTCAAAGGATAAGGTTCATTGGGAAGAAGACCCCCTTTTATAGGAGGGGGAAAATCCAACCGTTATGTGCTCAGCCCGCACTACCGCTCAGGCGGAAGAAACAGGGAAAAGGAGCAACAAAACATGAACCTTGGGGCGGTAGTACCGCACGAGACAGCGGTACTACCGCTGGGTTAAGCGGTACTACCGCTCCCTTCGGCGGTACTGCCGCACAGAACGAAGGGGAAAGGAAAAGAGGGAACCGGGCGGTACTACCGCGGATAAAGGGCGGTACTACCGCTAAGGAGCGGTACTTCCGGACTACTGCCGCAGCGAGGTACCGCATAATCCGACACAGAAAAAGACCCCTCGAATTGACGCGGTAGGGACCTGGTAAGCCAGTGGTAGTACTGCTGCGGAGTCAACGCGGGTACTACCGCTGCGGAGCGGTACTGCCGCTTGAGACCCCTCAGCGGTACTACCGCTGGGTACCATGGTACTAACACTGGGACCCTGACACAAACCACACTCAAGAAAACAAGAACTGCCATAACTTCTGCATATGAGCTCCGAATTGAGCAAACTCAAGCTTGTTGGAAACAAGACGACGAGTAGCAACAAAACAGCGTCTGGTTATAGTAAGAAGAGGCAGGGGCAGTATGCCTAACAAAAAGAGGAGTGAAACCTCCAACCGAGAAGAACTGACAAAACCTCCAACATCGAAAACATCATAGAAGATGCAAGCGAACTCCGTTTTCGATGAACTCAAGCTTGTCAACAAGATGACCGTAAGCTCTAAGACTCACAAAGAGAACCAAACAAGAACCAAGAAAGATGATGCAAGGATGCAATGGTTTGAGATCTCAATGAACGATACAATCAAGATACTCATCGAGAGCCCCCCTTGATAGTATGGCAATCGATCCTATAACCCGGTCTCCCAACTACCATCATGAGACCGGTAAAATAGAAAACCTGTCAAGGGCAAACCTTTGCCTTGCACATGGTCCACTTGAACTAGATGATGATGATCTTGACTCTCTCAAGTTGGACCACCTTTCTTGATTGTGTTGGCTCGATGAAGACTAGTTGATTGCTCCCCCATACTCCACTATGGGTGAGCCTTTCTTCCGCACATCTTCACAAGTCCATTGTCACCACAAAGGACGGCAAGCTTCAAGCATTTGATCTCTTCGTGATGCTCCACTTGAACTTGCACACCACAACCTTTCTTGATTGTGTTGACTCGATGAAGACTAGTTGATTGCTCCCCCATACTCTACTATGGGTGAGCTACTCTTCCGCACATCTTCAGAGGTCCATTTTCACCACAAAGGAAAGCAAGCTTCAAGCATTTGATCTCTTCGTGGTGCTCCACTTGAACTTGCACACCGCAACCTAACCCTACAAAGAACCCTCACGAAGACCATGGGTTAGTACACAAAGCGTAATTGACAATGCTTACCATACCATGGGATCACTTGATCCCTCTCGGTACATCTTCTACGCTTTGTGGGTTTGTCAACTTGATTCACTCTTTGACTTAGTCTTGATCAACCTCTCACAAGACCAATCTTTAGGTAATTCCTTGAATAGCACCTTGGTCGACACAAACTCTCCTTGAAACCAACACATGTACTCCAAGAAAAGCCTATGTACAAAAACCTTCAAATATAACTCAAGGCAACCATTAGTCCATAGAGATTGTCATCAATTACCAAAACCAAACATGGGGGCACCGCATGTTCTTTCAATCTCCCCCATTTTGGTAATTGATGACAATCACTTTCAAAAGAGTTTAATACAAGGAATTATGCATCGCCATGCAATGCAACAACCAATGATGCATGCGTATGAGATGCAAATGCTTAGGAACAAAATCAAAGCAAGGAGAAAACTCTAAAGACTTCTCCACAAAACTCTCTGAGACCTCCACAAAACTCTCTGAAACTTCTCCCCCATTGGCATCGATTGCCAAAATGGGTGAAAAGCTTAGAAGGCCAATATAGATTGAGTTCCTCCAGAAGTTGTGTATTTCTCAACAAGAGAGAGGAATGCAATACACATATCCAACGGTAAATACTTGGAGGAAGACAAACTATATTGAGGCCCAAAGATTGCTAAAAGAAGATATGCCACATAGACATAATCTACAGAGACACAAGCAATCAAGCAATCAAAAGATACCAATTGAAGAAAGCTATCAAAAGATACCAATTGAAGCAACTAGGCAAATGATCCTACGAGCCACAAGAAAGAAAGATATTATGATATGAGCAGAGGAGTGTTCTAAAGAAACTAGAGAAGCTCCCCATGATTTGTGCACATCAAGAATTTTTGAATTTGGATACAAACTGCACAAAATAGGATCATAGCTCCCCCAAAATCAATAAAAACTTACAACAAGTGCAAGTGAGCAAATAGGAAACTAAGCCTAGTACTTGCGACAAACACATGGTTGAGCAACAAGTAAAAGAGGCAACTTAAGAATGGGCTCAACCAAAATGATGTGTGAGAGTCAAGGCAATGCACTTGAGAAGACTAATGTACGGATGAGCATTAAGCATCAATAAAGTCTTGAAAGAATGAGGCAACACGGTGCAAGGCCTATCATTCCCACACACAACAAGTAAATGGGTTCACAAGCTTACTAATAAGCATATAAATAACCTATGCTTGTGAGAACCCGCGGTGAAGATAGAAGATTAAAGCCTCATCAAGGCGAGGGATACCAATTAAGATGGCAAAAGCCTCGTAAAGATAAGCATGAGGAAAATAATCTTCACCACACAAGAGTGCATCAAAATGCAACGCGATAAGACACACACTCAAGGCAAAAGCTTTCACAGAGCCACCAAAGAAATAACATAAGAAAGACAAGGTTGACGTGAAAGAAAGGATATCAACTAGATATGCAACTTTTCTCAAGTGTATAAGATTCTAGGTAGACGAACTCATGATGATATATATATATATCTACAAAGAAGGATGTACACCCGAAATAGTTGCAACACGAGGAACAAGATATCCACAAGGGAATCATAAATATACCGATAAGATATTTGCTTGAAAGCATAGCACATAGCTAGATAAGGTCTTATTGTATATAAATGAATTCCTACTACACAACCATCAAAGACATCGCAACTAGCAACATGAGATCATTGTTGGGATGCTTTGAAAAAGGAAACACGTATCACACGAAAGAATGGATAACATGCCATGATACAACCTACATAAGGTTGATGCAAGAAATGTGTGCATGTAGTATATGAAGATACTTGTTACCGAGATAATATTGGAAGGATGTAGTAGATACCAATTGAAGGTACAAAGTAGTTCATTGATCATCCTAGCTTGACTCCAATAAGCACATGGTGACAACTCCTTCCTTGTGTGTGAGCCGAGCATCCAATGCATCTCCACTTGTTCCTAGAACAGCAACACAAACAAAATGGTACCCAAACTCATTGGGACCAAAGAGTTAGAGAACCAACAACACATAGGGCAAACTCCACATAAATATGTGCATATAGATATGAAAATGAATTTCATGCACATCTCATCCAATTTGAGACTTGGTGGAGTTCCCCCTATATATTGGGTCAAAGAAAGAAAACATGCCAAAGAAACTACAAGAAGTAAATATGCATGCTCAAGACTTTCAAGAACCGAGACCAAATAACAAAGAAATATCAAGGAAAGAAAAGATACCAAATGAATAAATCATCACTTGGAGGGTATCTGTAATGGATACAACAAGGAATGAGATATCCATTGATATACACAAATAAGATACATCAAACTCCCAAAAGAGAGGATGGTTCCAAACAAACCAAGCTCTCTACAAGGTTTCATGATGGCACAAAGTACCAAAATGAAAATGGCTTGCCTTCCACCAACACACACTTGATAAGGATCGCAAGATGAGTGTTTTATAGAAAATAGGATAGCTCCCCCAAGACTAGTGCATTAGAGAGAATTTGCATTTGAATACAAAATGCACAAGGTGGGATCACCACTTTCACTATATCTAGAAAACACTAGACAAGATCAAGAAATAAACAAGATCCACAAGTGGTATGGAAGACAAAGGGAGTTGATACAATCCTTGGAAAGAGAAAGGGCAAATAAAAAGCAAAAGCCAATGTAAAGATGATCAAAAAATTCTACCACAAAAGTGAGTACCAATTGTCGAAAGACAAGAAGTAAAAGGAAATAGTTCCCGGTGGTAGATAGCAAGGACATCCGACATCATCTTCACACCAAACAAAAAGTAAATTGCATCTTGTAGAGCTAACATGCCACCTAGGAACAAGATAATTTACAATATCAATTCTAGGTGACAATATCTCAAATATACACATTTTCTAGGCTAGTAATATACACATAGCATATTACTCCCTCATAATGTGATACCAAATTAAGATAGACAAGAGGCAATTAAAGGATCCAACAAGAGATAATTAATGGACTATTTAGAATTTGAATTTCTCATGAGAAGACATACCACATAGCGACTAGGTGATCTTGTAATATCAATACTAGATGGTATTCCTCATGTACACACATTTATAGGATTGTGAGGTGCACAAAGCAAATCACTCCCCCACAATGGGATATTGCATTAATCTCTCACAAGAGCCAACTAAGATATGACCAAGATGCACAAAGGCTCAACTAACGACACACATGTACATGATGTGCAAACCAACACACACATACTTGATTGCTCATGATAATCAAGTTGGAAGCACAACATATACAAACACATGCAAGGAACAAAGCCAAACATGCAAAGGGGCAAGTAACTTTCAATGTAAACAATTTAAGCACGAGTTACCGCAAGGAGGAACATTGGACATAAGATAGAAACTTGATAATCCGAATGACTTGGCTTGAGACAATAAGAATGATGAAGTCCCCTTAATTCTTCATAATGTAGCCAAGTCTCCAATGACCTCCAACAACACCTATTGATCAATTATGAGCTATTTGGTCCCCAACCAAGTTGGGTCCTAAGAGTTTAGTCACAATAGGCTTGGCTACCCAAATGGTTCTTTGCTTCAAACCACTTTGAGTACCAACAAACTTGGCAACCACATTACCAACCTTATCCTTACCAAGAGAATAGACATCATCAATAATAATTGGGTTGGATAAGTTACCACTAGTGCATGAAGAAGCGAGGTGACCTTTCTCACGACATAGGTAGCAACGTCTACTCTTCACTTTCTTCTCACTTGATTTCTCAACTTGAGAAGCATTAGCTTGAGTCTTCTTGGGAAGATGCCTTTCTTCAACTTGAGGTTGAGCATGCGAATGCACTTGTGGCCGCTTCCCTTATTGCTTGTCACTAATGGGCTTCTTCTTCAATGGGCAAGATCTAACATGATGCCCTTCTACTTTTCACCTGAAGCAAACAATCTTGGCCGAATTCTTGACTTGTTCTTGGCCCTTCTTTTTGTTCACCTTGGACTTCTTCTTCTTGTTGGAGTTGAATCCAAGTCCACCTTTGTCATTGGGGGATTTTTGCACACTCAAGATATTGTTGAGTGTGGATTTCCCTTCATGACTCTTTTTCAAGTCTTTCTTCAAAGAAGTGACTTGGGCCTTGAGCTCTTTGATTTCCTCTACATGGTTAGTCTCAACACAAGTACTAGAGAAAGTATAAGCTTCATTGTTAGAGAAACAAGGCAAGGAAAGTAATTCATCACAAGATGTACCAACATTGTGAGTATATGAATTACAAGGACTAGCACATGACAATATAGCATTTTGACTAGAAGTAGTGCTAGTATCCACATGAGGCTCACTAGATGTTACCTTAGAAATCATGGCCTCATGAGCTATCTTTAGCTCATTATGGGATACTAGAAGATCATCATGAGAGCTTGAGAGCTTTTCATGGTTTTCTTCCAATTTCCCATAATTGCTAGATAGCCACTCAAGTTGATCCCTTAGCTCAACATTCTCCTTCAATATGGATGCTTCACAAGAGATAGAGTTAGTAGCACAAGCATCATCATTAGCAACAAGAGGAGAAGACAACTTGGCACGCTCTTTTGGATATGAAGCTTTAAGTTGAGCATGAGACTCGGTGAGTTTGATGAGCTCATTCTTAATGACCCTTGAGCCATTTTCGAGGTGCTCAAATTCCTCAAGGAGTTTAGCATGCGCAACTTCAAGCTCCTCATTTTTAGTTTCAAAATCATTGGCCACCTCAATAGCTCTATCACGAGATTCCCTCACTCTAGATAATTCTAGAGCAAAAGTCTCCTCAAGAGATTCCTTGGTGGTTTGTTCAAGTTCAAGAGCTTGAGAGAGGTCCGCAATTTCATTAGCGTAATCACGCTCATAACCTTCAATTTTATCAATGGTGACCTCATGCTCCTCAAGACGAGATTCCAACTCATCAATATACTTCTTGCCCTCAATGGCAATGGACATGATTTCCATGAAGTTGGAATGAGCAATTTTATTTTTATGAAGAGCTTTAAAAACCATTTCCCCCTTAATTTTTAAGGAGGCAACATTATCATTCTCTTCATCATTATCCTCATCATCGTTAGTATCAACATCATCATAAAGAGACATATTGGGTTTCAAAGTAGGAGATACCTTTGAAGCCTTAGCCATAAGGAAAAAAGCAATAGATGATGATGTAGGATCCCTTGAAGCACCATTAAACACCACATCTTGTTCCATGTAGTGTTGGGTTTCCTCTACATTGTTAGCACAATAATTCGAGGAAATATATGTATTTTTATCATGGCAACAAGACATAGTACACATATCATCATGATATTTAGTCAAGCAATTTCTACATGATATGCAAGGACTATCAACACAAGCATGTAAAACATTTGGAGTGCTCGAAGTGTTAAAGCCCAAAGAAGGAGCATTGCAATAAGATAGTGATGAAGAATCATCCACAATAAGCATACTATCATCATTGCAATGACCAACACTATTCACCATATCATTACCTTGTGGCAAACCACATGTAGGTGAAGTAGAAGAAGTTGAGAAGACTATATGACCGGGGGTGGAGGGAGAACAATCATCCCCACAAATCTTGGACACACCATATTTATCTTGAAGCTTCGTCCACAACTCATGAGCATCCCGGAACGGCATGAGTTGAAATATAACTACATTGCTCAAAGCATCGAAAAGCACATTAGAAGCTTGAGCATAGAGATAAGAGTTTTTCTCATCCTCTAAAGATAATCTTTGGGGATCCTTTGGAGGAGAAAAACCCATATCTAGAATTCCTCTAAATTTGGGTCCATGACCCTAAAGAGATTAAGCATGTGAATTAACCAAACATCAAAATTTGTGCCATCGAAACTAAGAGTGTCAGAGAATCCTAAACCCCTAGTCGACATCCTTACTCTCTAGGAGGTTAAGCCCTATAAAGAGAGACGAGGCTCTGATACCAATTGAAAGATCGTGGATGTCGCCTAGAGGGGGGTGAATAGGCGCTTTAAAATAATTATGGTTTAGGCTTGAACAAATGCGGAATAAACCTAGCGGTTAATTTGCCAAGCATAAAACCTAAAACAACTAGGCTCACCTATGTGCACCAACAACTTATGCTAAGCAAGATAAGCAACTATGAGATAGCAAGATATAAGACAAAGAACAATATGGCTATCACAAAGTAGAGTGCATAAGTAAAGGGCTCGGGTAAGAGATAACCGAGGCACGCGGAGACAACGATGTATCCCGAAGTTCACATCCTTGCGGATGCTAATCTCCGTTTGGAGCGGTGTGGAGGCACAATGCTCCCCAAGAAGCCACTAGGGCCACCGTAATCTCCCCACGCCCTCGCACAATGCAAGATGTCGTGATTCCACTAAGGGACCCTTGAGGGCGGTCATCGAACCCGTACAAATGGCAACCCTTGGGGGCGGCCACCGAACCCGTACACTTTGGCAACCCTTGGGGGCGGTCACCGAACCCGTACACTTTGGCAACCCTTGGGGGCGGTCACCGAACCCGTACACTTTGGCAACCCTTGGGGGCGGTCACCGGAACCCGTCAAATTGCTCGGGGCGATCTCCACAACCTAATTGGAGACCCCGACGCTTGCTCGGAGCTTTACACCACAATGATTGAGCTCTGAACACCAACAACCGTCTAGGGCGCCCAAGCACCCAAAAGGAACAAGCTCAAGGGTACCAAGCACCCAAGAGTAATAAGCTTCTCAACTTGTAACTTCCACGTATCACCGTGGAGAACTCAAACCGATGCACCAAATGCAATGGCAAGGTCACACGGAGTGCCCAAGTCCTTCTCTCTCAAATCCCACCGAAGCAACTAATGCTAGGGAGGAAAATGAGAGGAAGAACAAGAAAGAGAACACAAAGAACTCCAAGATCTAGATCCAAGGGGTTCCCCTCACATAGAGGAGAAAGTGATTGGTGGAAATGTGGATCTAGATCTCCTCTCTCTTTTCCCTCAAAAACTAGCAAGAATCCATGGAGGGATTGAGAGTTAGAAAGCTCGAAGAAGGTCAACAATGGGGGAAGAACACGAGCTCAAAGGATAAGGTTCATTAGGAAGAAGACCCCCTTTTATAGGAGGGGGAAATCCAACCGTTATGTGCTCAGCCCGCACACGAGCGGTACTACCGCTCCATGAGCGGTACTACCGCTCAGGCGGAAGAAACAGGGAAAAGGAGCAACAAAACATGAACCTTGGGGCGGTAGTACCGCAGGAGACAACGGTACTACCGCTGGGTTAAGCGGTACTACCGCTCCCTTCGGCGGTACTGCTGCGCAGAACGAAGGGGAAAGGGAAAGAGGGAACCGGGAGGTACTACCGCGGAGAAAGGGCGGTACTACCGCTAAGGAGCGGTACTGCCGCACTACTACCGCAACGAGGTACCGCACAATCCGACACAGAAAAAGACCCCTCGAATCGACGTGGTAGGGACCTGGTAAGCCAGTGGTAGTACTTGCGGAGTCAACGCGGGTACTACCGCTGCGGAGCGGTACTGCCGCTTGAGACCCCTCAGCGGTACTACCGCTGGGACCCTGACACAAACCACACTCAAGAAAACAAGAACTGCCATAACTTCTGCATATGAGCTCCGAATTGAGCAAACTCAAGCTTGTTGGAAACAAGACGACGAGTAGCAACAAAACAGCGTCTGGTTATAGTAAGAAGAGGCAGGGGCGGTATGCCTAACAAAAAGAGGAGTGAAACCTTCAACCGAGAAGAACCGGCAAAACCTCCAACATCGAAAACATCATAGAAGATGCAAGCGAACTCCGTTTTCGATGAACTCAAGCTTGTCAACAAGATGACCGTAAGCTCTAAGACTCACAAAGAGAACCAAACAAGAACCAAGAAAGATGATGCAAGGATGCAATGGTTTGAGCTCTCAATGAACGATACGATCAAGCTACTCATCGAGAGCCCCCTTGATAGTATGGCAATCGATCATATAACCCGGTCTCTCAACTACCATCATGAGACCGGTAAAATAGAAAACCTGTCAAGGGAAAACCTTTGCCTTGCACATGGTCCACTTGAGCTAGATGATGACGATCTTGACTCCCTCAAGTTGGACCACCTTTCTTGATTGTGTTGGCTCGATGAAGACTAGTTGATTGCTCCCCCATACTCCACTATGGGTGAGCCTTTCTTCCGCACATCTTCACAAGTCCATTGTCACCACAAATGACGGCAAGCTTCAAGCATTTGATCTCTTCGTGATGCTCCACTTGAACTTGCACACCACAACCTTTCTTGATTGTGTTGACTCGATGAAGACTAGTTGATTGCTCCCCCATACTCTACTATGGGTGAGCTACTCTTCCGCACATCTTCAGAGGTCCATTGTCACCACAAAGGACAGCAAGCTTCAAGCATTTGATCTCTTCATGGTGCTCCACTTGAACTTGCACACCGCAACCTAACCCCACAAAGAACCCTCACGAAGACCATGGGTTAGTACACAAAGCGTAATTGACATTGCTTTACCATACCATGGGATCACTTGATCCCTCTCGGTACATCTTCTACGCTTTGTGGGTTGGTCAACTTGATTCACTCTTTGACTTAGTCTTGATCAACCTCTCACAAGACCAATCTTTAGGTAATTCCTTGAATAGCACCTTGGTCGACACAAACTCTCCTTGAAACCAACACATGTACTTCAAGAAAAGCCTATGGACAAAAACCTTCAAATATAACTCAAGGCAACCATTAGTCCATAGAGATTGTCATCAATTATCAAAACCAAACATGGGGGCACCACATGTTCTTTCACCAAGGGTCATCTTTATTTTAAACCCTCGGGCCAATGCTTGTCTAAGTGTTGGTCCAAACTAGAGCCCCTTGCAGCGCCACCTCGGGGAAACTCGAGGGCTGGTTTTAGTTGTATGGATTGCTTATCCGGTATTGCCCTGAGAACAAGATATGTGCAGCTCCTATCGGGATGTCGGCGCATCTGGCGGTCTTGCTGGACTTGTTTTACCATTGTCGAGGATGTCTTGTAACTGGGATTCCGAGTCTGATCGGGTCTTCCCGCTAGAAGGAATATCCTTCGTTGACCGTGAGAGCTTGTGATGGGCTAAGTTGGGACACCCCTGTAGGGATTTGAACTTTCGAAAGTCGTGCCCGCGGTTATGGGCAGATGGAAATTTGTTAATGTCCGGTTGTAGAAAACCTGAAGTTGATCTTAATTAAAACACATCGACCGCGTGTGTAACCGTGATGGTCTCTTTCCGGCGGAGTCCAGGAAGTGAACACGGTGTTGGAGTAATGCTTGACATAGGTTGTTCTAGGATCACTTCTTGATCATAGTTGTCCGACCGTACTTTTGCCTTCTCTTCTCGCTCTTATTTGCGTATATGTTAGCCACCAAATATGCTAGTCGCTTGCTGCAGCTCCACCTCATACCTTTACCTTACCCATAAGCTTAAATAGTCTTGATCGCGAGGGTGTGAGATTGCTGAGTCCCCGTGACTCACAGATACTTCCAAAACCAGTTTGCAGGTGCCGAGGTTACCGAGCAGGTGACGCAACCAAGTTCAAGGAGGAGCTCGATGAAGATCTTGTCCTTTGTGTTGTTTCGTTTTAGTTGATCAGTAGTGGAGCCCAGTTGGGGTCGATCGGGGATCTGTGTAGCATTTGGGGTAGTCTTCTTTTATTTTGGTTCCGTAGTCGGACCTTGATTGTATCTGGATGATGTAATGCTTTATTCATGTATTGTGTGAAGTGGCGAGTGTGAGCCAACTATGTATCTTTTCCCTTATGTATTACATGGGTTGTGTGAAGATTACCTCACTTGCGACATTGCTTTCAATGCGGTTATGGCTCTATGTCGTGCTTCGACACGTGGGAGATATAGCCGCATCGAGGGCGTTACACCAGGTAACTCGCTGGTCCACCTCTCTTGCCTAGGCTGATGGAGCAAGTTACTGTCCCAAGCCGGCGCGTGGTTCAGCAACTCACCACACCAAACCAGCTCGCGAAGGAGTGGCAAGTTGCTCCAGGCCGGCAGGGGGGAGCACGGCGGTGCAGGCATTGTGGCTGCCTTGGAAGACGTCGTGTCATACCGCGCCTCCCGTGCCCGCGACCGCGCCATTCACGGTCAACGCGCGCGTAACCGTGCCCTGCCAGGAGAGAAAGAAGCCGGCTATACGGAGATCGACGAGTCGGTGGCCAGCGCGTCCGCATCCACCGCCAACATCGAGGGAAGGTATAACATGAGGGGCCGCCGCCGCTTGGGTCCCGGAAGGCCACCGTCGGCGTGTCGCCGGCTTGCACAACCACGACTTGCCCGATTCTTTAGCGCAAAACATCGTCAACCCCCGCCTGGGCTCCACAGAAGCGGAGGAGTATGAAATCCGCCATGTTGCATGAATTTCATCTGGTTGTTAAAAAAGTGTTTAAAATGTATGTGGACAGTGTTGGATGGCCAGCTTCGACATACATGTCCAAGTATTGGTCCCATGTCTATGAACAAATGTGAGAGCAAATTTGCAGGTCACCGTTGGAGATGCCTGACCAGACATGAACATTGTAGTCCACTTCAGTGTCTTCTACATACTGCTTGAACCGTGCTCGACCGAGGGTTGTTCTCCATATGAGCTTGTGGCGTGAACAGCGTGTGGTTGCAGAAAAAAGAGACGATACGACCAAAACCACGTGCACTCAGTGAGAAAAAAACCTTTTGTTCCCTTCACGAGGTGGATGGAGGCATGGAGCCACCCCCTGCGTACGGCCTGAAGTTGATAGAGTGGCGATGAACGGGCGTGCCAAAAAGCACTTCCATCTGTGGAGCTTTTACTTTTGGTTTTTGCGTCTTCATCCGTTATTCAGTTTGTTAGTTGGATTGTCGATGGCCCTAAACTAAGTTCCCTTGCAAGCCACAGCCTGCCTGCATGGGGGCGTAATGACAACTAAGCACATGAATTTTTCTAGCGGAAACGCCAGACTTTTCAGCTAAAAAGGGGAAGAGTAGATGAACAGAATAAAGAAGCTAGGCTTGTTTTTTTAGAAAAGGAGGAGGACCTCGGCCTCTACATCTAGATGATGCATGCAGCCACTTTATTAGTAATTCACACAAGACCTTATAAAGTCATACAACAGTAAGACTAAAGTCATCGTCTAGTCAACATCTGTCGCTACTCTTATCCAGTTGATGAAGGGATGCTGATAGTGTGGGCCTAATACCAAACAGACCTTGCAGCCAAACCTAACAACTAAAACCTGAGGTCCCAACCAGGACTCCTGCCGGGTATGGGGCACCCACCAGTCCGGCGCACTCCTCAACCAGGACGTCTGCTGGGTATGAGGCCGCCACAGCTACCTGCCATCAATCCATCTTCAGTGTTGTACTGCTGCATCTACCTTGCCCGGTCTAGCTGCCGTCGATGCCACCATGACGCCAAACAATGCCACCATCCCGCGCTCGTCCATCATCACACGCCCACCGGCGAGACCCCGCTGCTCCATGCCGTTGAGACTTGCCATTGTAGACGTGCCAGATGACACGCCGCTCCTCCGTCGCGAACACCACCTGTTGCCACTGGTTCCATCCCCTCCTCCTGCAGTCCTCTAACCGAGCACCCAAACGCACCAGGTGGCGCCTCCAAAAAGGGTACGACACACGCAGTGCCGCCGCTACCCAATCTAAGGAGATTTTGGGTTTTCACCCGAGGATGGGGTCGGGGTGGAGGGCATGGACCTCGACGGCGCCTGCAAGGAGGAGACCGTCGACCCTGGTCGTCGCTACCGTTGGGATGAAAGAGTCGTCCAGAGTTTCCTCCGGTTCGATGGCACCTCTATCAGCCCCCGCGAACAAACGAGGCCGACGATCGCGATCGTAAGCCACCAAGTGCAGTGGGAGAGAGCCTGCAGCATGGAGGAGATCCACCGGGAACTCACTGCCCACGCGGTCAAGACGTCGTCCATCCACCCCCCCCCCCCCCCCCCCGCGAACGTCGCCAGCCGAGGGCGACGTCGCCAAGACTAACGAGGCCGCCGCCCCAGATCCAGGTTCCTCCACGATGGCCGGAGTGGCGAGATCCGCCACGAGTGACGAGATCCGGCACCGCACGGCTGACGCCATCGCCCAAGCCCGCCGTCGACCGATCCCGCTACCGCCGGGAGCCCGCACGCTGCCGCGTGTCCCACACCCATGGATCTGGGCGCTCGTGCACCGCCGTGAGCCCGCCGCCTCCGGGATCCGCCACACCGACGGGAGGGTCGCACCCCGCGGATTAGGACACCCACTCCGCTGCGGATCCGGAAGAGGGAGTAGAGACTCTCCGCCGCCGCCGTCGCACGCACGGGCTTTGCCCGGCGCCGACCATCAGCAGCGGCGAAGGAGGAGAAGGGCGCTGGAGGGTTACTAGGCGGCGGCGGCTGAGCCTTCTCGAGCCGCCCGCGAGGGAGGCGACGCGAGAGGGACGCCTTATCGAGTAGCCCTAATAAAAAACCTAGTGGCTTCGAAGATTCATGTTTCTTTCTTTTCTGCAAAAACGCAATGCACACGAACGTGTAGTTTCTATGCATGGGCTCAAATGCTTTTGGTGTGAACAGTAAAATAAATACAATAATTTTTTTAACAAAATATTTTTTTGGCATACTTTAACAAATGATTGTTGTGCATGTAACATTTCATCACGGAATGACATTAGTTGGTGACATGGTAAAAAAACAAAATCGATGCTCTAAAAATGTTACTTTCAAACATATTTTAAAGTTCTGATTTTTTTTGACGATTTCCAACAATGTGATTTCGTGATAAAATTTCGCATGCACAACAAACATTTTTTAAAGTATGCCAAAATAATCAGATTTATTTTTTATTTTTTGGTTCTATTGTTCACACCAGGAGCATTTGAGCTATACACTCACCCCTTTGAACACACACACGTGCACCCTAACCCTATGAACACATTTGAGATGCTGAGTCGACACAACATTTTGAAATTAGGTCACCACATGCATCTTGTAATCGACGGAAACATATCCTCTCACTAAACGAATATAGCCAGAAAGAATGAAATAAATTTAAAAAATATGAACACCAGTGTTAAGTATAGATCTTAAACCCGACGGACTGGTTCCATCATTAAAAAGCCTAACCATTTAAGCTATGCTCAATTCGCTACGCATTACTCTTATTGATCCAACGTCCAACGAGCGTCGTTTTGCCACTATGCTCCTCTGGCGGCACACGTTGGTCGAGCAACGCCATCTCCGAGGTGTGGAGCAGGTACGATGAAGGACACGCATGCCAATTGATGTTAATGTTGGTGTCACCGTTGGGTTCACAGACACGGCCATGGAGCTGGTCTAGGGAGGGGGAAAGGAAGGAAGAAGCTGCCACGTGCAATGGTCGGGTTCTCGTCCTTTACACGTCTGAGTATTGTACCAGTATATATTTCTTTCAGATCATGGACGTATTAAAAGTATACTATACTAGCATATACTCACGTCTTATATTATTAAATGGAGGGAGTATTTTTTTAGACCATAGACATAATAAGTATTACCTCCGCTCAAAAATAGTACTTGAAGTTCTAGTTTGCTGTAAGTCAGACTTCTTTAAGTTTGATCGAGTATGTAGAAAAATATGCCAACATCTAGAATATCAAATTAGCTTCATTAGATTCATCATAAATTCATAATATATATATATTTGATGTTCTAGATATCAATATTTTTATTCTATAAAGTTGGTCAAACTTGAAGATGTGACTGGGACAAAACTAAAACTTCAAGTATTTTGAAATAGATGAAGTAAGTATAAACAAACATACATTGGTTTCGCCAACTTGCGCCTTCATTGTCCAGTAAAAAAAAAGAAGTAAGTATAAACAACCATTCAACCCCTATATATATATATATATATATATATATATATATATATATATATATATATATATATATATATATATATATATATATAAACCAACATTGGTTTCGCCAACTTGCGCCTTCATTGTCCAGTCATGTACAAGATTGAAACTCTCTCTGACGTAGTAGTATGGTTTTTGAACAACAATTTCTTATTGTTTCTTAGGCCAAAGTATCTCTCGTTTACCTTGCAAAGTGACGACAAAAACTGCAAAATTTTGCTCGTCCGTGATCCCATCCTAGTCATACCCTACAAATACAAAAATAAAAATATACTCCCTGGCAACTAAAGAAAACTCAATGAAGGCTACATCTACATGTGAATCTCAGTAAAAATTTAACACACTGCTTTGTAATTGCTTCCACATTGACATTATAATATGGTGAATGATCATACATGTCGGTTGTGCTCCATTGCAGTTGAGGAAAGAGTGGAACATCTCTTCTTTTGCCACTCCTTCAATGTTCATTGTTGGAATGCCCTTCAGATGAATTGACACCTGACCGATTATAGACTTCATGCTACTGAGGAGGGCAGGTGGGTGGTCCACGCCGACATATATGGAGATTTTCATCACGGCAGCATGGAGCATATGAAATGAAAGGAATAATCTCATGTTCCGAGGTAGCCCCCCCCCCCCCCCCCCACACACACACACACATTCAGATCCAAAAAGGATAGGTTTAATTAAGCAAGACTTTGCTCTCCTTTCCCATAGGGCAAAGGCTAGAGCCTTTTATTTCTCTTTTTGTAATCTCCAATTCTTAGACGCCCTCACCCCTCTAGTTTCCCTTTATTATATAACCTTGCACCTCTTTGTCGGGGAGGAGGGGCGAAGACATGTAGGAGTTGGTGGTCCATTAATACATATGTCAGTAGGAGCCTTTCCAATTGTCTTCGATTTTTAAAAACAACATTTGGTCAATCACACCTAGCCATCCACCCGAGTCGACGAAATAACCAGATCAGCGTCGTTGCTACCGAAGCACCACATGAGCAATAAAGGCACTCCCATCCCACTGCTTCCATGAAGGAAAATGTAAAAATGTCCATCCGATCTTGTTTTTAGATTTGACGATGCGCTCATCATCGCTAGAGAATACCTTATTGAGCACCACCGCCACCACCACTGGAAGGAACAAAACGACGGACAACAAATATCTACCTCTCTATCCGATCTCATCGCTGGATTCAATGTCGCATTCATCACTAAAGCTGGAGAAGAAGCTAGAGGAAGCATTATTGAACATCGCGGCCACCACCGCCAGAAGGGTTGAAGCGATGTACAATCAAATACCCACTTATAATGTCCCAAGACGAGCTGAACCATATCTCCTAACAGTAAATTGGGATATCCCCGCACACCCCCATTGGCGGGATTGGAAAAGGAACCATATGTTTATCAAAAGTGGATTGTAAAAGAAAAACTATAAGTAGATCTTATAATTGTATGTAGTCCACTTAAGGAGTAGAGTGTTTTGGAGGCCGAGCTTCATGGAGGCAATTTTTTTGAAATATTCAAACTTCTAACTTTCCAGTTTCAAAATATTTCTGAAAAGATATACGCATATGCAACGACGTAATTTATATGTATATAAATTTCATGATGAATTACCTTGAATTCCGAGCTGCAAAAAAATCATGGGGAATGAACAGTGCATGTGCTGAGAAGCCACATATTCGGGTTTTCTCTTTTTTGCGGGTTAATGAAGAGCTTTATTCATATGATAAGGCGCCGGCACTATCAGCCATGAGGCTGGTTACCAACAAACCCGGGGGAGAGTCCATCCAGCACTCCGACACCTCCAGCATGCACGCATGTTTTGCATAAAGGTGGGCCGGAACGTTGGCATATCTCTTTACATGTAGAATATCAAAAGAAATAAAACTAGAAGTTAGCTCCACAATATCTAAGAGTAACGACGCTATCAAAGAGCGCGAAGTACGACGCGAGTTCCAGATATTCACCACATTTAAACATTCCGTTTCAATCTGCACCCGCGTAAAGCCACGAAGTAAAGCCACCACCACACCTTCACGTACAACAGTAGCTTCTGCCACAAGTGGATCAGTAATGCCTGGGCTTGGTTTGCACCAAGCTGAAATGAACGATGAAGCTGACCGAGCCACACCACCAATGCCTGCTCTGTGCTCCAACAAAGAGATTCCAGCATCAGTGTTAATCTTGATTACCTCACCGTCAGGTGGTCGCCACCCATGACCTGGTAGTATGCTAGCATGCTTGGTTGGAAGCTCTAGCACCGCCAGAGCATCTCTAATCATTTGCAATGACTGCTTCGGACCCATACTTGCCTTGTCATGAGTAATATTGTTTCGAGATGTCCAAATAGCCCACATCACCGAAATGATCTTAGCTTGGTCTGAATCATTGAAACGAGGGTCACAGAGAATATCCCTGGACCATGTCAGTCCATGCAACTCCGGAAGCTTAATGCCCAGCCACTCGCGGGCTTCTGTCCAGAACCGTTTTGCATGTGTGCATTGTATCAATGCATGATACATATCTTCATTCGCTGACATGCATATTTTACACCTGGCTATAGTCGCAATGTGTCTGTAATTAAGGGTGCTTTCAACAGGAAGGATCCCCCAAAGCACACGCCACCAGAACACGCGAACTTTGGTCACCACATTCAACTTCCAAAGCTTCGTCCACATCTGCTTGTTCGTCAATGAAGATTCTGTAACCGACCCTTCTTCTAGAGCAAGATGCTCGTTGCGAATCATAAGAGTTCGGTATGCCGATTTTACAGTGTAGATGCCTGCTTTCTCAGCCGACCATGCCCAGCTGTCATCTCCTCCCATCCGCCGCAAAGGAATATTTGGTATAGCTTCTGCCTCCGTGGCAATAAAGTTGCTTCGCACTGTGTTAATTTTCCACGTCCCAGACTCAGCATCGATCAATTCTGAAACTGTGTTCATTGCTGCCGTACCAACATGAGTCGACGGCCTCATTGCGATCAGCCCCGGTATCCACGGGTCTCTCCAAATCGAGACCGTCGTACCATCCCCAATTCTCTTGATCATACCAGCCTTCAATGCTTCCCTGCCTGTCAAAATAGCTCGCCAGGTAGCCGAAGCGTGGGGGTATGCTCCAGCGCAATCGGTATTCGGGAAGTACTTCCCTTTGAGCACTCGCGCACAAAGCGAATTCGGACTCGTAATGAGCCTCCAACCATGCTTTCCTAGAAGAGACAAATTGAAAAGCTCCAGATTTCTAAAACCCATCCCTCCTTTCACTTTCGCGGTTGCAAGTGTATCCCAATCCAACCAATGCAAAGATCGGCGGTCAAGAGAGCTACTCCACCAGTATCTCTCCATGCATGAGGTGATTCCTTTGTAAACTTTTTCAGACAGTTTGAAACAACTCATGGAAAAAGCCGGGATTGCCTGAGCCACCGACTTCAGGTGCACCTCCCGTCCCGCGCATGAAATCATACGCTCTATGCCTCCCTGCAACTGACTTCTGATCCTCTCTCTAAGATGTTCAAAAGTACCACTCGTTATCCGTCCTGTTGCTGTCGGCAAGCCAAGGTATCTCTCGTTGAAAGCCTCGACAGAGATACCGATGATGGATTTCAACTTTGTCTAACCGGATCACTTGTATTCGGGCTGCAAAAGATAGAGCTTTTTTCCCGATTCACACATTGGCCAGAACAGTCCTCATAGATCCGTAGAATACGATTCAACCTTTGAGCATTATCCTCCTTTGCATTCATGAAAATGAGACTATTGTCTGCAAAAAAAAGGTGACTGATCCAAGGTGAATTATTGCTTACTCTGATTCCTCTATCCACTTGAGCACCACCCAAGTGCTTGAGTAGTGTTGTAAACCCTTCGGCACAAAGTAAGAACAAATAAGGTGAATAAGGGTCACCCTGGCGTAGACCCCTAGAAGGTGTGAAGTAAGGAAGCAGCTCCCCATTCACACGTACTGTAAACCTGACAGAAGTCACACATTTCATTGTCAGTCTAATCAAACTTGAGCTGAAACCCAACCTTAACATGATAGCTTCGAGATAATGCCATTCAACCCGGTCATAAGCTTTCATCATATCGAGTTTGATAGCACACACATGATTTTTGCCATTCTTCCTTCTTCTCATCGCATGCACGCTCTCATAGGCGATTAAAACATTATCAGTGATAAGTCTATTAGGAATAAAGGCACTTTGCTCTTCACTAATAATATCACCAAGGAACTCCCTCGTTCTATTAGAGATGCATTTCAAAGCAATCTTATACAAAACAGAACATAATGAGATTGGCCTGTATTGGGAAATACGCTGCGGGTACCTGACCTTGGGAATAAGCGTTATGTACGTGTCATTCATACACACCAGCAGCTCCCCGCCATTCAAAAAGTCCAGCACAGTCGGCACTATATCTACTTTGAGCAGATCCTAGTGCCGCTGAAAAAACCCCGCCGTGAATCCATCCACCCCTGGTGCTTTGGACGGCGACATCTAGAACAGGGCCGTCCTCACCTCATCAGCATTAAAGGGTTTGTCTAGGTGCTCATTCATGAACGGCGTCACCTTTGGTGGAACAAGATTAAGAAGCTCATCCATAGGTTGAAAACCCTGAGAGGTATATAGCGCTTCATAGAAACCTTGAACTTCTGCGTGATTATCTTCAATTGTTTGACACGTTGTACCATCTGCTCGCTCCAAGCACTCAATCTTATTCATACGTTTCCGTTGAGCTGCTTGAGCATGAAAATATCCGGTATTACAGTCTCCCTTCCGTAGCCACAACACTCTGAATCGTTGCCGCACCCAGATTTCCTCTTGTCGGAAAGCTTCACGCAACTGTTTCCCCACCGCTCGTTCTTCTGCCGTTGGGCCGCGCCCCACAGAGCGCACCCGTAGGCGGTCGAGTTTGGCTCGCAGTTTCTTCACTCTGCGTGTTAGGTTCCCGAATTCCTTGCCCCCCCAACTGGACAGCACATGCTGCATAGCGCCTAGGGCATTTACCACATCGGCCAAACCCTGCTGTCCAGCTCCTTTCTGCCACTCCCGAAGCACAAGCTGGTCGTACTCAGCATGAGTTCTCCACACATCCTCGTATCGGAACTGCCTAGCAGTTTTTGCACCTGCGTCGGCCAAGTTTTCCCTTAGATCTACCATCACAAAGCAATGATCAGACTCCATGGTACCAATATGCCTAACACGTGTGTTAGGAAACATGCTCATGAACTGCAGGTTGCCAAGGCCCCGGTCAAGCCTGGCTTTCACATTTGCATTGCCCCTCTGTCCATTATCCCATGTATGCTCCGCTCCAGACCACCCAAGATCACAAAGCGAGCAGTCGTCAATAGCCTCTCTGAACGCCCTCATTTGATATTCAGGCCGATCTGTGTTCGAGAAGTGCTCATATGCATTCAAAGTTTCATTGAAATCACCAACACAAAGCCAAGCATCATGCTGTATTCCAAAAAGAGTTCAAATAAATCGCCAACTATGTGGTCGATCTTCCACTTTTGGGGCCCCATAAAACCCCGTGACCCTCCACGCTTGCGATGCTCGGGTCTTTTTTCTGACCACAACATCAATATGGCATGAGCTATAGTTTTTAAGCTCCACCTCAAGCTCATCCTTTCAGAACAAACCAATACCACCGCTAAGACCAGTATTGTTCACCGCAAAACATCCTGCAAAACCCAAAAGATTCTGCAAACTCTCCACTCCGTGCGCTGAAATTTTTGTCTCCATCAAGAACAAGAGACATGGCCCTTCCTGCTTCACGACACTGCGAAGCTCTCGAACTGTCGATGGGTTCCCAAGCCCTCGACAGTTCCAACTTAAGCAACTCATTGACCCTGGCAGGACTGACTCGCAGCCGCTGCCGAAGAATCTGAATTATTCGGAGTAGGTTTCTTTTTCTTTGGCTCCCTCTCAGTTTCCGAGCCAACTGGTGAGTCTCCGAGAGAAGCATTCTCCTTGCTTGATCCACCCTCTGTTTGATGGGGGGAATTGGTTAGAAGGAGTGGATCCACCCTCCTATACACCTGTGCCTGAGGTCCCCCTTTCCTCTTCTGTTGGTTTCATGGTTGCTTGACCGGGGATGCGACCTCAGCCGTGCTCTTTCCCACCGTGCTTGAGTTGCGGGTTTCTGCCTTGCTCTTTGGGGCGGTAGAGTTCTCTCTCGTCGAGCTCGAGCTATCCCCTGTCCCAGCCTTTCTTCACTCATCCTATGCACGCAGGCCCTTCCCAAACAGAAGATCTCCATGCTCATCTCGTGTTCCAGGGGTCGTGCAAACAAGATCCGAGTGACCTAACTTACCACAAGAAAAGAAGAAGTGTGGGACATTCTCATAGACTATATCATATGGGTCCATGCACTTCCTCCTCTTTGATTCTATTAAGATCCATCGCCTCAAGGGATTGTCCACATCCATAGTAACTCTTGCCCTTAGGTATCCTGCTGTATGATCAATCTGAACAGTTGTTGCCCTTTTGTCTATCTGATGTGCAATCGCAGTACTCCATGGTTCAGCCCGAAGATTGAACGGGAGGTTGAGCACTCGAGCCCACAACTGTAGCTTATCGAATTTTAACTCAGATGGTCGCATGCACTCATCAAATTCAGATAATATCACGGCATTCTTGCTGACATGCAATGGTGATCCCTCCCACACACAATCCCGATCCCTCTGACATGCAAATTCTGCCACAAACATGTTTTCCCCTGCAGGTTTGAAGGATAAACCCTTAGGGTTCCCCCATGCCGTTCGGAGCGCGTTGGAGATCGTCTGGATGTAGAGCGTATGTCGATGAAGCACTTTCCCCGCCAGCATCCACTTCTCCTGCTCCCCCTCTTCCAGATCTCAAGCACCAACGGAGTCGCCTCCTCATCGGTTATTTCCATCTTGCCTACAGTTTTGCCCTCGCCGCCCTGGGCGAAAGCGCCTCCCTCTCTTGCCGTCGATCAGCAGGCGAGGTCATCGCTGATCCGCAACCCTCAGTTCGCGCCCCGCCGAGCAGATCAGCGCGCACCGCCACAGTCCTCCCGAGAAACCCTAATCGCCTCCTTGGGGGCTCCGGGTTTTTCGGAGGAAAAAAGCCTGGTTTGGAAAGAACATACATATTCGGTTTTTCTCTGTAGCTCTCATTTTAACGCATTCCATCATAAAAATTTACACACATGTACATCATGTCTCTGGGTATACGTGTAATTTTTTTAACTAAAAATTGAAACGTAAAAATATGAATTTGGATTTTTTTTATATATAAAAACCGCCCTCCGTGGAGCTGGTCCCCGATTTGACATCTTCGCCACTTGAGTGCCTAGCTACTACTTACTGCTTGAACCGTGACCGTATGTGTGTTGTTGGAGCTCAAGGAAGGAGTGTTGTTGAAATGGAGCCTGTGGCGTGAACGTGGTTGCAGGAGAAAAGAGGCATGACACACAAGATACGATCACATGGAAGCTTACGGAGAGCGGTACTTACTCCACTTCTTCAGCCTATTCGCTTCAGTTTGAGAGACGCATCTCAACACCACTCCTAAAGACCGTTTAGGAAGTCTGGACAACTCCGAAATGCAAGTTCTTTGCTTGGTTAATCATTCACAACAAGGTATAAACGGCAGATAGGCTACAACGAAGAGGGTGGCCGAACTGCGGTTTGTGTCCTCTTTGCAGCCAAGTTCAGGAGTCTGCGGCGCACCTCCTTTTTCAATGCCAGTTTTCGGTTGCGGTTTGGAATGCGGTAAAGGCGAAGATCGGGCTGAGCAATATTGTCACGGCGGACTGGGCGGCTATGCAAAGTGTCCAACATTGGTGGACCGAGATTACGCTCGCGCGCTCGTCAAATGGGCAAGGGATGGCCTCCCTACTCATGCTTATCTCTTGGGAATTTTGGAAGGAGAGGAACGCTAAGATCTTTCGGAACGTTTCCGCGTCTACGACGATTATTGTGAAAAAAACATGGATGAGGCGACAATGTGGACGCTGGCAGGTGTCACAGGGCTGGGTGTAATTTTACATCGCGAGTAGTTGCTTTGCCTTCGCCTCTGTTCGGTCATTGTTTGGCTGTGGTCCTCGGACCTTGTTACAACTCTCTTTTATTTAATGAAATGGCAAATCTTTTGTCTTGTTTAAAAAAAAAGGCAGAGCTGCAAAAAGATAATCGGCGGATGGCGACCATACGACCAAAAACCACGCACACTCGTGAGAGAAGGCCATTTGTTCCTTGACGTACGAGGGTGAGGGGGTCCAAGCAAGCAAGCGGCGATGGAGCGCTGCTCCTACATACGGCTGGCAGCAGAGTAGAGTGGCGACGCCAAAAAGCAGTGAATTACTTGTGGTTTTGCCTGCTTGTTCCGTTATTCAGTTTCTGATGTCTGTATTGTCGATATCCCTGGCTACCTAGTTTCGTCGCAATCCGCAGCCTGCATGCATGGCGACAGCAATAACAACAACCAAGCACATGGATTTTCCTAGAACCAGTGAAAGCGCCAGACAGACTACTTTCCAGCCGAAAAGGGAGAGCAAATGAACAGAATAATAAAGAAAACAAATGAAATGCGCGCGCCACACGCACGCATCGTTTTCTTTTTCCGAGATGCATCGTTTTTGTTGTTGATCCAACGTCCAACGAGCATCGTTTTGCCACACTCCCTGCCGATCCACTGTTTTTGTGGATACTCTTTTCTTTTTTACGAAAATGATTCAGATCTATTATCAAAATGCATCGAAAGTACAAAATACCTCAAACATAATATTGTGGTTGACAATGTTGTCCCCGCAAAAATAGAACAGTAAGAGCATGCCTAGTAGAACCCTCAAACCCTCACTAGCGTTTTAAGGGTCCAAAAATGGTCTTTTTGTGCATTTTTACGGATTGAAAAATAAGGGCAAATATTAGAACCCTCAAACCCGACCCTTATGACGGAATATTCCCCATGAACGACGTTGTCGTTGAGGCATACCGTCGAGCACCTCGTGCACGACGGGCGAAGGGCGACGCGGGGGCGGAGGGCGGAGGGCGGGGTGGGCGCGGGCGGAGGGCAGTGGCCGGGGGGTGGGAGGCGGTGGCGGAGGGCGCGGGAGCGGGCACGGGCCGGAGGGCGGTGGCGGCGGGTCGAGGCGGAGGGCGCGGAGGCGGAGGGGCGCGGGAAGAGGAGAGGCCGGGGGCGGGAGGCGGAGGCGGCGGGCGGGCGCGCGGGAGTAGAAGTCGGCGGGGTGGCGGGCAGCGCGGGCGGCGGGACGGATGGCGACGGCCGGGGGCGGGGCGAGCGCGGCCGCGGCCGGGAGGAGGTGGAGGAGAGGCCGGCAGCTGGGGGCGGGGCGGGCGCGGGCGCGCGGGAGGTCGACGGGGCGGCCGGCAGCGGAGGAGGCGACTAGCAGCGGCGGACGCGGGCGTGGACCCGGGAGTTGGGAGGATTTTCCCCTCCCGCGCGAGGATAACCGTCAAATAAGAGTTTGGGTAGGTTTTGCTCCCCAACCCTTATTTTTCAGGGTTGGGAGAGGGTTTAAATGTTGGACCTTTAAAATTTTTTGAGGGTTTGAGGGTTCTAATCTATGTGATTTTTTACTAGTAAACTATAAAAAATACAGTTATTTATAAGGGTTTGGGGGTCTGAGAACTCTGCTAAAGATGCTTTAATAACGCTAGCGTCGGTGTCTCCAATGGGTTCAGCAAGGACAAGGAGGTGGTCTAGGGAGGAGCGATGGAAGAATGAAGCTGTCATGTGGACGCGATCTCCTCCTTTGCTTTACACGTCCCAGCAGTACTATACTGGTATACATTTCTTCTAGATCATGGACATAATAGTAAAATATAGTGTAAACCACCACCAACTTGCGCCTTCATTGTCCACTCCTGTACGAGATGGAAGCTGCACCCTCTGACATTGCATTCTTTTATTGGTTTTTCTTTACAACAGTTTTTAGTGTTTCTTTTCCAAAATTATTATATACTCTCTCCGTTCATAAATATTTATCTTTTTAGATATTTTAAATGACTACCACATACGAATATATATAGATATATTTTAGAGTGTAGATTCACTCATTTTGCTCCGTATGTAGTCACTTGTTGAAATATCTAAAAAGATAAATATTTAGGAATAGGTCCAATGTGAGTAGGATCACTTAGCCATGCTTCATAATTGGAAAAACGGGCGCCATGAAAGTAATGTGATAAAGCATCAATATAATTAATAAAAAAATAGAGAATTAAAAATTGTAACTTGAAACAAGAACTACAAATTTAAAGCAATAATAAAGAGCCGCCCGGGTTAATAAAACTGAGAAAATTAATTCGGAAAGAATTTTTTTAGTGAATCCCGATTCAACATTAAAAGTATATTGATTCTTTTCCAATAAACGAAGATTTTTTTTTGTAAATACTACGTATTTGATTCCATCCATAAATCGATTTTCCCTCCTATGCTCTGAGGGAGTAGTTTCTTAGTGTTTCACACGCCAAGTTCTCCTTTGTTTACCCTGCAAAAAAAAAATGCATTTTTTACTCGTCCATGATCCCGTCTCAGTCATACCAAAAAAAATGTTCTCTCGGTCAGTAAATACTTATCGAAGAAATCAATTTATCTAGATGTATTTTAGTTTTAGATATTTATTTTTAGTCATTTTTACGATAAATAATTTCGGACGGAGGGAATATTGTACACTGCTGTACTCTCTGAATCCACGTTTCCTACATGTGAATGTCAAGTAAATATTTCAACGGGCCAATTCGTAATTTTGCCGCCGTGTAGTGGGTATATTGCAAACTGCCTCGCTGTCCCTCTAAATTTGGCCCGAGTTCGTTCGTAGCCTCCCCCTTCTCACGTGTCTCTTCTCCCTCCCTCTCTCCCTCTCCGCCGAATCCCGGCTCCTCCCGTCGCCCTTGCATTGCGTCCGGCTCCGGCGAGTTTCCTCCGCCTCCTTTCCCAGTCCGAACGGCCGGAGACCGCGGCTTCGACCGTCTCTGTCTTTCCCGCACGTCTGTCTTGTGCACCCGAGAGAACCATCAGGAATCATCCAGAGAAGGACAGCCGCGGCGGCCTTCGTACGTTTCCGCAATCCCAAGCCGCAAAGAAGGAGTTTTAATTCCATGATTTCTCAGGCTCAGCCTGCCCTCCAGCTCTGATTATCTTCTTCTCTCTTTCTTTCGTTTGTTGGGAAAAAAAGTAGGAAAGCGGTGCAGGAAGTTGCCTTTCTTGGCTTGGCTGGGTCCGAGGAATGGGGAGGAGGATGCGGCAAGCCATTGCCGCGCTGGGCGTCGCGTGCGCGGCCGCCTTCGCCGTCGCCGTCGCCGCCGCTGACCGTGGGCTCTCGCTGCCCAGCGACCGCGCCGTGGTGGCGGCGCCGGAGGAGATCAGCCTCCTCAACAAGATTGCCAATTTCATGTGGCAGACCGACAGGAACTCGTACCAGCATGTTTGGCCGGTAACACGCAAAACAAGCCCCAGCTTTCCGAGCATTTCTTTAACCAGCGCGTCTTTTTTACTAGCTTCTACTGTAGTTTGCTTTCAGTTACTGTATTTTATTAGCCATGAGATGAACTGCTGCACCTTTTTACCCGCTCGTTTTGTGGGAATTCAGCTTGACCCATGCATGAGGGAACTGAATTTTCTTGATTTAATTTAATTATTATGTAGCTCAAACTCCAAACTATGTACATCTGTGTGTGTGATACTTTTTCAGTATATCTGCACTCTCTTCTTTTTGATATGTGTGGTGCTAATTTGGTGGATTTTGTGGATGTGGTAGCCGATGGAATTCGGATGGAAAATGGTGCTGGGGTCGCTGATCGGATTCTTTGGCGCGTCATTTGGGAGCGTCGGGGGCGTTGGTGGCGGCGGGATCTTTGTGCCGATGTTGACATTGATCATCGGTTTCGATCCAAAGTCTTCAACTGCCATATCCAAGTGTGAGGATCCAGCTCTTTCTTTTGGGATTTTCTTCTTCTGTGCCTGCCTGCTCTGAAAGCAACAGCTCTTGCTGTCCCTAAGCATTCATTTCTCAAGCATGTTCAGTATGCGGTCCTGTAATGATTCCTTCATGTGTGCATTAGTTTGCCTCTTTTCTAGGTATCTTCCTTTTCAAGTATGAGGTGCTGTACTGATTGATTCATGTGTGCATTAGTTTACCTCTTTTCGAGGGATCTTGCTTGTTCTGTTGCTGTTGGAAAGTTAGGCTGGCAAATTAGTTTGGAATTAGAGTATTTAAGTGTCCTAAAGGGGCAATTAACGCTATTCTGTTTTGTTTATGTTAGGTAGGTAACTTGTGATGGTTGCTAATTATATATTCATGTGTATCGGATTACGCCTTTTTGCCTTTGTCTGGCTCACTTATACTTAATTAATGGCTAAGTCTATGTTTACTTGTTTCCATGAAAAGAAGTAGCTACAAAGGTGTGAAGGCTATACAATAATCAAAGTATTAACATGCAAATCTGAAATATTGAAGTTCAGTGAGCAATGATCCTGCATTAGGGTTTAAATGTGTGTTTCTATTCCATTAAACGATACGACCAACAACATCGTCTCCATCTACCGAACTGAGCACAAAGTCAGGGTCACCGTCCAGCTATTTCGTTTGGAACTCGTGACCTAACTCTGCACCATGCGCCAGCACAGCGTCTACAACCTTATAACAATGCACCTTCATTTCCCAGATATTCTTTCCAACCTGTATACTAATTATCTGGTTTGTGTCTTTATCGTCAGTATACATCCCTGCTGTTTAGGAATTCATTTACGTTTACACATAATTACATCCCTCTACTCAGAATTGTTGGTTGACATCGTTATACTCCAAAGTACAATTCATAGAAATCTCTGGTTGCTGACTTACTATACGAGTCTTGCAAAAATATGATAGAATAATATATAAGTATTTAGTTACAAATACAATGTTTGTTCAGCGGTTTTAATTGATATTTTGCATTCATTTGGACAGGTATGATCACTGGTGCAGCTATCTCAACTGTGTACTACAATCTCAAGCTGAAACATCCGACTTTGGACATGCCGGTGATCGACTATGACCTAGCACTGCTCATCCAGCCTATGCTAATGCTCGGGATTAGCATCGGTGTTATTTTCAATGTTATATTCCCTGACTGGCTGGTCACAGTTCTCTTGATAATCCTTTTCCTAGGTGCTGATTAACCCCTAAACTGCTGCATTTGTTTTTTTTTGGTTATCTAGTTCTCATGAATGACCTTTCTTTGCTTCCCCAAATTAAATTGTAGGCACATCAACTAAAGCTTTCCTGAAGGGTGTTGAGACATGGAAAAAGGAGACAATAATCAAAAGGGTAATCTTCCACAGTTATCTCATCATGTTTATAAAAAGTGATTTTATTTATCTCCGCTTCTTTTGTTTGCCCCTTTTGTATGCTAATGGATCTTTTTTCATTTCTTCCAGGAAGCTGAGAAACGATTGGAGCAAACCAGTAAGAATGCTAGAAAACGAAGTGCTTCTCATCTGTCACCAAATCAAAATATTAATGCTCGTATTTTTCAACCTTTCAGGCGAGGAACCAGAGTATGCACCACTCTCTACAGGACCAGGTGCCGCAGCTGATGTCAAACCCCATTCAGATGAAGCGGTAAACATCTCATGACAATATACATAATTCCTTGCATTTGTTGGAGATCTCATTCTCAAGAATTTGAACCTAGAATTTCCCAATATTTCAGCCATCACTTATGAAGAACATTTACTGGAAGGAGTTTGGTCTTCTCACATTCGTGTGGCTAGCATTCCTTGCTATTCAGATAACAAAGGTGAGGATTGTAATTGAAAACTACAAATTAAAATGGTCATAAAAATTTCAGACGCATCTAATTCCAGCTTCTTACCAAGTCATTATTAGCTGTCTTATAACTCAGCACATTTGTTTGGTTATTTCTGTTATTTTTGTTGCTTTATTTGGCCTTACTAGCAAGCATTTTCTCTTTCTTGATTTTGCTTTTGTCTTAAGCGGACGATAATGTTTCGTTCATCTAGTCTCACAAATTTGTGATAGTAAACAAACATCCTTTATGACCAATTCATTCAGAAAAAATAGGAATCAAATCAATATGTACAGCCGATCCATTAAGTCAGTTTTCATAAGACGTTTCAGGATCTTCTGCTCTTTTCAGTTAATTTGAAAAAGAAACACATACAAATGCTGTCACTTTATTTTCTAGAAACTATTGTACTTGAACTAAATTTATAGCTTTCTATCTTTGACAGTAATACTTCAATGCTATGCTATTTTTCTCATACTTGCAGAATTATGCTCCTACTTGCTCCACGTGGTACTGGGTCTTGAACTTTCTCCAGGTATTTATATTTCCGCACCTGTTTTACCCCAGTTATACCAAAAATCCATGCTGATTTATGTAGATCCTGTAAAATACTTAACCACTGGAATTTGTGTTCCAAATATCAATCTTATCACAAGATTTATAAATTATCTCATATGTCTTTGTTGAACTCCAAATGTAACTACACAAACTTAGAGATTCAAAGCCATACATCGTGGGCAATCCCCACACAGGTGCACCTCGACTCCTCTATCTGGCCAGGGATCCTTTTGCCTATTCTTTGGAAAATCTGGGAAGCAAGAAATGCTGCTGCTTTTAGGACTGAAAACCATAGTCCACGTGTAACCATTACTAGCTTATGTAGGGACTTTGATCTTTGGACTCTTCGGTTTAGAGAACCGAGTGATAAGGTAGCCGCCTTGTCTTGGCGCGACTACCTCTCTTCATGGATTGCCGTGACTCTGTAAACTCTTGTAACACTGGTCCTTGGGCCGCTTTGAGCAACATATATACAGGCGGGGATCCTCTCCCCCTCGGTGATTACTCAAAAAAAAACATACATTGTCACTTTGAGCAACATATTTCCTACTAATTAACATGTGATTTAAGCTCCCAATTTTCTCTACCAATTTGTACAAAGTTATGATTTTGCACCACCTATATGGACCAATTTTTACTGTTGGGTTTACTTGGCTAATTTCTGACATTATGAAAGAAGGGTTGTTGTATCGTATCAATGTTGATCATACACTGTCATAAATCTTTCTACTCATTTGGTGCAGATCCCGGTCTCTGTAGGAGTGACTATGTACGAAGCACTGGGTCTGATGAACGGGAAGAGGGTGCTATCATCAAAGGGAAATGAGCAAACTACCCTGAAATTTCATCAGCTCTGCATATACTGCTTCTTCGGTGTCACTGCAGGGCTCGTCGGCGGTCTGCTAGGTTTGGGAGGTGGTTTCATCATGGGACCACTGTTTTTGGAGCTCGGCATCCCTCCCCAGGTACACTCCACCCCCCCAGTTTTCACGTTTATGTATGTCAACAAGTTATGATTTGGCCATAAAGAATGCCTCCTTAACTGAAACCATCATAGGTTTCAAGTGCTACCGCCACGTTTGCAATGATGTTCTCTGCTTCTATGTCTGTCGTGGAATACTACCTCTTGAACCGGTTTCCAGTTCCTTATGGTAACACTATCCCTCTGGTTCACATTTTTTTCTTGGTATAGGGCTGGGCATGTACTGAATCAATTTCTTGGCCTTTTCTTCAGCTGCTTACTTTGTTGCTGTGGCGTTCGTTGCTGCCATTATTGGGCAGCATGTAGTCAGGAGGTTGATCAGTTGGTTAGGGCGGGCATCACTCATCATCTTCATACTGGCTTTCATGATCTTCATCAGCGCAATTTCTCTTGGTACATTTTCGAACATCTGACACTGCCCTGATCAAATGCCCACTGTTTTTGAACTTTGAACAATGTGTAACAGAAGCTGCTTCTTTTCAATCTTCAGGTGGGGTCGGTATCTCCAACATGATTCACAAGATGGAGCAACATGAGTACATGGGGTTTGAGAACCTCTGCAAATATGATGCATAGGATGCAAGCGGGCTTAACGTTCATGTGCAGTCATTCGAGTAAGGAACCGGAATTAAATTGAAGATTCAATTCATAGGTGGTTCAGGTTTCATACCTTTAGCCATGTAATCAGAATGTAATCTAGCGCACAAAAAATCAGAGGTCACCGCTTGGGGTTAGAACTGGGGTAAATGTTGGAGCACACTTTTTTTCTGGAACTGATTTCTGAATTTTCAGTTTAAAGTCAATTCACCGTGCCTATCTCATTGTACCAATCTTGTAATAGATTTAGTGAACTTGTTCTTATGCCCTGCAGAATATCATCATAGATGTGCATTTTGTTGTCAGAAATTGTTCACTGAGAATGCCCCTGCAGATAGGCGTGTAGCCCATTATCAAACGCTCGATGCACAGCGCCGGCAGAATTTCATGTTTCTGGATGTCCTACCCATTCAACAAAAATAGCATGTTTCTTCAGAATTCAACATATATCATACCCACAATCTACATCACCAGACAAAGATTATAGCGCCACTCATCGCCAATAATCAGTGCTGCCGAAAACACTTGGCCTCTGTACTTATCTCTTAATTTGAACCAACATCAGACCATGAACATGTAACACTCAGTACTATTTATTTTATTTTATTGCGGGGAAACACTCCAGTACTATAGTAGCATGGTTGCGCTTACATCCTTCCAGAACATGTCAGCATCACCAGATATCTTGTACTAATAAAGTAACTACTGCCGCCGTAAGATCTTTTGATCATGATTTCCTACGTATCACATTCCTCAATTTGCATTCTCAAACGAGGCAATGCATGGGCATGGCAACAAGGCAAAGAGTGACAGTCTGATGCATTATAGGCAACTTAAAATATATCATTGTAACTAACAGATGTTACATTCTCTTTTTTCCTTTCTGAAACGTATTGCCATACTTCAACTTATATCATTGTAACAAAACATCAACGCACCATTCTGAAGTTTCTAACCCATAACGAAGATTTCTAAGAAGACTCGTGTTTACAGTAGCACCAATTTAGGGGATGCTATGAACAACTTTATCTAAATCGTCGGAAGACAGTCGAGATAGAAGAGAACATTGTATGCTAACGATAGGGGGGAAACTGTAAGCTGACAGTTACCAGAAGCATGCTTGAAATCATTAATCAACCATGCTCCTGTTACCAGGACACTCGAGCAAGGCGTTGTTTTTAGCATCTGAAGTGATTTACAGTTTTTTACATGAATAGATCATTGTGCAGCTGCCCTTCAACTGTCTTGGACCAGGTTGGTTGGCTCACTCAAAACATACTTCGGCAGTTCATATTTAGCACCTGAAATGTTAATAGCTTGGTAAACTACCTGAACGACAGTTGAAAGAGTGGGGAAAAAAGGAATCAGATGGAAAATCAAACCTCTTTCATCATAGCATAGAGTCAGGTCAGCATTTGAAACAATTACGCCCGCACTTTCCACAATTGCCTGTGCAAGGGCTACATCAGCCTCTGACGCAGCACGAAGGGCATCCCAAATTTCTGTAGAAGGCTTAAATGGTTAGTGCAAGGATTGCGTACATGAGCAGCTAAGGGAACTATACATACAAGCATGAAAAGAAAGTGGAGCTCAACTATCAATTTAATAGGAAGCAAAATTATGTAAAGACACACGACAGAAGCATAAGAGTAAGAAGTACCTTTCCGACCACCATAGTGAGGAGCTGTGTCCCAAAACTCATCACGCATCTGCCTGAGCTGGGCAATTGTGATCGGCTGGGGGTGCTTCCAGGGCTTAGGCTTCCTGACTTTCTTCGTAGCTTCTGCATAATTGAAAAATAAGCCACAATGTATGAGATGACCAGTGAAGCCTTAATAAGTATTCACAGTTAAAAGATATTAGAGTAAATTCAGTGCAAGACAAAAGACAAACAGCGCTAGTTTTTTGGCTCTTAAAAACTCATCTCTATGTAATAGGAACATCCTTGTGCAACTTACTATTCGATGAAAAGTTCACCTTTAAATTTTAAGGCATTTTTCTAGCCCTGCTCTCATTATGTGTCTACCACAAATATACACATTACATGTGGTGACTAGAATTTTTTTAGCACCAACAAACTAACTTATAGGGACTAAGTAACATAAATCAAAATTAATCAGTGCCAACAACTCACAATTGGAATTAATCAAATATTGAGTGGACATAATATTTGATCCATGCTATGTACATGAGATGACTAAAACACACATAGATATATAATAATGTTATTTCATCTAATTATTCAAGATTAGATATTGTCAATGAGTAGTCAGGCATGTATTTAATAGATCTACATGAGGTCATCAACTATCTAAAATACTGGCAAGTGGCAAGAACTAAAAATTCCACAAATTGTTTTGTACCATTTTCAACAGACACAATATGATGCACCAGGACTTGCATAATACTACCATCACGTTCCAAACGTCACTTGCTTCTTCTTTATCAAATACCAAGCCCCACAGAATTGTTCAAAACATAATAATACTCTTAGCAGTTTAGCACAACCTAGTCCTTGTGGATACATTTTGTCAGGCTCCAAGCTGATTAGGCTAACTAAACAACCATCCATATTCTTCAATAAATGTTGACACCATTATTAGTTTACCAGACACTAAGCTATTACTTCTAGCTGAATACATAAAATACAACTCTACTCAAATGTAATGAACAAGGAAACCAAATCCTGTATAGTTCCAGCTTTCAGTGTTCAACTTGCACAAAATATCATGTCCCTTGCATCAGGATTCAGGACAATAGAATAGGATCCAAAATATAACATTTGCTCATGAATTGTCATAATAAACAACCACTACATATCACAAAAGAAAACAGAAACCTTCAAGATACAGAGATGTTAATCACACCCCCAAGAATGCAATGAATGTTAAAACTATGTCTTGTTGACTGCTATGCTAACTAATTAGTTCCATTCAGAACAAATCATACAGAAATCAAAACTATGCGTCATGTAGCAAAGCATAGTTGTGCATGCTGTCGGATCAAGAAACATTTGTCACACACAAGAAACTGGAAAGAACAAAAAAAATTCTCTTCAGAAAAGACAATTTCGCCATCCATGCTTAATTTGGACTATCCACAAGTTCAACAAGTCTATCACAGCTAACAACTTTGGAAGATCCAAATCCAGTTACATCCTCATGTTCACACACTCACTGATCATGACCTCCTTTCACCAAACTATGATTAACGAAGCCAGAAAGTGTCCTATAACATCTTCCACACGTTATGCACACAGGGACAACAATGTATAAAAAAAGAATCTAATTTACACTCCTGTCGCCACACAATAGTTACACGATCCAGTTCAGCAGAGCACTCTCTAGTTACACAAGGGGAAGCAACTCCATCTTCCCCAAGAATCCCATCGCCGCAAACTAATCATTCACCAAGGAAATCCGCACAACAAATGATCCCATTCAGTTCGCCGGTGGGCATAAGTTTCACTCCTGCAATTTTTACCGGCCAACTCAAACCCAAATCACAACTCGACCAATAATCCCTTTCCACGAAGGCGCCACCCGAAAATCCCTGCCAAGCCCTTAAGCAACTACCTACACACAAATAACTCAACTTGGATAACCTAGCTCGATTTGGAACCAAGAAATCAATTCCTGCCAAGCACGGCTCGACCAAGAATCCATTCCCATCACACAACTGACGCCATCTACGCCATCAAAACGCACGCCCTCTAAAGGGACCAAAAAATCTTCAAACTCCAAGAACCCAATTCCGCGAGTCGCACAGAAATCTTGTCGCAAGGACCCGATCCTAACCGGGCGGATCAAGCAGAAAGCGAAGAACAGGAGGGGAAATCTGAGGGGCTGGGAGCTCGGATCGTGAAATCTTACCGCCTCCGGCGGCCGCAGCGCCCTTGGGGGTGGATCCTGCGCAGCCCATGAGAATCCTGCTTCTCGGTGGTGAAGCCGTGGAGGAGTGGAGGGCTTTGGGGGAGGCAGCCTTGGCTTCCGAGCTTCTACGGAAGAAAGGAATAGAAAGCGCCTTCATAAGCTCTCCTGCCTTCGTTTATAGGAGTATGATTTTATTAATTAATTAATTAATAATTAAATCAAACCTTGCTTATATCAGAGGAGAGAACATCGGATACAACAACGTAATAATAGAGTAACTGAAGCCAATAGCATAATAATGACCCTAGAAAAACAGAGCTTGCAAGCAAGACAATATGGCTCAACGTTTTGCTAAGGTCATCTCCAATACGGACCCTCAAAACACCCGCACACGTCTGAGACGACCTGTTTGGACGTTGCAAGGCATCCAACACAGGCATGTATTTGTTGGCAACGAGTCCGCATGTCCGTTTACTCGCAAACTGGAAGCAAATCAGGGGGCTTTGCATGGAGTCCGGACCTCTAACACGTAGGACTCCGAGACCCTCAGCCCACACAAAAACCAGGGCGAAGCCCGTGCATTTGGATCAATCCGCAAATCGGCGCCAAAACCCCTCCCCCTCTGCGCTCCAATCGCCGTCGGCATCCACCCTTCTCGCACTTTTCGCTTCCGCCACCGCATGGACCCATACAAGAATTTGCTGGAGCCAGCGGGGGTGAAAGATCTGGAGAAGGTGTCCGCCTGGAAGATTAACTCGGCGGCACGACAAGCCCGCCACCTCAAAGTGAAGGCAAAAGATGGGGCGGCCGACAAAAAGAAGGGCGGCAAGGGAGCGGGTGGGGCCAAGGACGGGGTGCAGGGGCCAGGCGGGGCATCGCCACCATCGTCGTCCATGCACACGCCACCCTGTCCGGAGCAATATCAACCTCCCTACTTCTACGCCACCAAGTAGCTCGGGCGGTAATCCACAACCTCCATCGTCAGGCATGTGTCGTATTGCGTGAATGTCAACGTACCACATTGCTAGGCGTTTGAAATGAAATTGGTTGGACCTGGGCGGACATTCATGGGATACGTTGGATGACCGACTCCCGCATCTATGTCCGCGGGCAGATAGTGTGTCCGTTTTAGATAATGGTGTTGGAGATATCCTAAGACCACAACCAAACTTACAGTTGTTTAGCCGATATAGCTCTCGCTAGTGATGGACATCATAAAAAATTCAACACTAAACTACCTACGTAGACATGTAGAGAATCAAACCTCGTTCATTGGGTGCAATAGTAGATGGCGCACGCTACACGTCGACCGGCTAACGAGCAGATTGGATCGGCCATCTCTAGAGCCGTCTGATCTGACATGAGACACTTATCCGATCTTGGTTACACCAACCGTCAGGTTGGGACCCAACCATTGCAACGTGCCCCATGTCGCGCATGGGAGGTTTGTAGCCGGTCCAAATTACAACGATCGTCAACCATACACCTCTTCTCCACCCATTGCAACATGTGCCATGTTGCCACCGCAACAAATCCTTTTTGCTATTGGGCTCAGGTGGTTTGTTGAATTTGTTTCCTTTGAAATATGAACCATCTTGGGCTCAGGTGGTTGCAACATGGCCTATGTTGGACTAGTTGACTTTGTCCCTCACCTGGTCGGACCGTAACATGAGTTGTGTTTGGCTTAGATGGTTGCAAATTGGCCCATGTTGCAACTAGCTGCCTTGTCTACAGAGGCCATTACGCAACCTGGACAATGTTGCAGAGGCCACCATGCATCATGGTCATTGTTGTAAACCACCATGCAACATGGACGTTGTTGCATCGCATGCAGCAACATCCCCTAGCGAAGCGCGATAGCGTGAAGCACCAACAAGGCTCGCTGCTTCCCATGAAGCGTGATGACCTGAAGCATAGGTGTGGCAGCAATCAGTGCATGACAGCGTGGTCGCGAGGGAGAGAAAAGGAACGAAAGGTAGCACACGGAACAAAACGAGTGAATGTCCAAGGGATACGGTTATGGGGAGGTGGGCGGTGCCTAGCCACATGGGACACTAATACGTCTCCAACGTATCTATAATTTTGATTGTTTCATGCTATTATATTATCATTATTGTTTGCTTTATATGTCATTTTATACTATTTTATGGACTAACCTATACTTTGTGCATAGTGTCAGTTCCTATAAAACCATACCAAACAAAGTCCAAACACGATGAAACTTTACGGTGATTTTTTCTGAAACATAAGAGACCCTGGAAGTTTCGGGGAGAAATCAGAAGACATACGAGGAATCCACAAGCTCAAGGGGCGCGCCACACTAGTACGCGTCGGTCCTAAACAAACGGTTTTTAACCCCTTTCCGCGACGGCATTTGGAATCGTCGCCAAGTGAGTGTGGGCGATAGGGGGGGGGGCTCCTTCCCACACAATTCAGAAACCGTTGGGGATATGCCCTCCTGGCACACACGCTCGGCAAAATAAGGTCGTGTGCGAGCGCTCAAATATAGAAATACGTACGGTAGTGCTAAAAATATAATTATACGGCGAAATTGTTTCCGGCCGCAAGTACATCCCACACAGTCAGTCCCCGCTAAACGTTTCCGTTCGTATATACATCCGACACAGTCGCTACAAGGAAAACATTTGCGCAAGGTGGCGTAACGCAAACAGTTTTAAAAAGAATGTCGTGTGTGATTGTTCATTGATCCAACACGGTTTATTCCTAGAAACTATGTGCGTGGCCTGAGGTCATCGCCCATGATGTTTTCTCATTAACCGTTTGCAATAAGGAAACCCAATTCGCAAGCTAATTGCCCTATTATTAATAATCCATTTACTAATCTAATTGACACTCATATTAAGCACATACTATATTCCATTTCCATATTAAGGAATTAGGATTTCATAATTGAAATACATCGGAGTACAACATGATATAGCTTCAGCACTCAGCTACCCCATTACACAACTGCACCAGCAGCAAGTTTCACATGCAATATCTAGAACCTTTCGAAATTAGCATCATAGATTGTACATAAAGAGATGCATCTCATCTAGAAAACTGCTGAAACGGAAGGCGAATATTGAGCCTTTATTCATGTTGAAGGTCTTTACAACTTTAGGCCAGTGCTTATGGATGATTGACCGTCCATCCTTCGACCTCTTCAGGAACACTAATATTGAACCGTGAGTGTTGTATGAAAACTTTCATCGCCTCTTGACCACAGAGGTGGTTTGATAGGTAATCATCAGTGAACACTAAAAATAAGGATGTGCATAAATATATTCTCTATATTGGAAACGGGGCAAAGAAATAAAAAAAGGCAAGGTATAATAGTTAGTACCATCTTGTAAACCTCAGTGCTTCCTATTGTTTCCCTGCAACACATATAAGGTAGTTAGTCATCAGGTTAAGTAAGGATTCGCATGCTATCAGTAAAATATGTTGATGAAAAATAAGCACATTGCAGATTCATCAGATTAATTCAAGCCACATGAAAAACCCATTTAACTAAACCAAGCATGATTAAGAAATAGGAAATATAGCACTTGTATATGTTTCTCATGTATTAAGTGCAGCCAAATTCGGTTTATTCCTCACATGGTATACAATAACAGAACGCAGCCACAACAATTGAACACCGCATTGCAGAATTGAACCAAGTAGTTAACTAAACACCACAACAAATGAACCAAACGTTAACTGAGCACCACATTGCATAATATAACATACTCCTAATAGAAGATCAGACAGTTAACAAACCAAACATGCTTAACAACTTGGAAATATATTAATTGTATTTGTTTCTTATGTATTTAGTACAGCCAAATTTGATTTATTCCTCACATGGTATGCAATAACAGAATGCAGCCACAACAATTGAACATCGCATTGTAGAATTGAACCAAGCAGTTAACTAAACACCACAACAAATGAACCAAACGTTAACTGAGCACCACATTGCACAATATAACATACTCCTAATAGAAGATCAGACAGTTAACCAAATCAAGCATGCTTAACAACTTGGAAATATAGCAATTGTATTTGTTTCTCATGTATTTAGTACAGCTAAATTCGATTTATTCCTCACATGGTATACAATAACAGAATGCAGCCACAACAATTGAACATCGCATTGCAGAATTGAACCAAGCAGTTAACTAAACACCACAACAAGTGAACCAAGCCACACCAAATGAACCAAGCAGTTAACTAAATACCAATTGAACAATATAACATACTCCTAATAGAAGATCAGATAGTTAACCAAACCAAGCATGCTTAACAACTTGGAAATATTGCACCCTGAAGAATTGCACATCACATTTGCAGAATTGAACCAACCAGTTAATTGAATATCACATTGCACGACATATAGAACATATACACTACAACAGAAGATTGCATGGTAAAAGTAGATAGCACAATTCACTAGAATTTGTTAAGGAAAGGCAGTAGCTAGCAAACTGCACATGGGTCCTTATAGTGAGCTAATAAGACAAGCTACTCCTCATTGTCGGAGATATCGATGACGATTGGCTCCTTGGACATGGAAGAGGTCGAGGCCTCTGCATCGTGGGTGCCCTCGTTGTAGTGGTGAGTTACCTAAGCCACTCCGGGCACCAACCTGCTAGCTCTCGAGATGAGGTAAGCACGTGCACGCTGAGAAAACACCTCGTAGTCTTTGTTGAAGGCACCGACGGTGGCCTCGAGAAAACACCACGAACTGTCGTCTAAAGCAGCCAACCGCGTCGCGGCATCGGCGCGCGAGGCGTTAACGGTGGCCTCGATGGCGAGGTGCTCCTCCAAGATCTGGGGGTCGGCATAAATGGCAGCCATCGCGACCTCATCCACGTGTGCAACCGCGATTTGCTTCTCCGCTGCCAAATGCTCCTTGAGGTCCTGGCTATACTGCGTGCACCATGGCTTAGGCCGGCGCTTATTTGGTGAAGGGGTCGGGGATTTGGGTGGAAGGTGTCGCGCTCGCGCCAGCGGTCGGGGCATGTGGGATGTGGAAGAAGGAGGAGGATGGGGGTCAGGTGTGGATTACATGCCTAGATAGGCAAGGCCGAGCAGCGTGAAGGAGGGTTGCCGACGAGGAGGCGGTGACGCTGCAAGCAAGGAGTGAAGGTTTCAACTTGGAAAGGAAGGCGGAAATAGGGGAAATGTGGCTTTTGGTAAGGGGGAGGGGGCGGAATGGTAGATATTTCCATGGAAGCTGAAAATTTGGAATCGCTTCAGCCAAAAAACTGACGCGCAAAGTGTCATCAGACATGGTCCGAAGATATTTTGTGCTGCATCTCACATGGTTGGTTATAATAAGTTGTGTGGGATCTACTTGATTTTTCATCTTGATTTGAATTACATAATGGGGTCACATCGGCCATGGACGGTGTTTGAATTGCTAGACCTTTTATCTGCAGTGATCATGCAACTATATATGTGTCATAAAAGAATTGGAATTATTCAAGGTTCGTTTGGACATTTTTATGCATTAAGTGAGTTTTCAATGCATTTATGTGCATAATTCAAATTTGAACTACATGCACATGCTCCAGTGCATATAAATTGGTTGAAAAATCAAATCTTTGTCCTTGGATGCATGCTTAGGTCCCATGCAAGAAATGGGAATGAATTTCAAACGCTAGGGCACCGTGGTTTGCCAACAAAACATTGAGATGCCTGATTTTTAAATTCTAGTAATCCAAAACTCGTCTGAAATTCATAAAATTTGGCATGCTATCATGGAGCGGCATCAACATGCGGTGGTAAATTTTTTGTCCCATTTGGGGTAGGTTTGGGTATATGCTTCTCACAAACCAGAGCTTCTCACAAAAAGCATGATGGTTTTGGTAGGGAACGCCCCACCTTTGAGGACGAAACGATATCCATTGCCTCTTATTGCTTTCAAAAAATTTCTTGTGTCAACATAGAACAACAAGAGTATTGTGTTATTTTTTGTGATTTTTCGGTGTTCGTTTGGACATTTTTATGAATTAAGTGAGTTTTCAATGCATTTATGTGCATAATTCAAATTTGAACTACATGCACATGCTCTGGTGCATATAAATTGGTTCAAAAATCAAATATTTTGTCCTTGGGTGCATGCTTAGGTCCCATGCAAGAAATGGGAATGAATGTCAAACACCCTACCACCATCACTCGGCCGCAAACATTGAGATGCCTAGTTTTTAAATTCTAGTAAATTCGAAACTCGTTTGAAATTCATGAAACTTGGCATGCTATCATGGAGCGGCATCAACATGCCATGGTAAATTTTTTGTCCCATTTGGGGCAGGTTTGGGTATATGCTTCTCACAATCCAGAGCTTCTCACAACAAGCATGATGGTTTCAGATAGAACACCTGTATGCAAAGTGAGAGCAAAATTTGTGCATCTCTTGAACACTAACGGTTCTTTTGGATGACCCGTGTGAACCACTTACAAAAAATTTGGTGCGATTTGCATCTGTCATATTGGGTATATTGCCATTTGTCAAACTAGAAAGATTGACATTTGTTGATCTAGTAACATTGCCATTTGCCAACCTTGTAACGCTGCGATTTGTCAAAATACGAAGCTAAAAATCACTAGCAGTATCTAATTTTTGCAACTAAAATTCAGTAATTAAGCATAGATGGAGGCGAGGAGGCGTGTTCAGCCAGGCGTGTAGCGGGCGGCGCGGTACTATTCGATTTGACAGCGGGCGGCGCAGTTCCTGATATGACTTTAATGCAGACGAGGGAGAGGGTAGTTGTTCCCGAAATGTTGAACGACCAACGATGCATCCTCCTTCAATTAGCATCGTGTGAATGCATGAGGGAACTAATGGGAGGACCGGGAAAAGAGAGGGCACGATGTGAATGCAATGCAGTTTGCACTCATATAAAGGCGCCCTTCCATTCCAATGCATCTACCACATCGTACGCACCTAAGCATTTGCCTAAGCACCTACACTAATAAGCGCAAAAGTGCCCACTCCAGACCCATGGCGGCGATGCGCGCGAGCAGCCAGTGGCTGTGAAAGATGGTCCACGACGCCGGCCTGCGGCATGGCATCGTGGATCATCTCCATACGGTGTTGGCGACCGGCTGGTGGATGGCCGCCGTCGACGCCAGTTATGACTCTCAGTTGGACCAGATGATCGTTCGCACCACCAAGGTTCACCGTCATCAAGAAGCTCATGAACGACATTGTCGTACTGCTCCAGCCCGCGCGCCCGGGCTACTCATTGCCCGTCACCCTAATCGGCCTCCATGGTCGGAACCTCTTTCAAGCACTGGTGGCCCTGCGACTGCCCACCGACGCCACAAAGAATGTCCACCTGGAGGTCGCACTCGCCGCGAGGCGCCTCACCCTGCAAGAAACCGTCGACCTACACATCCATGTGTATGAGCGAATCGTGTACATAGTTATCTACAAGGCCAGTGAGGACGCTATGGCGTTGGCCTTCTTCAGCCGGCTGGAAGCCTTGTATGCCTTTGTTGAGAAGCACCTTAACCTCGCCACAAAAGCCGCCGCTCCTTAGCTGCCGGTCGGTAGCCCAGCCAGCGCACTGAGTTGAGGAGGAGGAGGTCATACGTTGATGGATACATCTTTCTTCTCGCCTCCTGTAACCACGACTGCGATCGCATCATCGTGGCCTTAATTCTTATTTTGCTATTGCATTCTCGTTCCAGTCAATACAGACATGTGCGACCCCTTTTTTCAATACAGACATGTCTGTTCCAGTCTTATTTTGATTGGCTTGAATGAAGGTCTATCCCGCCATTAGGCGCCGCAGCGCGCTGTGCTTGCCGTTAGGCGCCGCGGCGCGCTCTGCTCGCGTCTGTCGGCGCGTTCGGCTTGTGGACAGCTTTTCCTTGCGTGTTCAACTGCTATATGCGGAGCGCTCTGCTCGCGTCCCTCCGCATGCGCTCTGCCAATGGTTGGGCGTGCACGATCACGTCGGGGGGCCCCTATGCATGCGGTTGTGCTGCAAGCGTTGCCACGTGATGCAGTTACGTGTGGCACAATGGAGTTACGCGCCGCAAATTAGAACTACCATCAGGGACTGCAATATTCCTGGCCGTCTGGCTTCCCCTTTAATTCCCGCGGCCATTATAACCTTAGTCTCTTCAACCTTTCGATCGCGCCCCACAACACAACAAGCACACCCACGACGACACATAGAGAGGGGATGTCTAGCGGTGATCCAATGGAGTTCGGCGAGCATAGGGTGGAGATCCACGCGAGGGAGACGGTTCTCTCGGTGGTGTACACCATCGACCCGACCGTGGTGGACGACTACATCAACAACGTTGAGCAGTTGCTTGCTGGAGACAAGCACAAGGTGGTCGGCACCGACCTCCAGTACACCGCCGGTCGTCCCAGCATAGATCAGAAGGTTGCCGTCGCCCAGTTGTGCGTGCGCCATCATGTCCTCATCTACCACTACTGCATGGCCACAGAGCCTTGCGATTGTTTCAACAGGTTTGTCAACAACACTGACTACAAGTTCGCCACGGTGGAAACCACCAACAATGTAAAAGCGCCCAGTGTTACAGGCTTGGCCTGCAAGAACCTTGTCAAAATCCGTGACCACTACAGGGTCTGGGGCAGCACAAAGAAGGACTCCCTGGTCGAACTCGCCTCGGCCATCATCGACCCCTACTACGAAAAGATGAAGCAGGATGCCCAGAGAACAAGTCCCGTATCCTGGCACGGGGCCTGGATGCGGCAGCTGGATGAACCTCACGTCAGGTTTGCAACCAAGAGCATGTACACATGCTACGAGATGCACAGGCGGATCGTTGACATGAGGAAGTGCCTCGTTACCAAAATCGACGAGCCCGGATCGAGCCACAAGCAGAGCAAGCGTCACAAGAAGTAGATGATGATCAGATGATCGTTTATGCTAGTTAATCATGCATGTAATATATAGTTTACTTTATTGGTGTGTGTAAATGTCATGTGTGTAGTAGCCACCTATGTAATTATGCATCTAATAGTTTACTTTGGTGTGTGCAAATGCCATGGTTGTAGTAGCCACCTATGTAAGTGGATGTTTAATTTGGTTATGCAAGCATGTCCTTATAAGTGTGTGTATATATGTATATGTTGTTGTTTTGTATGTAATCCCATCGCACAACACACACGTCTTATTAGCAGTAATTGTCTGTGTTATTATCGGTATTCACACAAATTTCTGATTACAGACCTGTTTGCCACGTATCACACACATCTTGTTCATTTGAACCGTTTCTGTTCTCTTGTCTCAACGCAAACAGTTCATTCGAGTGAACCGCATGCCGTATATCACACACACACCTTTGATCTGGCTGACCGTTTCCATTGTGTTGCCTAATCACAAACAGTTCATCCGAGTGAACCATATGCTCTACGTCGCACACACCTTCATCTGGCTGCCCATTTCTTTTGTTCCTCCTCATTGCAAACAGTTAATTGTGATGAACCATATGCCCTGCATCGCACACGCAACTAAAATCTGAACCATGTTTGATGCATCCTCCATCGCAAATGTTTTGCACCTTTTTGACGGTTTTTTACACCACCGTTTGCGATTATGGCATCGCACACAGTTTTGTCGAAGGGTCTCTGATCGTAGTGTCGCGTTAGCAGCATCCTGCAGTAGTGCCATCAGCACTTGTGGGCCCCCTGAGCCTTCATTAACCCTAATCTCTGGCCTATAAATTCTCTAATATTCCAATACACCCAAAGAAAGACCCGGAACAATTCTTCCGCCGCCGCAAGCCTCTGTTCTTTCGCGATCCCATCTGGAGGCCTTTTCCGGTACTCTGCTGGAGGGGGAAAACCATTGTGTAGGCTATCTTGATCAACCTTGCTGCCTCCATGATGATATATATGTGAGTAGTTCCTATAGGACCTACGAGTCCATAGCAGTAGCTAGATGGCTTTCTCTCTCTCTTTTGATCTTCAATACAATGATCTCATCTGAGACAAATCATGGGTTTATGATCAGATTATTCATTGATCTATTCCGAGTTCTCGAGCCTTCATTATTGTGTAATCTTATGGCTTTGCATTTCTCTGTGATCTATTGGTCTACTTTAGCCAAGTTTGACTGATTTATCATTAGTGGGAGATGTGCTTTGTAGTGGGATCAATCCTGCGGTTAGTCTTACCTAGTTATAGAAAGGGCGAGGGACGTATTTGTATTGTTGTCAGTAAGGATAAAACGATGGGGTTTGGTCATATTGATTGATCTTATTTTGTCTACATTATGTCATCTTGCTTAATGCATTACTCTGTTTGTCATGAACTTAATATTTTGAGATGCATGCTGGATAGCGGTCTTGGGGTGGAGTAATAATAATAGATGTAGTTGGATTACGGTCTACTTGTCACAGACATAATGCCTATATATTGACTATGCCTTGGATGGTCATCATAACTATGCACAATTTTTCCAATTACCCAATAGTAATTTGTTTACCCTCCGCTGTTCTGCTTTTGAGAGAGATGCATCTAGTGAACCTATTGAAGGAAATATGCCCTAGAGGCAATAATAAAGTTATTATTTATTTCCTTATTTCATGATAAATGTTTATTATTCATGCTAGAATTTTATTAACTGGAAACATAATACATGTGTGAATACATAGACAAGCAGAGTGTCACTAGTATGCCTCTACTTGACTAGCTCGTTGATTAAAGATGGTAATGTTTCCTAACCATAGACATGAGTTGTCATTTTATAAACAGGATCACATCATTAGGAGAATGATGTGATTGACTTGACCCATTCCGTTAGCTTAGCACTTGATCATTTTAGTTTACTGCTATTGCTTTCTTCCTGACTTATACATGTTCCTATGACTATGAGATTATGCAACGCCTGATTACCGGAGGAACACTTTGTGTGCTACCAAACTTCACAATGTAACTGGGTGATTATAAAGGTGCTCTACAGGCATCTCCGATGGTACTTGTTGAGTTGGCATAGATCGAGATTAGGATTTCTCACTCCGATTGTCGGAGAGGTATCTCTGGGCCCTCTCGGTAATGCACATCACTATAAGCCTGGCAAGAAATGCAACTAATGAGTTAGTTGCGGGATGATACATTACGGAAATGAGTAAAGAGACTTGCCGATAACGAGATTGAACTAGGTATTGAGATACCGACGATCGAATCTTGGGTAAGTAACATGCCGATGACAAAGGGAACAACATATGTTGTTATGCGGTTTGACCGATAAAGATCTTTGTAGAATATGTAGGAGCCAATATGAACATCCATGTTCCGCTATTGGTTATTGATGGGAGACGTGTCTCGGTCATGTCTACATAGTTCTCGAACCCGCAGGGTCTGCACGCTTAACGTTTGGTGACGATCGGTATTATGAGTTTATGTGATTTGATGTACCGAAGTTAGTTCGGAGTCCCGGATGAGATCAGGGATATGACGAGGAGTCTCGAAATGGTTGAGACATAAAGATCGATATATTGGACGACTATATTCGGACATCGGAAAGGTTCTGAGTGATTCGGGTATTTTTCAGAGTACCGAGGAGTTACGGGAATACGGGAAGAAGTATTGGGCATCAATGGGTCAAGTGGTGGAAGAGAGGAGGCAGGGCGCGCGCCCCCCCTAGCCCAAACCGAATTGGACTAGGGGGTCGACCCCCCTTTACTCCTTTCCTCCCTCTCCTTCCTTCTCCCCTCCCCCCTTCCTTTCCTCCTCCTAGTAGGAGTAGGAAAGGGGAGTCCTCCTCCTACTAGGAGGAGGACTCCTCCTCCTGGCGCGCCCTACAGGGCCGGCCGGCCTCCACCCTTGCTCCTTTATATACGGGGGCAGGGGGGCACCCTAGGACACACAAGTTGATCATTGATCCCTTAGCCGTGTGCGGTGCCCCCTCCACCATAATCCACCTCGATGATATCGTAGCGGTGCTTAGGAGAAGCCCTGCGTCGGTAGCAACATCATCACCGTCATCACGCAGTCGTGCTGACAAAACTCTCCCGTGAAGCTCTGCTGGATCAGAGTTCGTGGGACTTCATCGAGCTGAACGTGTGCTGAATTCGGAGGTGCCGTGCGTTCGGTACTTGGATCGGTCGGATCGTGAAGACGTTCGACTACATCAACTGCATTCTCATAACGCTTCCGCTTCCGGTCTATGAGGGTATGTGGACGATACTCTTACCTCTCGTTGCTATGCATCACCATGATCTTGCGTGTGCGTAGGAAAATTTTGAAATTACTACGTTCCCCAACACCTATTGCCCTGGGGTCCATTCTTATTATAATTGTTCACTAGCTTGCACACCTTTTTTTCTGACCATTTACTACAAAGCCATCTGGCTGTTGCATGTAAATTTCCTCGTCTAGCTATCCGTTAAGGAAAGCCGTCTTAATGTCCATATGATGAATGAGAAGACCATGCATGCGAGGTAGCCAATGAGAGTAACACTCGAATGGTTGTCAATCTAGCCACATGTGAGTAAGTATTGAAGAAATCTTCTTCTTGTTTCTGGGTATAACATTTGGCCACAAGCCTAGCCTTATACTTCTCAACGGTACCATTGGCCTAAGCTTCCTCTTGAACACCCACTTACATCCCAATGGTTGGCAACCATAAGGACGATCAGTGATCTCCCGAGTCCCGTTAGCCAAGATGGAATCCATCTCGCTACGGACCACATCCCTCCAGTAGTCAGCATCCAGAGATGCATAAGCTTTTGAAATAGAACTGAGAGTGTCGTCATCCATGAGGAAATAATCACCAAAAGACTTTGCAGTCCTATGTCTCTTGCTCCTAACAGGAGCTTACTCGTTGATACGTATCCAACGTATCTATAATTTTTATTGTTCCATGCTATTATATTATCTGTTTTGGATGTTTTATGTGCATTAATATGCTGTTTTATATTATTTTTTGGGACTAACTTATTAACCTAGATCCTAGTGCTAGTTTTTGTTTTTCCTTGTTTTTGACTTTTTCAGGAAAGGAATATCAAATGGAGTCCAAACAGAATAAAACTTTATGATGATTTTTCTTGGACCAGAAGACACCCAGGAGACTTTGGGAGAGGGTCAGAGGAGTCTTGAGGAGGCCACAAGCCTCTAGGGCACGCCCCAGGGGGGGCCCTGGCTTGTGGGACCCTTGAGGGTTCCCTAACCCTAATTCCACATCTACATATTCTCAAATATTCCCCGAACATCAGAAGCGTCCACAAAAACACTTTTCCGCTGCCGCAAGCTTCTATTATCGTGAGATCCCATCTTGGGGCCTTTTCCGGCACTCCGCCGGAGGGGGATTCGATCACAGAGGGCCTCTACATCAACCTTGCTGCCCTTTCGATGAAGCGTGAGTAGTTTACCACGAACCTAAGGGTCCATAGCTAGTAGCTAGATGGCTTCTTCTCTCTCTTTGATCTTTAATACAATGTTCCCCTTGATGTTCTTGGAGATCTATTCGATGTAATCTTCTTTTGCGGTGCGTTTGTTGAGATCCGATGAATTGTGGATTTATGATCAGATTATCTATGGATATTATTTAAGTCTTCTCTTGAACTTTTTTATGCATGATGAAGATATCTTTGTATTTCTCTTCGAACTATCGGCTTGGTTTGGCCAACTAGATTGGTTTTTCTTGCAATGAGAGAGGTGCTTAGTTTTGGGTTCAATCTCGCGGTGTCCTCACCTAATGACAGAAGGGGTAGCGAGGCACATATTGTATTGTTGCCATCAAGGATAAAAAGATGTGTTTATATCATATTGTTTGATTTTATCCCCCTACATCATGTCATCTTGCTTAAGGCGTTACTCCGATCTTATGAACTTAATACTCTAGATGCATGCTGGATAGCGGTCGATGTGTGAAGTAATAGTAGTAGATGCAGGCAGGAGTTGGTCTACTTGTCACAAACGTGATGCCTATATTCATGATCATTGCCTTAGATATTATGCGCGTTTCTATCAATTGCTCAACGGTAATTTCTTCACCCACTATATACTTTATTCAATAGAGAAGCCTCTAGTGAAACCTATGGCCCTCGGGTCTATTTTCCATCATATATTTTCAGATCTATAAACCGAAAACCCAAAAATACCTTGCTACACTTTATTTATATTTTACTTTAGTTTTCTCTTTTATTTATCTTTTATATTATACCTATCTCTATTAGATCTCACTCTTGTTCATGATCGTGAAAGGATTGGCAACCCCCTTTTCACGCTATGTGCAAGTGTTTGTTGGTTTGTGCAGGTGCATATATTGGAGACTTGCTTGTGCCTCCTACTGGATTGATACATTGTTTCTTAAATGAGGAAAATACTTATCTCTATGTTGCTGCATCACCCTTTCCTCTTCAAGGGAAAAATCAACGCAAGCTCAAGAAGTAGCACTCGTCATCCTTCGTGGAACTTTCATCACTTTCGTGTTCACAATATTCCATCGGAATGGCAGGTTGAGGAGTCTCATCAGAGTCCAGTGTAGAAGTGCTTTGCATATCTCTCATGGGAAAAATATCCTCAAAGAATCACTACAAAAAAATACACTTCCGTGATGATACGTGTTTGTCATAGTAGGTTGCGTTTTTTGTCATGCATGTACATCCATGACGATTTTATGAAAGAATCAAGATAGTCATACCTGTGCTGTCGTAGAAGTGTTCCATGACATTACCAAAATTATCATCACAGAAGTGTCCACTTCCATGACGATAAATCGTGCATCACAGAAGTGCTTTCGTCAAGGGTGACCGACACGTGGCATCCACCGTAACAGAACTTCGTTAAGCTACCGGGTCCGGTTTTGGATCCGATAACCCGTTAACAGCCGGGACCAATGGGAAATTTCCACGTGTAAAATTCTGATTGGCCGGAGGGAACACCTGTCAGCTCGTTAGTGGGCCAGATGTCGCCCTTCCATTGGAGGAGACATGCCTACGATACATCGACACATGGCTGGGCCCAACAGAGGCCCATATAGGTTAAAAGGCCGGCCCAGTCAAAGGCCCGTAGTACTTACTTAGGTACTAGTGGGCCAGCCCAATAACGGCCTACTTAATAAAGGCCCATTTACGGCCCGAAGCCAGATCTGGCCCGTTAATTGTTCGCCGAATATTTGAGCCCATTTATGGCCTGAAGCCAGATCTGGCCCGTTAATTGTTCGCCGAATATTTGGGCCCAATTACAGCCTAGTGAATTTCGGCCTGTTAGAGGCCCGATGTAGACATGGGCCCATTTCAGCCCGGTGTGACTTTCGGCCTGGGAATGGCCCGTGCTGCCCATGGGCCATATATGGTCCGACGGGACATCGGGCCCACTAATGGCCCGTGATAAAGGTGGCAATAGTTAAGCCCAACGTGACTTTGGGCCTGTTAAAGGCCTGTCGCATAATTTGGCCCGTTGATGTCTGTACTAAGCTTTCGGCCTCTTAAAGGTCCATGATATCAGTGGGCCAACTAAGGCCCGAGATATGTTTCGGCCTGGTAACTGCCCGTGATATAACTGGGCCTAAAGAGGCCCGGTCTACATTTCAGCCTGCTGAAGGCCCGTCGACGACTAGTGAAAATTGAGGCCCAACATGCATTTCGGCCTGCTAAAGGCCCATGGTTTCATCTGGGCCATAACAGGCTAGTACAATATTCAGCCTGTTAATGGCCCAACGCTACCTGGGCCAAACTAAGCGCAGGGTTCACAAAAGGCCCAACTAAAATATAGGCCGGTGTAAGTTATGGGCCTTGCACAAAGTGTGAAGGCCCCAATCATTCAGGCCCAAGAAAGATGTAGGTCGGCCCAATTGTGGCCCGCTAAAAACCAGGCCCGTTAGAGGCGAATGTTTCAGCCCGGTCGACTACATCTGATTTTTTTAGATAGCGAATGATGGTAGTAACTAGTAGGAATTAAGAACAAACCTACTCTATACAATAAAGAAATTATGACATAGTAATTAAGAATAAACCTACACTATACAATAAAGGATTTATGGTATATTACATCCATTGGGCATCGAAGTTCGCCACCAGTGATCATAAAGCGCAACGAAGAAGCAGATTACAAAAACTGGGCACCATTGCAGCGTAACAAAATAATACTGAACCGAGACCACTTCCAAGATAGTTCAAGAAAGGTTAGCCTTGTGCAAGAACTACTGCGCAAGCTGCTGAGCAAGGCTGTGAGACCGGCCTAGCATGTCGGTCATAGCTTCCAGGTGTAGCTGTTTAGCGATGAGGTTCTCATTGGTGTTCTCTGCAATCTTTCTTAGAGATAGGACTTCAAGTCGAAGTTGAGTTGCAGAATGCCTTACTGCTAGAACTTGGGACTGAAGAAGTTGAACTGATTCAGACAACGAATTCTGTGAGCTTGTCTGACTGCTAGTCTCAAGTAACTTGAACACTGCATCAAGACAAGACTTTGGGGTTGTCTCACTATCTTCAAGATGTTTTGCCTTCTTTGCTGCAATATATGTTGGGTTTGTCTCACAGTCTTCAGCAGATTTGTGCATGCCATCAGGCATATCACCCTGAAACAAAGCAGAGAGATGACGGGTTTTGCACGTATATAAACAAAGATGATAACTGTGCTGTCAATTCCATCCAATTTCAAATTAGAAAATAAAGAGTAAGTTCAAAATATCAACAACATAATTTGGCATTGTTCATAATGCGGGGAGCTTCACCACACTACTGGATTGCCATGTGAACATAACAAGCATAGATGAAGGGCAAAGAAAATCATTGTATCTATTTTGGTTAATGTGCATGGCATGTTGTTCATATCATCAGCCACATCAGTAAGATAAAACAGGAGATGACAAGGTGCAAACATGGGATGCTTCACCACACACTGGATTATAGATCCACAAAAACAAGCATACATATATGGAGTATTGAGTAATCTTCATGGTATGAATAAGGAATTTGGTTTTACAAGTAAAACTTAGAACTTACGGTTCTTGCGAACATGCATTTTGATAGAAACAACAAACTAAACAGCAGTAAACGATAGGGAGTATGAGCAAATTAAACAGCAGTTGAGGATAAAGGCTTTAGAAGGACTGACTTACATTAACAGTTAACACCGGCTTTATAATGCCCTTCTCCATGTCAAGGGAAGGATAACTCAAGAATTTCAGCACAGAATCTTCTTCATAAGCATTGCCTGTACTCTACATTTTGTAGAGAGTAATTATAGATATGATAATACTGGAAGGGATAGAGGATAATGAAGATAAGATGCAGATTGATGCTACATAATCAACTACCAATCCCTGGAAGTACAAGCATTACAGGACAAAATGTACTGACAAGAGCAATGGGCTACACTTCTGCACTAGCATTGTCGGTGTATTCTACTTTTTGGTAAGATTAAATATAGATCTGATCTTTTTTAGTAAATGGTGGGCAAGGGAGATAAGATGCAGAATGCTACACAATGAACCAATCCCTCTTCCCATAATACAAGAGTGTTTTGAACACTGGTGTACTGTACAAAATGTTCTTATATTATGGGACGGAGGGAGTAGCTATTAATGTAAGTAGAGTGATAGATGACGTTCAGTCCTTACAAGAGGACTGTAGAGCCAAACCTCTTCAAAAGCATTGGGTTGATTCTAAATTTATGTAAGAGTCCATACGGATCTTATAATGTCCACCAAATGGACGATAACGAGGCTAACATGTGCAGTGATGCTACATAATCAAACAACTATGAAAGTAAGTATGGTCATACAGGGCAAGAGGTACTCACAAGAGCAATGCAGTGTGCAGTATAGTTGCGAGATTCTGTGGTCCCTTGAGAATGAATGTTCTTCTGCTAATAGTTTTCATACAAGTGAGACGTTAAGGCAAATGCAGAAATGTAGTTCAAATTGTGATGTGATATCATAGAAAGTACCTTACGCTGCAGCTGAGACCAATGTGTAACAAGATTATTCCAGTCACTGTCGGATAAATGTAGCACCGGAGACTTTACAGAAATTTCGTTTAGAGGCTTGCCATCGAAGTGCGCTTGCCTCAGGTAGGAACGGTACTTCATCAATGAGTGCTTGAAAAGCGCAACCAACCCTTGCTCATCTTCACAATCCAGTTTGGTCCTCGCGTATTTAAAATAATAAAATCTTGTGTCTTCTGTCAGCAGAAACATATGCAGTAATGACCATGAATAACATTAGTACATTACTTACGCGTAAGTTGCGGAGGAAGACTGGAAATTGTTCTGTGTCTGCGGTATAATCTTTCCATGAAGGAAAGATGTGCACAAATTTCATGAAAACAATATAAGCTTCATCTTCTAAACTAGGAAGAAATGGAATAGGGGTCCTATTTGCTGCAATCGGGGCTCTCTCTGGTTCGAAAAGGGATTTGGCAACTGGATTTGGTGTACTCTTTGCTGGAATGGGGTTTTGCGTCGTAGAGCTGGTGCTATGTCAACTGGCATAATCATACTGTTTGCTGCAGCTGGGGTCTGCTGAGTTGGGGCATCAGAAATGACCAGTGTAGTAGGGCTAGAGTCTGCTAGAGTTGGGGTGTTTTGTGGGTCAGGTGATATTGCAACAACACCTAATGGGCTATTTGATTTATCATGTGCCACTACCTTTTCCAAATACTTTGCTTGTGCTCCTCCATGATCAGCAATCGCCCTCTTCCTTTTGAATGTCTGATACACAAGAACAACATTTGAATGGATAAATATGGTATGATGACAGATGGAATACGTACTGAAAATGGATAGGCAGGGCGTATTCACATACACGATATGTAAACTAAGCTAATGGCAGTTCAACAAAGTAGAAGCAATGCAAAGCATCAGTTGCAAGATACGTGCGACCAATATAACCTTGGAAAGTTAGAGCAAGCACCTTGATGGGTGAATAAGATAGGGCATCTTCCTCTAACTCCTCCACTAGGGAGCTACATTGACTTAGGTCTCCCTCTAGCTCAGAATCACTGTTAGGATCAGATTCTGAGCATGAGTCTGTAGGTGGAGAGCATTTGCATTGCATTGCATCCAGACTTGATTTTAGTCCCTTAATGCCAAGTTTGACAGCCATGGCATTCTTCTGCTTTATTCTTTTCATGCGCGCAAGCTCATAATCATTATGATGCTGTTCAGAATATGAGATTCATGAAAACATAAAAGTAGTCAGATTATCTATGGAATGCATTGCGGATTCAACTCGAAGAGTGTCTCCCTATAAACCCCTGCATATGCAAAGTTCACCCCCCAACCGTGTGATGTCTACTACACAACCTTCTTCTTGTAGACGTTGTTGGGCCTCCAAGTGCAGAGGTTTGTAGGACAGTAGCAAATTTCCCTCAAGTGGATGACCTAAGGTTTATCAATCCGTAGGAGGCGTAGGATGAAGATGGTCTCTCTCAAGCAACCCTGCAACCAAATAACAAAGAGTCTCTTGTGTCCCCAACACACCCAATACAATGGTAAATTGTATAGGTGCACTAGTTCGGCGAAGAGATGGTGATACAAGTGGTATATGGATAGTAGATAAAGGTATTTGTAATCTGAAAATATAAAAACAGCAAGGTAACTAATGATAAAAGTGAGCATAAACGGTATTGCAATGCGTTGAAACAAGGCCTAGGGTTCATACTTTTGCTAGTGTAAGTTCCCTCAACAATAATAACATAATTGGATCACATAACTATCCCTGAACATGCAACAAAGAGTCACTCCAAAGTCACTAATAGCGGAGAACGAACGAAGAGATTATGGTAGGGTACGAAACCACCTCAAAGTTATTCTTTCCAATCAATCTGTTGGGCTATTCCTATAAGTGTCACAAACAACCCTAGAGTTCATACTAGAATAACACCTTAAGACGCAAATAAACCAAAACCCTAATGTCACCTAGATACTCCAATGTCACCTCAAGTATCCGTGGGTATGACTATACGGTATGCATCACACAATCTCAGATTCATCTATTCAACCAACACAAAGGACTTCAAAGAGTGCCCCAAAGTTTCTACCGGAGAATCACGACGAAAACATGTGCCAACCCCTATGGATAGGTTCATGGGCGGAACCCGCAAGTTGATCACCAAAACATACATCAAGTGAATCACGTGATATCCCATTATCACCACAGATATCCACGGCAAGACATACATCAAGTGTTCTCAAATCTTTAAAGACTCAATCCATTACAAGAGAGTAGAGGGGGGAAGAAACATCATAGGATCCAAATATAATAGCAAAGCTCGCGATACATCAAGATCGTATCACCTCAAGAACACGAGAGAGAGAGAGAGAGAGATCAAACACATAGCTACTGGTACATACCCTCAGCCCCGAGGGAGAACTACTCCCTCCTCGTCATGGAGAGCACCGGGATGATGAAGATGGCCACCGGAGAAGGATTGCCCCCTCCGGCAGGGTGCCGGAATGGGTCGAGATTGGTTTTTGGTGGCTACGGAGGCTTCTGGCGGCGGAACTCCCGATCTATTGTCTGTTCTGAAAGTTTTAGCGTACGTGAGTAGATATGGGTGCAGGAAGTACATCGGTGGAGCTTTGGGGCCCCACGAGGCAGGGGGGCGCGCCCTAGGGGGGGGGGCGCCCCCACCCTCGTGAGCACCTCCCTTGGCTCCTGACGTGGGGTCCAAGTCCATCCGGTAGCTTTCCTTCCAAAAATAACTTCTCCAGTCGATTTCGTTCCGTTTCGACTCCGTTTGATATTCCTTTTCTTCGAAACACTGAAATAGGCAAAAAAAACAGCAATTCTGGGCTGGGCCTCCGGTTAATAGGTTAGTCCAAAAAATAATATAAAAGTGGATAATAAAGCCCAATATTGCCCAAAACAGTAGATAATATAGCATGTAGCAATCAAAAATTATAGATACGTTGGAGACGTATCAAGCATCCCCAAGCTTAATTCCTGCTCGTCCTCGAGTAGGTAAATGATAAAAAGAGAATTTTTGATGCGGAGTGCTACTTGGCATAATTTTAATGTAATTCTTCTTAATTGTGGTATGAATATTCAAATCCGAAAGATTCAAGACAAAAGTTCATATTGACATAAACATGATAATACTTCAAGCATACTAACTGAGCAATTATGTGTTCTCAAAATAACATGGCCAAAGAAAGTTCATCCCTACAAAATCATATAGTTTAGTCATGTTTCATTTTCGTCACACAAGAATGCTCTCATCATGCACAACCCCGATGACAAGCCAAGCAATTGTTTCATACTTTAGTAATCTCAAACCTATAAACTTTCACGCAATATATGAGCGCGAGCCATGGACATAGCACTATGGGTGGAATAGAATATAATGAGGAGGTTATGTGGAGAAGACAAAAAAGGAGAAAGTCTCACATCAATGAGGCTAATCAATGGGCTATGGAGATGCCCACCGATTGATGTTAATGCAAGGAGTAGGGATTGCCATGCAACGGATGCACTAGAGCTATAAATGTATGAAAGCTCAACAAAAGAAACTAGTGGGTGTGCATCCAACTTGCTTGCTCACGAAGACCTAGGGCACTTGAGGAGGCCCATTGTTGGAATATACAAGCCAAGTTCTATAATGAAAAAAATTCCCACTAGTATATGAAAGTGATAACATGAGAGACTCTCTACTATGAAGATCATGGTGCTACTTTGAAGCACAAGTGTGGTAAAAGGATAGTAACATTGTCCCTTCTCTTTTTCTCTCATTTTTTGGGCCTTCTCTTTTTTATGGCCTTTCTCCCTTCTTTTGGCCTTTCTCTTTTTTTATTCCTCACTTGGGACAATGCTCTATAAAATGATGATCATCACACTTCTATTTATTTACAACTCAATGATTACAACTCGATACTAGAACAAAGATGACTCTATATGAATGCCTCCGGCGGTGTACCGGGATTGCGATGAATCAAGTGTGACATGTATGAAAAATTATGGACGGTGGCTTTGCCACAAATACGATGTCAACTACATGATCATGCAAAGCAATATGACAATGATGATGTGTGTCATAATAAACGGAACGGTGGAAAGTTGCATGTCAATATATCTCGGAATGGCTATGGAAATGCCATAATAGGTAGGTATGGTGGCTGTTTTGAGGAAGATATAAGGAGGTTTATGTGTGAAAGAGCGTATCATATCACGGGGTTTGGATGCACCGGCGAAGTTTGCGCCAACTCTCAATGTGAGAAAGGGCAATGCACAGTACCGAAGAGGCCAGCAAGGATGGAAGGGTGAGAGTGCGTATAATCCATGGACTCAACATTAGTCATAAAGAACTCACATACTTATTGCAAAAATCTACAAGTCATCAAAAACCTCGGCACTACGCACATGCTCCTAGGGGGATAGATTGGTAGGAAAAGACCATCGCTCATCCCCGACCGCCACTCATAAGGAGGACAATCAAATAACACCCCGTGTTTCAAATTTGTTGCATAACATTTACCATACGTGCATGCTACGGGACTTGCAAACTTCAACACAAGAACTTCTCAAATTCACAACTACTCAACTAGCACGACTTTGATATTATTACCTCCATATCTCAAAACAATCATCAAGCATCAAACTTCTCTTAGTATTTAATACTCTATATGAAAGTTTTTACTAATCTTGTATACCTAGCATAATAGGATTTTAAGCAAATTACCATGCTATTTAAGACTCTCAAAATAATATAAGTGAAGCATGAGAGTTCATCTATCTCTTCAAAATAAAACTACCACCATGCTCTAAAAGATATAAGTAAAGCACTAGAGCAAATGACAAACTACTCCAAAAGATATAAGTGAAGATCAATGAGTAGTCGAACAATCTCAGATTCATCTATTCAACCAACACAAAGGGCCTCAAAGAGTGCCCCAAAGTTTCTACCGTAGAATCACGACGAAAACATGTGCCAACCCCTATGGATAGGTTCATGGGCGGAACCCGCAAGTTGATCACCAAAACATACATCAAGTGAATCACGTGATATCCCCTTTATCACCACAGATATCCACGACAAGACATACATCAAGTGTTCTCAAATCTTTAAAGACTCAATCCGATAATATAACTTCAAAGGGGAAACTCAATCCATTAAAAGAGAGTAGAGGGGGAAGGAACATCATAGGATCCAAATATAATAACAAAGCTCGCGATACATCAAGATTGTATCACCTCAAGAACACGAGAGAGAGAGAGAGATCAAACACATAGCTACTGGTACATACCCTCAGCCCCGAGGGAGAACTACTCCCTCCTCGTCATGGAGAGAACTGGGATGATGAAGATGGCCACTGGAGAAGGATTGCCCCCTCCGGCAAGGTGCCGGAACGGGTCTAGATTGGTTTTCGGTGGCTACGGAGGCTTCTGGCGGCGGAACTCCCGATCTATTGTCTGTTCTGGAAGTTTTAGGGTATGTTAGTATATATGGGTGCAGGAAGTACGTCGGTGGAGCTTCGAGGGCCCCACGAGGCAGGGGGCGTGCCCTAGGGGGGCACCCCCCACCCTCGTGAGCACCTCCCTTGGCTCATGAGGTGGGGTCCAAGTCCATCCGGTAGCTTTCCTTCCAAAAATAACTTCTCCGGTTGATTTCGTTCCGTTTCGACTCCGTTTGATATTCCTTTTCTTCGAAACACTGAAATAGGCAAAAAAACAGCAATTCTTGGCTGGGCCTCCGGTTAATAGGTTAGTCCCAAAAATAATATAAAAGTGGATAATAAAGCCCAGTATTGCCCAAAATAGTAGATAATATAGCATGGAGCAATCAAAAATTATAGATACGTTGGAGACGTATCACCGTGCTGACCAGACCACACATAAAAAAACCCCTTATGTCTCTATAACAGGCAGACACACATTTCAAAACTGAAGTAGGAGCATTAGAATCATATGAAATTTGTATTTGAACAAATAAACAAAGGAATTATGAGTTGCATAATGTTTAGCTTCAAGGGTGGAGTGTTGGTAGTGCGACACAAAGCAAGTAGGCAGATTGTATTCCATGTAAAAGATTGAAGCCTATGTAAAAGCTGGAAATGACACTTTCTTTCTATACAATCAGTGTTCGTTGCCCACACATGATGGAAGAGATCACATAGAGAAATACTATTCACTTACAGTATTTAGAAACAAGGTGGTCCACCCTAAAAGAATATTGACAACAAATATGACAAGGCAAGCATAGATGTAGTGAATCAATCATTTACTTGTGAGCTTACTAGGACAAGTATGCAGAATTGTAACTGCAGTAAGAGACCGTCCAAAATCCTCCTAGAGTCATGCCGTCCGGGGACGGCAAGTCGCCGGCAAGGCAGGCGGCTGGGGGCGAGTAGAGATCGGAAGCACGCAGCAGAACAGAGGGGAATCGGGGCCTGGGACGACCCAAAATCCCAGGGTGGGCTGGCCCACCGTGGGCACCCTATAGAGATACACACCTGAGCGGCGAACATGCATTTTCGAAACTAATTTAAGAACATTTAGCTGACCAATAAAACGTCTCTGATTTAATAATATCAGATTCATATTTGAACAACTAAGCTTGTTTAGCTTGATGGGTGGAGCAGTGCTATTATGACACGAAGCACGTATTCTGATCTTATAGTGATCATAAAAGGGGGGGACTTTAAGAATATTTTTTAGCAAAAGAGGGTTTCCCCTCCGATTTCTATTAAAGAAACCACCACGGAACCAACATGATCAATTAAACCGTATTATGACTGTGCCATGGCAGATTTTAAGCTGCAAACCGGAGAAATGATATTTAGCAGCCATTGTTTGCTTCGAACTAAGAACTAAATTCTAAATGCTAAAAAGAAAGTAGAGTAACCAAGTTAAGATCTATTTTCTGGTTGAGATCAAAAGGTTAAGGAGATATGAAGTACCACCTCTCTTGCGGCGCCGTGTAGGCATCGGGGGTGCGATGGCTGTCGGTGGCGTTGAAGCTGATCTGCGACGATAGACGGGTGCATCGGGGGATAAGTCCCGTTGTGGTGGAATAGAAGGTCGTGTGAGTGGCCCCGGCAAAGAGGACGACGGCGCCGATGAAGCGAGAGGACGTGATGCAAGGCTCTTGGTCCGTCGCCGTGGATGAGAAACGTCCATCTCTAGCAGTGGACGACGCGGTCTTGGTAGGCGCTCCGGCATGGTAGAGGACGGTGGCGATGGATGTGGTGGAGGACGGCGGCGATGGATGGGGTGGAGGACAGCGGCGATGGATGGGTGGCGGACAGAGGCTGGTGTGGGGATGGTGTTCTAGCAGGGACGGTGTATGAATGGGAAAATGGAGGGAGCGGTACGGGGAACCATGTTTTTGGGACGCGCCTGTCTGAAATATGGGAAAGTTACGAACTTAGCCCATGTTTAAAATTTGGACGTATCGTCGGTTGGGGATACGACGGTAATCTCGCATCTCGCCAATATTTGCCCAGAGCAATTTCGGGCGAGGAGAGGGTGGTTGGCGCCCACGGTGTATGAATGGGGCTGACAGGTAGGGCGGTTGTGTCATGTCTGAGTGAAGTTACAAACCTGCCCGTATTGAAAATATTTGCCTACATCGATTTCGGCTGAGTCGAGTTTGTTTTGCCGCCCACCGTGTATGAATGGGTAAATGGAGGGAGAAACAGAGGTCTTTCGGACGAGCTTGAATCAAATGTGTTTTGCCACCCATGTTTGGCGCCCACCGTGTCGGAATGGGCTCAGAGGTGGTCGTGTCACGTCTAATTGAAGTTACTAACCTACCCCTCTTTAGAGCAGTGGAAATCGGGCCGATGGATTGTCCGTGTAATGGGTAGACAGTAATTTCCATCTCCCAAACACTTGGCTTTAGGCAGCCGACGTGGGAGTGGACATTTTGCTGCTTCTTTCGAATTTTGGGATAATAAGCATCCATGTTTACCCTGGCAACTAAATTCGAATCCATTTTGTATTCCTATACGTATCTTTATAAATCATTCTATGTGTTTTTATATATATTCAAAAGGATGACAAAGATGTATTCCACTGTCATATATGAATATGGTTTACAAATGCCGATACTCAAATTTAGAAGCTAGAATCCAGTTTAAGGTGAATTCGAATATTTGGAACACTTCATGTCCAACTCCAATGTCACACGCAGCATAATGTGTACTCCCATTTAGATATGTACACAAGCGATATATCAAGATTCAAATACCGAGTCAATCAACCAAGAATGTACAAAACTAACAGACATATAAACACTTATAGAGTATATGGATCAATAATATCAACTAACATACATAAGCCAGGCCGCTGTACTTTTTTTGCTACAACAACAACCTTTTTTAGCCAAGCTACTACAACATCTTGGCCCTTTCCGATGCGTGCCACTTATGGTCCATCTATACTACTATTATTGCTGAATGCACATTCAGCCCGATTGGCATATTTGTAGGTCTGGCACAACAATCAAAATGAAATGTCTCCGAGTCTTATCAATTAATACAGACTTGTGCTCAAATAAAATTACAAACCAAAAAATAAAAAACAATTATTACACGATCTCTAAAACAAATGGTTTGATTGATTACATGAACAAACAACACAAATGTTATTCAACGATGGAAAGAATATTTCACCTATGATTTACCAAGTGGGAATTTAATTTCCTTTTTTCCTTCAGGACCTTAACAATGTGGTCAGTCTTAGCTTGCTTCGTTTCGAAATGCACCAAATATTTAATGGTTGTCTTGAGTACTGCTTGTGATTGTGCTGTTTGCTTCCTCAACATGTCAAATTCATCTCTAAGTGCAGAAGCAGAATCTCTTTCTACCACTAGTTTAGCCTCTAGAGCATTAGCAGTTGGCAATTCATAATGCACGATTGGTCCGGTGCCACTGCTGTGGGATGATACAACGTCCATGGGGACCTTGCTCTTTGATCTTGGGCTAACCTGTTTTGCCATTAAAGTTCCGATTGGATTCAGAAAAGTTGAAGTTAGCAAAACATCTCAACTGGGAGTTATAATAGCAAACCAGCTAAACAAACAAGGAATTAAAGAGTTTCAATTGGATGCTGAAAAGTGGTTATTAACATCATTGTAACCCATTGTTGCAGCAGCAAAGCAGTTAAACAAACAAGTAGCTATTTAAGTTCAGGCAAACAGGTAATTCTTAACAGTAAGTATCAAACACATAGATAGGCGCAGTCTATAATAGGATTAACAGACTGTGGCATTATGTAATCAGTAGCAAACTAAATTAAGCCAAACAACGTAATTGAACAATTTTGCAGTAAGTGGCTAACTAAAATTCCGAGAAGTAGGTAACTGAACATACGCTAGTTCTTTGTACAGGCACACTGCAACTTCTTTTTCGCTTACAAGGTTGTACGAAGGAGTCCATGGCATCAATTGCTTGGATAGGTAGTCCCAATACTTCTTTCTTCCCACACTTTATTGGTAAGTCGAATGGTTAACCTGGTAAGATTGTGCGTCCTTGATATGTTATATGAGGACGTGTAGTCAAACTAGTTGTAGCCACACACATCACACTGGCTTTTACTGTATATTTCATGCGATTACTTTTGGCATATCGAGATCTAAGCAATCTACAATTGGATGAAAAGACTGACATCCTTCACATTATTGGCGAACTCAGTTCATAGAAATAAGCAATTCAACCATTCCGTGGGTAAATCAAAAGTGCCACTGGAATATTTTTCACTACCCCAATCATACACGCAAAAAGGGGCGATGCCACCATAGGGGCTGGTATGGGCGGCCGCCTCGGGTGGCTAGAAAGTGTGCACCTAGTTTGAGTCATCCAGGTTGGCCCAGGCTAGTTTTGTTCGTCCCAACACACGAGCAGGCAATGTAAAAAATGAAGAAAAATATTTCAATTTGGATGGGCCAATAACATAAGTGCAAGGCAGTCCCTATAGCAGGCTCGCGGCCCAAACGAGCGCCTCCCATATCAATCAACAGCAGGAAAAATCCCAATTCATTCGCTCCAGCCTCCAGTCTGGTTCGCTTCTAACCTAGCCGCCGCTGGATAGACAGACACAACACTTCCTCGCTCCCTCGTTGGAGGGCGGTCGCCAGGCTTCAAGCGAACGGAAGGACAAGAAGATGAAGATCCAACCCTGGGTGTAGCCTGCGTGGGAGGCAGCGACGGCAGCATGAGCATGGCATCGAGCTTGCGCAAACAGACAGTCGCAGCTTGCAAGAGTGGCATGCGCAACGAGTAGGTACATCATATCCCTGGTTATATCTAATTCAACTCTTCAATTTCTGGCCAATAGTTAAACCTGACGGTGTTGTAAAACTGTTTGTATGTAGGGAATCTATGAGAAAATGAAACAAATTTCTACTTATTTTATAACTCCCCCAATCAATACTGAACTGACTGAATCTGATGTATCTAATCAAGTTTCCGGTGCAAACATCCAAGCTCATGTTGTTCTTGAGCCTGAAGTATCTAATGAACAGACTGCTAATGAAGGATTTGATGCAAACAGTTTACATGCTCCTGGTGATGAACATGTAGTGTCTAATGAGGGATCTAATGCAAGCATTTTGCAAGCTCCCCATTGAAGGATTTAGTGTCTAATGATGATCTGCTATGTCGAGAGAGACATAGAGATTTGCAGGCATTGATGACAAGCAAATTATAGTGCATTTTCATGGCTTGAGGAAACATCGAGGCCATCTACCAGAAAGTCCCCGTATCATGACAACGTAGAATAAATACTTTTCTAATCTGTTGTTTGAAACTATTGGCATACTTGTGCAAGATAGATATATTGATATGCAGTTTGCACACTGGTTATAGGTGCAATTACACTTCGATATTTTCAGCCAGAGAACGAATAATTCAAGCAGGCACAGACCATGTTTGTAGTCCTTGTACACCATGTTGCATTTTGTGTTTTTTGGTGCTTGCATCATTTAGTGTTTATAATCTGAACTACTTTGGATCATTAGCTGGTTTTCAAAGTGCATGTAGCTTCACATTTCTCAAGTTATGTTGATTTCCGGAGTGCAAGTGCCTTCGTATTTTTTAAGTTAAATGTTCGCCCCTGGTAACTTGAATTCATGGATCCGCCACTTCACATAAATCATACACGAATGCCAGTACGAATTAAATGTAATTCAGGGACTTACGCTAGCTCGTTGTACAGGCTCACTGCAGCTCTGCTTGCGCTTGGGATGTTCCATGTACAAGTCCATGTTACCACTTGCTTTGATGTGCAGGCCCTATGCTCCTTGCATCCCCCTCTGCATTTTTGACACGACGAATGGTTGATCAAATAAGAGGAATCGACCTTGCTGTTGTACCAGAGGACAGATACTTACAAGCTATACGGGTGTGCAGGATGTGTACCAGATCCCGTAGCACCGTCATGCTTCGCTAAAAAATGGATTTGCTTGTTTCAGATGATATCTCTAGAAGAAATAAGAGTTAAAGTCAGAGTTGCATAGGCGTGTAAGCTAAGAGAGCAGTGAAAGGATATCCAAACATCATCGAAATAGTGCACAAGGGAGTGATGTGTGGATACCTAGTTCGGGCTGGCGTTTGGGCATGCTCGCCTAGCTAGAGTGCGGGTCCCTTCAGAGCCTTTGAGGGTGATGCGCTGGCGTTGGCTGGCCGCGCACGGATGCAGATCTTGAGTGGCAGCGGAGCGCTACGATGCGGTGGACGAGACCGTTGGTGAAGCCCAGCGGCCTCGGGGGGCGGAGGTGCGACGATGTGCTCGGTGAAGTAGACCCGGTGCCGGGAGACGGTGTCGGTGAAGCACACCTGATGCGGTGGAAGTCGGTGTTTGTGAGGCACGTCGGTTGCGGCGGCCGACATTGTCGGTGGACCACCCGGTGCGGTGCACGAGGGCGTAGATGAGGTAGCTCTGGTGCGGTGCTGAAGCGCGACCGTCGTCTTCATCGTCGTCGTCCGGCACAGAGGTGGGGAAAGAGATGAGACGAGGGGCGATTCGAACTTTCCTTGGGTTGGCAGCGAATTAGGGATTTGAGCAATCCGGGCGCGGAAGGGGACGGTGGAGAGGGGATATTTTGTAGGGCTGGACGCCAGATATTTCAATCCAAAACGTGGAAGCGCGAACTTATTTTTTCGTCGTCCCTTTTTTTTGGGGGGGGGGAGGGGGAGGGAGGGAGGGAGTGGATGGGACGCAGCTTCGGTGCCTTAAAGGCACCTGCCTTTGGGTCACTGACATGTGGGCCAGCCACCTGTTGGGCCCACATGTCATAGACACAAAGGTAGGTGCCTTAAGGCACCGAAGCATCGTCCGGCTGGGTGGCTGGGTGCTAAGCCACCGTACGACACACGCGACCACCATGACACGACCCTGGTCTGCCTGGTGCGCCTACTGAGGGAGTCCTGGATTAGGGGGTATCCGGACATCCGGATTATATCCTTTGGCCGGACTATTGGACCATGAAGATACAAGATTGAAGACTCCGTCCCGTGTCCGGATGGGACTCTACTTGGCGTGGAAGGCAAGCTAGGCAATACGGATACGTATACTTCCTCCTTTGTAACCGACCTTGTGTAACCCTAGCCCCCTCCGGTGTCTATATAAACCGGAGGGTTTTAGTCCGTAGGACAACATACAATCATACCATAGGCTAGCTTCTAGGGTTTAGCCTCTCCGATCTCGTGGTAGATCAACTCTTGTACTACTCATATTATCAAGAATAAATCAAGCAGGACGTAGGGTTTTACCTCCATCAAGAGGGCCCGAACCTGGGTAAAACATCGTGTCCCCTCCCTTCTGTTACCATCCGCCTTAGACGCACAATTCGGGACCCCCTACCCGAGATCCGCCGGTTTTGACACCGACATTGGTGCTTTCATTGAGAGTTCCTTTGTGCCGCCGCTGTAAGGAAGGATGCCTCATCTCATTGTTAAAAACAACATTACCGCTGGGGAGCCCTGGCTATTGGCCAAACTCATTGGGCAACATCCCAGAATCCGAACTTCCAAGATCGGAAACTCCTCGGTCCCTGGGTCTCAGATCGGGTAGGGGTTCGGACTCAAACCCACCCACCCACCCAGACATAAACGATCTTTCCCACATCAAGCAAGAGCCCCATGAAACAGTACACCATTATTGGGCCAGATTCCTCCTTGTGATGAACAAGGTTAAGGACTGCCGCGAGGAAGACGCAGTCTCACTTTTCTGCAATAACTACACGGACAAGGGAATCCTTAATGCCATAAGTCACCGTTACATATCATGCTTCGCCGACTTGGCGTCCATAGTACAAAAGTACTGTGCGATGGAAAGTGCCTGGAAAACCGAAATGAAATTTTGGGATAATCCGGCTCCGAATATACACCCAGTCCGAAGTAAAAGGGTGCACTATCATAAGACAGCCGAGTTAATTACAAAGAAACAAAAACCCTTTACAGGGCGTGGAACCGTATTGGAGGGATGGCTCAACGGACCCTGCAAAATTCATAGTACAGCGGATACCATACCAACACACAGCCTTAGAGCATGTTGGATACTCCGGCAGGTGGCCAAAAGCGGCGAGGATCTTCTCATCCCAGACGCCACAGAGCACCATCCCAGGGATAACAATACAGTATTAACAGTCTTTGAGAGCTTCACATCAAATAATAGGCGCAAGCGAACACTCCGCAGCATTGCCGACATCTGCCACGTAGCAGCAATAAATCCATGGAGTGACACAGCTATTACCTTCAATGCCAGTGACGAACCTAAATTCCGAACATCCTGAGCACCAGCTGCACTGGTCCTCAGCCCAATTGTGGACGGCTTTCGACTCACTAAAGTACTCATGGACGGCGGCGGTGGATTAAACCTCATCTATGAGGAAACTCTTCAAAAAATGGAAATAGACTGGAACCGCATTGAGCAAAGTAGCACAACCTTCAGAGGAATCATCCCCAGTTAGGAAGCACGCTGTGCTGGGAAAATCACACTAGATGTGGTATTCGGCATGCTGGAGAACTATAGGTCCAAAGAAATTACATTCCAAGTGGCCCCATTCAGTAGTGGATACCACGCCCTCTTGGGACGGGAGGCGTTCACGATCTTCCAAGCCATACCCCATTATGGGTACATGAAGCTCAAAATGCCCGGGCCCAACGGAATCATCACTCTCATTAGTGATCCGGACACAGCACTCCGCGCGAAAAAAATAGCCGCATTGGCCCTCGAGGCATTATCCGAAGCCCTTTCGGCCGAGGAATTAACTGCGCTACGCTCCATAGTGGACAGGGACGACGTGATACTTGACAAGAGATCCAAGTCCACCTCTTTTAAACCAGCGGATGAAATAGTCAAATTCCAAGTCCACCCAACGGACCCTACAAAAACAGCCTCCATCGGGGCACAGTTAAACCCCGCCGTGGATGCCTCACTACGAGAGTTCCTGCGCGAGAATTTGGACATATTCGCCTGGCACCCCTCAGACATGCCAGGAATCCCACACAGGCTGGCCGAGCACAGCCTCAATATCCTAAAGGGATTCAAGACGGTCAAGCAGGCTCTTCAGCGTTTCTCTGAACCTAAGAGACAGGCTATGGGAGAGGAACTAGCCAAGTTATTGGAGGCCGGATTCATTAGAGAAATAAAACACCCGGACTGGCTAGCAAACCTGGTGATGGTACCAAAAAAGGACAAATCCTGGCGCCTATGTGTAACACCCCGGATATGATTTACCTAATATGTAATCCAACTCTTGCCGTTTCCGGCGTTAAGTTATTTTATTTTCTCGGGTTCAGGTTTTTGTCTCCGTGTGTTATTGTCGTTTTCATGCATCTCATATCATGTCATCTTGTGCATTGCATTTGCATACGTGTTCGTCTCATGCATGCGAGCATTTTCCCCGTTGTCCGTTTTGCATTCCGGTGCTCCGTTCTCCTCCGGTGGTCACTTCTACCTTTCTTTCGTGTGTGGGGATTAAACATTTCCGGATTGGACCGAGACTTGCCAAGCGGCCTTGGTTTACTACCGGTAGACCGCCTGTCAAGTTTCGTACCATTTGGACTTCGTTTGATGCTCCAACGGTTAACCGAGGGACCAAAAAGGCCTCGTGTGTGTTGCAGCCCAACACCCTTCCAATTTGGCCCCAAACCCACCAAAACTCTCTCCATCATCTAGAGCGTTCGATCACGATCGCATGGCCGAAAACCGCACCTCATTTGGACTCTCCTAGCTCCCTCTATGCCTATATATAGACCCCTCCTCGAAATTCCGGATCCCCTCCTTCCAAACCCTAAAAAATCTCATCGCGCCGCCGCCGGACACGTCCGTCCCGGGCGGACGAAGTCGCGCCGCCGCCCCGCACCAGTGGCGTAGCGCCACGTGGCGCCTCACCGCCCCCGCGCCGCCGGCCCGCTTGGCCCATCGCCGGCCCCCGAGGCCCGTGCGCCCACCGCCGCCACCTACCTCGCCTGCCGGCCTGCCTCGCCTCCTCGCGCCGCCTCACTTCCCCTCGCCGGCTGCCGCACTCCCTCGTCGCCGGTGACCGCTGCTGCAGCTCCGGCCGCTGCCCCCGCCGCGCAAGAGCCGCCCGAGTCCGCCGCCCTCCGTTGCGACTCCTCCTCGGCGACCTCTCCCCCGTCCGGCCGCCTCCATCGCCGTCGCCTTCATCAAGTCCGGCGACGAATCCGGCCATCCTCGGCAGCCGCGCCACTGCTACAGTGCTTCCGGGCCAGATCTAGATCTATTTGGGACGGTTGACTTTTGCCCCGAAACCCTAACTTTTTGTGTTTTTCATCATGTTGTATCTCCGCATCCGTAGCTCCGTTTTGGACATATAGTATATCAAAATGTTCGTCTCAGAGAGCACATCATTTCATCTCATTGCATCATTTTCATTTGAGTTCATATTGATGCCCGAAATGCTATTGGGAGAGTGCCATTTGAGATAATTGTCGGATCTGCTGCTCCAAATAGCTGTTTGTCATTTTTGCCATGATTAATGTGTGCATGATATGCCTCTGAGCTCTACATGTGTTTTGTTATATGTTTTTCCATCTATCCAGAGGTGCAACCCATGTATTTTTGTGATGTGTGTGGTGACTAGCACAAGCTTGCAAAGTGGTGCATTCGTTAATGCTGATTTCAGGGACTTAGCAATTCCACCAAGTCCTTGATCTGTTTATTTCAATATGTCATATGTTCATGTTGTTTCCTAGTGATCCGTGCCTCTTTTGAGGATGATTAGTAAGGATGATTTGTTAATATTGTAGTGCTCTATCCATCCATGTCTTTGTTTGCAATTATGGAGCACCCTAGCTTGAGTCAATCGAGCTCTACTTTTGCTATTTCGTGAATCTGGGCAGATTGTCTACTTGTTAGTGATTTTGCCGAGGATGTTGTAGTTGAACTTGGCATGCTATGCTATTATTCTTGCCATGTCTAGCTTATATAATGTGTATTATTGATTGGTGTATGCTTATATGGTCATGACTTGCTCTGTAGTGAGTGCATCGAGCTCGTAAACATGCCTACTTGATATCTGATTTGCATGCTCCAGTTTTTCACTAAGTCTGTGATCTGATTATGTTTTTGCCATGTTCACATGCTTGCAATTGTATTTTCTGATCCCTTTTGGCTCAAGGTCACTAAGGGACTTTTGTTAAGCTCTTTGAGTAGCTCCAGGCCATGCTTTACTTTGCCATGTTCAGTCCCTGTAGCATATAGTTTTCATGCTCCAAAGTGTGCTACCTGATCTAAAATTCCAGACAAGTGTTAATTTCACTGTCTGAAATCTGTTTACTAAATGCACTTTTGCCATGCTTGTTTGAACCTGTTAATGGATGAATTGGCCGTAGCTCAGTGTTCATCTTTTGTTAAGCATCATGATTGGATCCCTGCCATGTATTTTGTTGTCATATTTGGGTGCTGTAGCATGTTTAACTTGTTGCATTTAGATGGCTACTTGCTGCATATCGCAGACCGGTGCCATATTTGAATTGCTTGCCATTTCCAAACCGTGACTCCGATTCCGGCGTTCTTTATATCGTTTTCAAGCGAAATCATCTCACCTTTCCAGTGGCACACTTGGATTTCCAATTTGAGGCCAGGTTCATTTCATTCCTTGTCAAATCTTGCATATGCATCACATATCGCATCCCGCATAGCATACCATGTTTGCATCATGTTGTTTGAGCCTTGCACGTGGTTGATTGTGTCCTTGCTGCTTGTTTGTCTTGTTTGGGTAGAGCCGGGAGACGAGTTTGCTAACGAGGAGCCCGTTGAGTTTGCTTTCGAGGATCCAGCCAACTCTGACAACTTTGCAGGCAAGATGATCACACCCTCGAAATCACTACTATCTTTGCTTTGCTAGATGCTCGCTCTTTTGCTATGCCTATGCTATGATGCCTACTACTTGCTTATCATGCCTCCCAAATTGCCATGTCAAACCTCTAACCCACCATGTCCTAGCAAACCGTTGATTGGCTATGTTACCGCTTTGCTCAGCCCCTCTTATAGCGTTGCTAGTTGCAGGTGAAGATTGGAGACCGTTCCTTGTTGGAACATTACTTATTTGTTGGGATACCATTATATTGCCTTGTTATCTTAATGCATCTATATACTTGGTAAATGGTGGAAGGCTCGGCTTTTTTCCTAGTGTTTTGTTCCACTCTTGCCGCCCTAGTTTCCGTCATATCGGTGTTATGTTCCCGGATTTTACGTTCCTTACGCGGTTGGGTGATAATGGGAACCCCTTGATAGTTCGCCTTGAATAAAGCTTTTCCAGCAATGCCCAACCTTGGTTTTACCATTTGCCACCTAGCCTCTTTTTCCCTTGGGTTTCCGGAGCCCGAGAGTCATCTTATTTTACACCCCCCGGGCCAGTGCTCCTCTGAGTGTTGGTCCACCTGTCAGCTGCCGGTGGCCACCAAGGGCAACTCTGGGCTGGCCTACATGTACCTAGGACAATCTGAGTGTGCCCTGAGAACGAGATATGTGCAGCTCCTATCGGGATTTTTCGGCACATTCGGGCGGTGTTGCTGTATTTGTTTTAACTTGTCGAAGTGTCTTGTAGAACCGGGATACCGAGTCTGATCGGAATGTCTCGGGAGGAGGTATATTCCTTCGTTGACCGTGAGAGCTTGTCATGGGCTAAGTTGGGACTCCCCTGCAGGGATTTGAACTTTCGAAAGCCGTGCCCGCGGTTATGGGCAGATGGGAATTTGTTAATGTCCGGTTGTAGATAACTTGAACCTTAACTTAATTAAAATGAATCAACTGTGTGTGTTATCGTGATGGTCTCTTCTCAGCGGAGTCCGGGAAGTGAACACAGTGTTGGAGTAATGCTTGCCGCAGGTTGTTCTCTAGTTACTCGTTCGCGCTTTGCCTTTCTCTTCTCGCTCTCTTTTCGAACAGGTTAGCCACCATATATGCTAGTCGTTTGCTGCAGCTCCACATATTTACCTTGCCTTACCTATAAGCTTAAATAGTCTTGATCGCAAGGGTGCGAGATTGCTGAGTCCCTGTGGCTCACAGATTTACTTCCAAACCAGATGCAGGGCCTGACGACTCCGCTCCAGATGACGCGCTTGACCTCAAGTGGGAGTTCGACGAGGACTCACGCCGTTACTATGTGTCTTTCCCTGATGATCAGTAGTGGTGCCCAGTTGGGGCGATCGGGACCGTGTCGCATGTTGGGTTGATCTTTTATTTTGGCGCCGTAGTCGGGCCATGAGTGATTGGATGATGTAATGCTATTTATGTACTTTGATTGACGTGGCGAGTGTAAGCCAACTATGTTCCTTCCCCTTTTATTATCTATTTACATGGGATGTTGTGAAGATTGCCTTACTTGCGACATTGCTTTCAATGCGGTTATGCCTCTAAGTCGTGCTTCGACACGTAGGAGATATAGCCGCATCGAGGGCGTTACACTATGTGTCGATTTCAAGGACCTCAACAAGGCTTGCCCAAAGGATCCCTTCCCCCTCCACCGCATTGATCAAATTATCGATGCTACCGTAGGACATGAGTCATTGTGTTTCCTCGACGCATACTCCGGCTACCACCAAATCAAGATGGCGGAGTCCGACCAAGCCGCAACGGCATTTATCACACCATATGACCCATTCTATTTCAACACAACGCCTTTTGGGCTCAAAAACGCCGGCGCAACGTATCAGCGCATGATTCAGACATGTCTGGAGAAACAGATCGGCAAAACAGTAGAGGCATACGTAGATGATGTGGTCGTAAAAACCAAACACGTAGACTCTCTAATAGATGACTTGAGGCTCACATTCAACAACCTCTGAACATACGACATCAAGCTCAATCCGGAAAAATGCGTTTTCGGCATACCAGCCGGAAAGCTCCTGGGCTTCATCGTCTCCAGTAGAGGAATTGAAGCTAATCCGGCCAAAATTCGAGCTTGGTCACAGTTGGCTACCCCAACAGACCTCAAACAAATCCAGAAATTAACTGGATGTGTGGCGGCTCTAAGCCGCTTTATCTCCCGCTTAGGAGAAAAGGCATTACCCCTTTACCGCCTCCTTCTGCGCACCGAACACTTCGACTGGACGGACGCCGCCACAGCTGGATTGGAAGAAATAAAAGCCATATTGGCAACCAACCCAATCCTGGCCGCGCCAAACATTGGCGAACCAATGCTTTTATACATTGCGGCAACTCATCAAGTTGTAAGCGCAGTGCTCGTCGTTGAACGAGAAGCGGACGGACATAAATTCCCTCTTCAAAAGCCAGTATATGATGTATCCACTGTCCTCACTCCATGCAAATCACGATACCACATTATCAAAAGATAGCCTATGCGGTATTCATGGCATCCCAGAAGCTGCGACACTACTTTCAAGAGTGTTCGATTATAGTAGCCTCGGAAGTGCCACTTAATGATATTATAAACAACCGCGACGCCACGGGCCAGATTGCCAAATGGGCCATTGAGCTCCCCCCGTTCGGCATAACATACAAACCTGGGCGAGCCATTAAATCGCAAGTATTGGCCGACTTTGTCGCCGAATGGACGGAAGCTGAACTCCCTAAAGAGTACGGCGCATACTCCAATTGGATCATGCATTTCGACGGCTCCAAAATGCTGCCGGTTTGGGGGCTGGCATCGTCCTGACGTCCCCAACCGGAGATACCGTTTAGTATGTACTGCAGATACTGTATACAGACTCCAACAACGCAGCCGAATACGAAGCTCCATTGCATGGTCTTCGGATGGCAGTCTCCATGGGCATTCAACGCCTGGAGGTGCGTGGGGATTCGAACCTTGCAATATCCCAAATAAATGGAGACTTCGATGCCAAGGATCCGAAGATGGCGGCCTATCGAAACGCCGTCCTAAAGATGTCAGATCGGTTCGAGGGCCTCGAATTTCACCATGTGGCTCGGGAAAACAATCAGGCAGCGGATATCCTCGCCCGCATCAGCGCAAAACGCGACGCGGTCCCCCCAACATCTTTTTGGAGAGGTTGATTAAGCCATCGGTGGTATGGGAAGGGGACACCGGTAACAATAGTCCGGACCCGGCCAAAATGCCCGACACCGAACACTCTGACATAATCGGAGGCTCCACCACTGAAATAACACCTTCAGCCCACGTAATAATGGCCGTCATCGCCCCATGGACAGAACCATTCCTGGCCTACCTAACTAGGCAGGAACTTCCCGAAGACCAAAATGAGGCATGCTGCATAGTGCGGTGATCTAAAGCCTACATGGTCCACGAGGGAGAGCTATATAAGAAAAGCACTACCGGAGTCCTTCAAAGGTGCATCTCCGAAGAGGAAGGGCGGAAGCTTTTGGCAGAAATTCATGCCGGACTCGGCGGCCACCACGCCGCAGCCCGGGCCCTTGTAAGCAAGGCCTTCCATACAGGTTTTTATTGGCCGACGGCCCGGGCAGACGCAGAGGACTTGGTCCAACGCTGCGCCGGTTGCCAGCTTTTTGCAAACCAAAGCCATATGCCACCCACCGCCCTCCAAACAATCCCCGTTACCTGGCCTTTCGCGGTCTGGGGGCTTGACATGGTTGGACCCCTTAAAGGAGGAACCCATAAGAGAAAATACTTATAGGTCATGGTGGATAAATTCACCAAATGGATAGAAGCCAAACCTGTTAAAACAACTGAATCCGGACCGGTGATAGACTTCATATCCGGGGCTATACACCGTTATGGCGTCCCCCATAGCATCATCACTGACAACGGCACGAACTTCACGGCTGACGAGGTAAAACTCTGGTGCAGCAACATGGGCATCAAGCTCGATTATGCTTCCGTCTATCACCACAAACCAACGACCAAGTTGAGTGAGCAAATGGTCTTATCATGAGCGACATTAAACCCAGATTAGTGCGGTCCTTAAAGGAGTCTAACACGCACTGGGTGGAGGAGCTCGACTCTGTACTCTAGGGGCTGCGGACCACGCCAAACCGCACTACCGGACATACACCCTTCTTTATGGTATACGGCGCAGAGGTAGTTGTGCCCTGTGACATAATTCATGACTCACCTCGAGTGCGCATGTATGAAGAAAGAGAAGCCGAGCTCGATCGGAAGGATAGTCTGGATACCCTAGAGGAGGAGCACGACGTGGCAAAAGCCCGTTCCGCATTTTATCAGCAACAGGCTTGCAGATAGCAAAGCAGAGAAGTACGTGCCAAAACTTATAACGTTGGTGAGTTAGTTCTACGCCTGCCGGAGAAGAAAAAGTCCAAGCTCGAGCCCAAATGGGAAGGTCCCTTCATCATTGACCAGGTTCTGACCGGTGGTGCATACCGTCTGCGGGATGCATCGAATAATCGACTTGAGCCGAACCCATGGAACGCAACCAGGCTCCGAAGATTCTACGCCTAGCGCCGGACTCTATGTTCATCTCCTTCCTCTGTCCATTTTTTGCATATACATTATCTGTATTTTTTCTCTTTCTTTCTTCTATTATTTCTCTAGGCCTTCAAGGGCCAACTTGTGCCTCGCTTGCACGTTATAGATGCGCTAACCGTGCTCATTATACCCGGGGGCTTCTTACACAGAAGCTTAATTATCTATCTGGGCTTCACGCCCCGCACATGTGTTATTCTTCCGCATGTACCTTTTCTTCGCCACTATATGCATCGATATGACTTAAGTTTTGGCCAAGCTGGGTTGCCTGGCTCTTGTATTTATGCCCTACGTTCCCGTTAATTCGGCTAGGGCATAAGGGGAGCACCTCTGCGATTGTTACTGCCGGGTCAGCCGGATGTGTACCTCAGACTGGGTGAAGCCGAAAGCTAGCATTCTTAAGGGAATATTCGGTCGGCGAACAAAAGATGATTTTTATTTATCTATTTTCCATATGTGCCCAGATGTTTTTGCCTGCGTTTTCTCTCACAGTACGGACATGCACTTTAGGGCATGCATACCCAGGGAAAGGAACCCTCAACGGAACTATTCTCCCTGGAAGATGTTTCTCACTACCCATGTAATATAACATAACTAGTTGGGCACTTGTCTGTTCAAGCACTAATGACCCCTACGCCTGGTTTCCACGCATACCCCGGTTTTTATATAACTGGGCGGGTATTCGGAAACACTCCGGACTATCGGGTCCTGAGGTTGAAGCGAAAAGGTCCGCCATGACAAATGATCTACAATCCGGCTAGAAGGCATTATACATGTCACTTTAATTACATAGTCATGTAGACTGACTAAATTCCTCTTCTATACCATCCAACACGCGGTCTAGCCTACAATCCTGTTGGGAATACTTTGCGGCTAATTCTACTTGCCCATACACTAAGCTAACGAGGATCTCTTTCCCATCGGGCCCCGCAGGTCCGACCTCGACCATGTGGTTCGGGTCAGTCTTGGTATACTGCGTCTTCACCATGGCCCAGGCTTCCCTGGCACCTTGACGGCAGGCCGATATCTTCCATAATCGGAAGCGCTGCCGTGCTCCCTTGAGCTTCTCCGCAAGCTCTCCAATGCCTTCTGGAAGGGAGACGGCTGGCCACAAGGCCTGGGCAACACCTTGCATCACCTGCCAAACTTGTTTGTGCAGTTGTGAGAGCTCGGATAGAAGATCACCCGCAGACCCGGGCATCTCCTCCCCGGGACGACCCGTCAGCATACCTGCAGACATAACTCTGTTAGCCGGCTTCTCCTCCGACCCCTTTTTTAAGGGTTCGTTCAAGCACTTACTGAAAATGCCGCGTCGAAGCCGCTTATTCTCCTTCTCGGAGTCCGCAAGCTGGGCTCGAACATCTTTTAGTTCCACGCTCAGCTTGGTATTGGCGTCTTGGAGATTGTTTTTCTCCCGCCTGACCTCAGTCAGCATGCGTTCTCCAGCCTTTAGCTATCGTACGGCATGCTGCTCCTCCGGATTCTCTCCGGATTCATCTGCAACATCTACTATTAGATCTGCAGCCATGCCGCATGCTATATGGTACCTATCATTCTTTAAAAGAAATGTTACCAGCTGGGGACTTTTTAGGTTCCTTCAATGCGGCAACAGCGGCCCGAAGTTGGGTCTTGCATTCCTCCAGCTCCTGTGACAGTCGACTATTCTTCTCTGTAAGAACCTGCACAATAAGATGATCCTTAAATCAGTTCTGCTAACTGTTTCAAGTCTCATGGGCTACTGATACATATAATCGCCAGATTTGCTTACCCATACATCCTTTACATACTGGTCCGTGGCTCTGGCTAGACCATTTTGAGCAGCACGGAGGTACGCCTCTCCAGAATTGAAGGCATCAAATGCCTCTGGGGAGAAGCAAGCGTCGCGGTGTACGGCCCGACGACGCCTATGATTCATGGCGCTCTCCACTTCTGAATTTGTAGCGGATAGCCTATCCACATCCTCTGTAGGGGGAGTATCCGGCATCCGCCCCATGTCGTCTTCTGCCTCTATGTCCGGTCCTGGAGCCCGACTGGTGGAAGCGTGATCGGCAGCCTCACCGGACATATTCCGGCGAGCGTTTTTTCTGTTAAAGAAACATGAACGTCATTACATTTCAAGAAAGACGACAACCACGGAGCGGGGTTTCTACCTATGTGCTGGCGTCTCCGTCCTGACCGCCTTCCTTTTTGGCCTGCCCGGCCTCAGTGCCTCTTGTTGGCGAGTTGCTGTGGGTTCGGCATGGCGTCGCGAATGCCTTCCCTGTAAAAACACCATATGTATATGGTAGGTGAAGTGTCTAAAAGGGGATCCTATTTTTTGGAGTTGGGATTTTTGGTTTTTCTTACGTGCGACGCAAGAAGCAGTCTGGGATAGTCGGCCGTAATGGCCACCATGGCGTTATCACAGCTTAATTGATAGAACTGCCGGTTTATCAGCTCCACGAATATGTCTGATCTTCTTCGAGTCCGGGACCGAGGGCCCGGTCAGGGTCCTCTGGTTGTGGAGATGGGCTGCTGACCTCCCTTATGGCTTTTCGTAGTTCCTACCGCAAAATGGCAAGGTGAGTACCTACGACAAAGAATGCGGGAAGAATGGGAGTAAGGAGATATAACTCACCCAGCTTGGAGGGTTGTACATGGAGAATCCATCCCATGGTTTGATGCGGATGAACTCCTCTTCCTCTCCCTTGAACAATTCGGACATAATTTTTGCTAAAGCGGCAGCGTTGTCCGGACCCTTACGCCCGCAACGGGTGGCATCATCTTCCCCGTTAAAACACCACAAGGGGTGCCCTCGATATTGAAGTGGTTGCACTCCCCGCATTATGCATATTGACATAACCTCGATTACTGTCAATCCTGATTGAGCCAGTGCTTTAATCCGGTTCATCAGATAAAGGACTTCTCCGTTGTCTTCCTCCTGGGGGCTCCGTGGGCGCCAACTTCGGCGTTTCTTCAGAGGAGCATTGCTGAACTCAGGAAGACCCCACTGAACAGGGCCGGAAGAGGGATGTCCTCCATATAAAACCATTCCGAAGGCCAGTCTTCGGACGTCTTCTTCGGAGTACCGGACAGGTATCCGGTTTCGGCGATGCACCATATTTTGGCTCCGCCCACTTGATAAAGTGACCCCTTCTGTGTGCAAGGGACGAGGCAAAATAACCTTTTCCACAGCTCAAAATGAGCCTCGCAGTCCAAGAATAACTCGCAGAGGGCAACATAGCCGGCGATGTGTAAAATGGAAGCAGGGGTGAAATTATGCAGTTGGAGGCCGTGGAACTCCAGGAGCCCGCGGAGGAACAGATGAATTGGGAATCCGAGTCCCCTTAATAAATAAGGAACAAGGCATACCCACTCCCCCGTAGAGGGGCTGGGGAAGCTCTCCGCTTGCTCCCTGCCATTGTAGGTGGCGAGCCCGGCTCGGACGGGCACCATATACGCTGGAGGGAGAAATCCCTTAGTCTGCAATTCAACAAATTGACTGTGTGGGACTGAACACCTCTCCCAATCACCAGGCTTAGGGCTACGGGGGCGGGAGGAGGTGCTGCGGAGGTCGGCCATGCTGGAGTGGATCTTTCCGAAGCGCGCTCCGATGTATTCTCGTTGGGAGAGGATGGTATGGATTGGATCTAAGAATCCCCGTCCCTTTAATAGAAAATTTATTTATCTGGCTAGGGGGGCGAATTTAAAAAACGCCCTAGCACCTCGCATTCATTCGACGCGTGGTAGATAGCCCTTATTGGGCGCAGAAGCCAAGAGGTTCAACATTTATGGGACCGGACACTGCTTAACAAACGTTCAAAATTTGGAGAAGAACTCGCCTTGCAATGCCGAAGACAACACTGCGCGCCGGACTCATCGTCATTGAAGCCTGGTTCGGGGGCTACTGAGGGAGTCCTGGATTAGGGGTATCCAGACATCCGGATTATATCCTTTGGCCGGATTGTTGGACCATGAAGATACAAGATTGAAGACTTCGTCCCGTGTCCGGATGGGACTCTACTTGGCGTGGAAGGCAAGCTAGGCAATACGGATACGTATACTTCCTCCTTTGTAACCGACCTTGTGTAACCCTAGCCCCCTCCGGTGTCTATATAAACCAGAGGGTTTTAGTCCGTAGGAAAACATACAATCATACCATAGGCTAGCTTCTAGGGTTTAGCCTCTCCGATCTCGTGGTAGATCAACTCTTGTACTACTCATATTATCAAGAATAAATCAAGTAGGACGTAGGGTTTTACCTCCATCAAGAGGGCATGAACCTGGGTAAAACATCGTGTCCCCTGCCTCCTGTTACCATCCACCTTAGACGCACAGTTCGGGACCCCCTACCCGAGATCCGCCGGTTTTGACACCAACACCTACATTTGAGAGGAGATTTGAGAATGCCAATGAATCTTCTTTCATTTGCATATGAATCTGTATGTATTACCATGCCCGTGTTTTCCTTGTAAATAATTAGTCATTCGAAACGAAATACTATAAATTAATTAATGAGGAGTTATTTGAAAAAAACAAAATGGTATCCACGGTATCCACGCTAACGTGGATTAGAGTGTGTGTCACATAATTAGTTATTTGAATTAGAGTGTGTGTCACATAGTGATCTCCAATTCTAACGTGGATTTCGCATTTCACTGTATCCATGCTACTTTTTTAATACAAATTCATATGTATATGATGAACACCATGGTAGTGAGAAAACTTTTGGATGGATTCAAACATATGACCTACAAAATAGCACAACAAATCAAGTCAATGTCAACTTTTCGAAACCTAGTATGGCACGAATTCGAAATAATTACCCATATGCATGGTCCTCAGTTCAAATCTTACAATGTACACTGAATTGAAACATCGATATTAAGTACTATCTACATTCAAATGTTGTTTTTAGCCCCCTCGCGCACACGCTACATACTTCCTGTATCGGTCAATCTTCCTCTCCCAACCACCTTAGGAAGCTATCGGTTTCCAACACACATTCATTCTTTCTCTCCATGTTTCGATCTCTAACTCTCTCAACTACACAACCCCCTTTTTCCACTCTGTTACCAAATGTATTTACCTCACACACCCGCCATTGCACCCCATGCCGAGCTCTCTCTCCCTCTCCCTCTGATCCTCTCGCACTAAATACATGCATTGCCTATCTAGCCCCCCAACCTCTCGTGCGCATGCACGCACGTTGTCTATCTAGGTCACTCCCTCGAAACTGTCTCACTCTTTCTTACGCACGGCGGGCCACACTCGCTCAATCTCGCTCTCTTTATCTGAGTCTCGTTTAACCTCATTTTCTTTCACACACAAATGATATATCTCCCTGTTCGGGCCTCGATCGACACACTCTATACTCTCTCACGCAAATTGTCTATCTAGGTCAATCCATCCAAGCCGCCCCACTCTTTCGACCCCATGGTGGGCCACACTCGCTCAATCTCTCTCTCCCCCCTCTCTCTCTATCTCTCTCTGTCTCTCTCTCTTTATGTCTCGATTGACCTCGCTCTTTCTCGGACAAAAACAATATATCACCATGTTTGAGACCAATTCAACCTATTCACATTGTATACTCTCTCACGCACATTGTCTATGTAGGTCACTCTCGCCAACCCGTCTCACTCTTTTGATCCCACGACGACCCTATGTGATCGATTGACCTTGCTTCCTCCCACGCATAAAATATATCTACACGTCTGTGACTGGATCATCTCTCAAGCTCTATCTTACAACCCTCACCCTTGCCAAAAGCTCAATCGGACAATATCTCTCCAGAGCATATATATCTATTCAATGAATGTCGAACCACACTCACTTTGTCTCTCTATCTATATGTCTCTCGATTGACCTCGCTTTCTCACGCCGTATCTTCCACACATTGAAGCTAGCTCTCCATCCCTCGCAAAGCTGGAGCTATTTACATTGCGAGGGGCACTCCAACCTTGGATTAATTTGTGTAGGCATTTATTCTGGCCGGTTTAGATTATATTTTCGGAGCATTCGGCCCACAACTACTCCAAACACCGTTGCAACCCCCGCAACTGCCCTAGTTGATTTCCCTCTGGCTCGGTCATTGCTCTCTCGCACGTCCTTTCTTGCCTTCAACGTCGCACCATGGTATTATTGCAAAAAACTCTGCTGTTCTCTTTAATTATTATAAATAAGCTACAAAACTACACACCAATAGTCCACTTGGAATGGAACAAATTTCGACCCACAAATTAAAGTGCTACAAACTACACATCGAGGGGCCCACATGTCATGAAACAAATTTGGACCCATATACAAATTAAAAAATAAAGGACGAGGATCGAACATGCGACCAGGGCCTTCAGGCCGCACGATCAATAGGCAACATATGTTGAACATCAATGTTTGTTGTACCTCCCTTTGTTCACATAATGTTTTTATATTACCACAACTTATTTAATGGATAACATGTGTAATATTATTTTTAGTACTATTCGCCTTCACTTACTGGTGGGTTCCATGTGTGCTCTCTATCTCTCCCCCCTTCTGTGTTTAGACGCACGGGCAAACACGAAGAACTCGCGGGCGATGTTGCCGTTGACCAAATCTGGACGCGTTCACAAGTTACGGCACCAGTTTCATGTACTAGCAGCACTATTCAGTGTGTACATGCAATGCATGTTAATTTGGAAGTATATTAAGTGCATGCGGATATTAAGTAGGATATTATTTGCGTGTTATTATGTGATTAGCACTATTTTTGGCATGAAATTAACTGCACGCTAAACGCGTTGAACGCTCGACATTGAAGCAGTCTAGGTCGTTAGATGACAAGGAATACATGTCGCTTTATGACGTTTTATATTTAATTTGATACGGCTCTAGCAGAACATTCAATCGATTAAACCATAGATTTCGTTCAGTCTGACTCCGACTTTAAAGTATACGACGATCGATCTAAAATAAACATAAATGATAAACGTTCGGATTTTAAGCATGGCAATCCGAACGTTTTTCATGGCAAATTTAGATTATGCGGCGGCGGCGGCGTCTTGAGGTGGGAAGCGGCTCCTCTGCCGTGCTCTGTGTGTCATTGGGCCACTGACCGACGGTGACGGCGGCACCTTGGGCCGTTGTTGGCGTACTCCTGGACGTTGGCCTAGCTTCAAGGAAGGACAAAATGTTCTGGACTTCGGAGCGAGTCAACTGGTGGGAGGAGGCGACTGGCGTTGGTGCAAGGAAGCAGTCGATGGCGGCCATCCATGCCGCTGAGGGGGCACTGGCACCCGCGCAGGGACAGACGCTGTCAATGGCACGGCGGAGACATTCATGTGCACGGGCACCGGCACGGGCGCGCACGTGAGTGCACGCGCATGCGCATGCGCTGGCAGGTGCACGGGCACCGGCACGGGCGTGCGCGTCAGTGCATGCGCAGGCGCATGCGCTGACTGGTGCACGGGCGCATGAAAGTTGGCGGGGACCTCGTGGAACCCCGTGGCATCAAGCTCGGCGACAATGTGCGGCTCCCAGCCCATCAATGCCACGGGGATGGGCGCTGGCGCAGTCGGGGCGACGGGAGTCGGAACGAGAGCGGGGCCAGGCGCGGCGTCTTCATGCAAGGCCAGTTCAAGCTCGCCCCAAAGCACCTTATGTTCTTGAGACTCCGGCTGGGTGTCTTCCTCAGGAAACTGGAAGACTAAGGGCAGACCATCGTGATGCGGCATGGCGTACATTTAGGTCAGGCTGGTTGGAGGTAGACGACAGGAGAATCGGAGAGGAAGAGAGAAGATTGTAGCGATACGGGGTAGTGCGGGGTTGATTTTAAACTGCGGTGCCGGGACATTAAAAGTGGAAGCAGTTGGGACGATGGTGGGCAGCGGAGCCTGGTCAAAGGGCTAGCCTCCTGGTGAGCCTGCACACCGGTCTGCTCGCACGCCTCCCTATCAGCCGGCGCAGCGGTCTGCTCGCACGCCTCCTGTCGACTCACACGCTTGCTCGGACGGCACCTGCCGATGAGAAGCGGGACTCGTGGCGGCACATAAACGCCCACGGTTTCAATAGTGAAAGCGTTCGCCTTAACACGACAGGTCTTTGTTCCAAAATACCTTGGCTCTTCATTTGTGCAACTTGTCATAAGCAGCTTGTCTCAAATTGAAGAAAAAAAATTATGAAGTAATATTTGTGCCATATCATGTGACCATGCTCAGTTTCAAGAATTTATGGTCACTTTTGGATTTTCTGAAATTTAAGATCCAGGATTCGAAACAATATCATAACCTGCATCATGCAATAAATTTTCAAGCCATACATCTGTCCTGTTGTATTTCTTAAGAAAGGATTTGGTCAAACATTTTGCTTAGTTAGACTGTAGACAAGTTATATATGCAGAGTAAAAGGATAATCCCTCCGTACCAGTGCATTGCCTGATATATTAACTCAAGTACTAGGCACGAACAAATTGGCTCATTTATGTGCTCATCCTGGTGTAGTAGTTGTAGTAGTACTAGGCAATGCAGTTGACGGGTGACCTTGGCGAGCGGCGACCAAGGAAATTGAACCGTGCTCGGCACGGTAGGTAACGTTGTCTAGTTACTAAAGCATCCCTCCGTTGTTCATCGGTAGTTATTATGGAACAGGGACATGAGGGGAATTTCCTAGGGATGGAATTCTGGCCGCCAGATATTTCGACTTGAAACGCGAAGGCTCGACTGGTTGGGGTTGCCTAATGTGCGTACCACGCACGCCACCAGAAGGACACGAGCCCGTTTTTTTTAGGATCAACATGAGCCAAGGTCTGGCTGGTACGCCGTTGGGTCCTACCATTCGAGAATACGAAAGGAACCTTTTAAATTGCCGAACGAATCTATGTGTATTACAATGCCTGTATTTTCCTTGCAAATACTAATCTCAACGTGGTAATTGATTTATGACGAGTTGTTGAATTTGAGTGAGTTTGTGATATAGTGATCTCAACGTGGATTTCACATTTCATGGTATCCCTAGTAAGTTTTTCAATGCAAATTCAAATTTAAAAGATGAACAATATGGAGGTGAGAAAACTTTGTATGTATCAAGCATATGACCACACACACACACGAACACAACAACAATCCAATAAGTATAGTGCATCTATTTTTCCAAACCATGCATGTATGACACGAATTCAAAAATACTCCTTCTGTTCCTGAATCTTAGTCTTTTAGAGATTTCAACAAGTGACTACATACGGAGCAAAATGAGTGAATCTACACTCTAAAATATGTCTATATACATCCGTATGTGCCAGTCCATTTGAAATCTCTAAAAAGACTAATATTTAGGAACGAAGGGAGTAAAATATAAGACATGCATGGTCCTCAATTCAATATTTAAAATGAACATGAAACTGAAACATGAATATTAAGTCTAGCAATATTTAAAATGAACATGAAACTGAAACATGAATATTAAGTCTAGTACTACAATACATGCAAATGTTGTGTTTAATTAGGTGGAGCTATGATTGTCGGGGGTCAACCCTCGACCTTAGATAAAATTGTGAAGCTATATTTAGGGTTGTTTAGATTATATTTGTCCCCACCCTCCCAACCACCGATTGGTTGTGCACCCCCACCCCTCTTCCCCGGGAGAATATCATGTGCCCCCATACCTTAGATGATATATGCTGATATGAGTTGCTTGGAGCTAGTAGATGTGAGATATAGCAGCTCACATGATGTCTTAATAGTTTTACAGGAAACCTTGATGAGTTTGAGAATTGCACACAATTTGTACAAAAACTACCCAGATGCCCTTGGATCCCATATCCAACGACCTCAAAGCTCGTATCACCGTAGCATCTAAGATGAAGGAGGATATCATATTCTCCTGTATGTAAGAATATCATGTGCTACCACACCTTAGATGCTTTGGTGATACAAGCTCTTCGGAGCCGTTGGATTTGTGACCCAACACCTCCTCGGTGGTTCAAATGGTTTTTTGCAGAAAAGCCCCCAAAGAGTTCGGCCACTGCTTACAAGCATAAAGACTGCTCAGATGCCATTGGATCTCAGATCAAACGACCTCAATGCTCATATCACCATAGCATCCAAGCTGCGAGAGCACCTTATGTTTTCTCGCACGGGAGAATATGAGGTGCTCTGCTACCTCTTGAGCACTGCGTTGGTTTTCCCTTGAAGAGGAAAGGGTGATGCAGCAAAGTAGCGTAAGTATTTCCCTCAGTTTTTGAGAACCAAGGTATCAATCCAGTATGAGGCCATGCACGAGTCCCTCGCACCTACACGAACAAATAAAATCCTCGCAACCAACACAATAAAGGGGTTGTCAATCCCTTCACGATCACTTACGAAAGTGAGATCCGATAGATAAGCTAAGATAATATTTTTGGTATTTTTATGATAAAGATGGAAAGTAAATAAAGCGAAATAAAAACGGCACTAGAAATAACTTGTTGACGGGAGATTAATATGATGGAAAATTGACCTCGGGGCCATAGGTTTCACTAGTGGGTTCTCTCGAGAGCATAAGTATGACAGTGGGTAAACAAATTACTATTGAGCAATTGACAGAATTGAGCATAGTTATGAGAATATCTAGGTAATCATGTATATAGGCATCACATCCGAGACAAGTAGACTGACTCCTGCCTGCATCTACTACTATTACTCCACACATCGACCGCTATCCAGCATGCATCTAGAGTATGAAGTTCATAAGAACAGAGTAACGCCTTAAGCAAGATGACATGATGTAGAGTGATAAACTCATGCAATATGATGTAAACCCCATCTTTTTATCCTCGATGGCAAGAATACAATACGTGCCTTGCTGCCCCTACTGTCACTGGGAAAGGACACCGCAAGATTGAACCCAAAGCTAAGCACTTCTCCCATTGCAAGAAAGATCAATCTAGTAGGCCAAACCAAACTGATAATTCAAAGAGACTTGCAAAGATAACCAATCATACATAAAAGAATTCAGAGAAGATTCAAATATTGTTCATAGATAAACTTGATCATAAACCCACAATTCATCGGTCTCAACGAACACACCGCAAAAGAATGTTACATCAAATAGATATCCACGAGAATCGTGGAGAACTTTGTATTGAGATCCAAAGAGAGAGAAGAAGTTATCTAGCTAATAACTATGGACCCAAAGGTCTGAGGTAAACTACTCACACATCATCGGAGAGGCTATGGTGTTGATGTAGAAGCCCTCCGATCGATGCCCCCTCCGGCGGAGCTCCGGAAAAGGCCCCAAGATGGGATCTCATGGGTACACAAGGTTGCGGCGGTGGAATTAGGTTTTTGGCTCCGTATCTGGTAGTTTGGGGGTATGTAGGTATATATAGGAGGAAGAAGTACGTCGGTGGAGCAACGTGGGCCCCACGAGGGTGGAGGGCGTGCCTGGGGGGGGGGGGGGGGGGTAGGCGCGCCCCTACCTCGTGCCTTCTTGGTAGCTTTCTTGATGTAGGGTCCAAGTCCTCTGGATCACGTTCGTTCCAAAAATCACGTTCCCAACGGTTTCATTCCGTTTGGACTCCGTTTGATATTCTTTTTCTGCGAAACTCTGAAATAGGCAAAAAACAACAATTCTGGGCTGGGCCTCTAGTTAATAGGTTAGTCCCAAAAATAATATAAAAGTGTATAATAAAGCCCAATAATGTCCAAAACAGAATATAATATAGCATGGAACAATCAAAAATTATAGATACGTTGGAGACGTATCAAGCATCCCCAAGCTTAATTCCTGCTCGTCCTCGAGTTGGTAAATGATAAAAATAGAATTTTTGATGTGGAATGCTACTTGGCATAATTTCAATGTAATTCTATTAATTGTTGTATGAATATTCAGATCCGAAAGATTCAAGACAAAAGTTTAATATTGACATAAAAATAATAATACTTCAAGCATACTAACTATGCAATTATGTCTCCTCAAAATAACATGGCCAAAGAAAATTATCCCTACAAAATCTTATAGTCTGGCTATGCTCTATCTTCACCACACAAAGTATTTAAATCATGCACAACCCCGATGACAAGCCAAGCAATTGTTTCATACTTTTGGTGTTCTCAAACTTCTTCAATCTTCACGCAATACATTAGCGTGGGCCATGGACATAGCACTATATGTGGAATAGAATGGTGGTTGTGGAGAAGACAAAAAAGAGAAGATAGTCTCACATCAACTAGCCGTATCAACGGGCTATGGAGATGCCCATTAATAGATATCAATGTGAGTGGTTAGGGATTGCCATGCAACGGATGCACTAGAGCTATAAGTATATGAAAGCTCAACAAAAGGAACTAAGTGGGTGTGCATCCAAATCGCTTGCTCACGAAGGCCTAGGGCATTTTGAGGAAGCCCATCAGTGGAATATACAAGCCAAGTTCTATAATGAAAAATTCCCACTAGTATATGAAAGTGATATCATAGGAGACTCTCTATCATGAAGATCATGGTGCTACTTGAAGCACAAGTGTGGTAAAAGGATAGTAGCATTGTCCCTTCTCTCTTTTTCTCTCATTGTTTATTTATTTTTTATTTAGGCCTTTTCTCTTTTTTATGGCCTCTCTTTTTTTATTTAGTCCGGAGTCTCATCCCGACTTGTGGGGGAATCATAGTCTCCATCATCCTTTCCTCACTTGGGACAATGCTCTAAAAATGATGATCATCACACTTTTATTTACTTACAACTCAATACTTAGAACAAAATATGACTCTATGTGAATGCCTCTGGCGGTGTACCGGGATATGCAATGAATCAAGAGTGACATGTATGAAAGAATTATGAACGATGGCTTTGCCACAAATACAATGTCAACTACATGATCATGCAAAGCAATATGACAATGATGGAGCATGTCATAGTAAACGGAACGGTGGAAAGTTGCATGTCAATATATCTCGGAATGGCTATGGAAATGCCATGATAGGTAGGTATGGTGGACGTTTTGAGGAAGGTATATGGTGGGTGTATGATACCGGCGAAAAGTGCACGGTATTAGAGAGTCTAGCAATGGTGGAAGGGTGAGAGTGCGTATAATCCGTGGACTCAACATTAATCATAAAGAACTCACATACTTATTGCAAAAATCTATTAGTTATCGGAACAAAGTATTACACGCATGCTCCTAGGGGGATAGATTGGTAGGGAAAGACCATCGCTCGTCCCCGCCCGCCACTCATAAGGAAGAAAATCAATAAATAAATCATGCTCCGATTTCGTCACATAATGGTTCACCATACGTGCATGCTACGGGAATCACAAACTTCAACACAAGTGTTCCTCAAATTCACAACTAATCAACTAGCATGACTCTAATATCACCATCTCCATATCTCAAAACAATTATCAAGTATCAAACTTCTCATAGTATTCAACGCACTCATATGATATTTTTTTTCACTAATCTTGAATGCCTATCATAATTAAAGCAAATTACCACGCTATTTTGTAGGAATCTCAAAATAATCTAAGTGAATAATGAGAGAACAATAGTTTCTATAAAACAAATCCACCACCGTGCTCTAAAAGATATAAGTGAAGCACTAGAGCAAAAACTATATAACTCAAAAGATATAAGTGAAGCACATAGAGTATTCTAACAATTTCCGAATTATGTGAGTCTCTCTCAAAAGGTGTGTACAGCAAGGATGATTGTGCTAAACTAAAAAGCAAATACTCAAATAATACAAGACGCTCCAAGCAAAACACATATCATGTGGTGAATAAAAATATCGCTCCAAGTAAAGTTACCGATAGACGAAGACGAAAGAGGGGATGCCTTCCGGGGCATCCCCAAGATTAGGCTTTTGGGTGTCCTTGAATTTTACCTTGGGGTGCCATGGGCATCCCCAAGCTTAGGCTCTTGCCACTCCTTGTTCCATAATCCATCAAAACTTAACCCAAAACTTGAAAACTTCACAACACAAAACTCAGAATAGAAAATCTCGTGAGCTCCGTTAGCGAAAGAAAAGAAAACACCACTTCAAGGTACTGTAATGAACTAATTATTTATTTATATTGGTGTTAAACCTACTGTATTACAACTTCTATATGGTTTATAAACTATTTTACTAGCCATAGATTCATCAAAATAAGGAAATAACACATGAAAAATAGAATCTGTCAAAAACAGAACAGTCTGTAGTAATCTGTAGCTAACGCAAACTTCTGGAACCCCAAAAATTCTAAACTAAATTGCTGGACGTGAGGAATTTATATATTAATCATCTTCAAAAATAATTAACTAAATATCACTATCCAAATAAAAATGGCAGCAATTCTCGTGAGCGCTAAAGTTTCTGTTTTTTACAGCAAGATCAAAAAGACTTTCCCTAAGTCTTCCCAACGGTTCTACTTGGCACAAACACTAATTAAACACAAAAAACACAACAAAAACAGAGGCTAGATAAATTATTTATTACTAAACAGGAGCTAAATTAAGGAATAAAAATAAAATTGGGTTGCCTCCCAACAAGCGCTATCGTTTAACGCCCCTAGCTAGGCATGAAAGTGAAGATAGATCTAGGTATTGCCATCTTTGGTAGGCAATACATAAGTGGCTCTCATAATAGATTCATAAGGTAATTTTATTTTCTTTCTAGGGAAGTGTTCCATGCTTTTCCTCAACGGAAATTGGAATCTAATATTCCCTTCCTTCATATCAATAATTGCACCAATCGTTCTAAGGAAAGGTCTACCAGGAATAATAGTACATGAAGGATTGCAATCTATATCAAGAACAATAAAATCTACAGGCACATATTTCTTATTTGCAACAATAAGAACATTATTAATTCTTCCCATAGGTTGATTAATGGTGGATTCCGTAAGGTGCAAGTTTAAAGAGCAATCATCAAAATCACAGAAACCTAGCAAATCACACAAAGTCTTTGGAATCGTGGAAACACTAGCACCCAAATCACACAAAGCATAGCATTCATGATTTTTAATTTTATTTTTAATAGTATGTTCCCACTCATCATAAAGTTTTCTAGGGATAGAAACTTCCAACTCAAGTTTTTCTTCATAAGATTGCATCAAAGTATCAACGATATGTTTGGTAAAGACTTTATTTTGACTATAAGCATGTGGAGAATTTAGCACGGATTGCAACAAGGAAATACAATCTATCAAAGAGCAATTATCATAATTAAAATCCTTGAAATCTAAGATAGTGGGTTCATTAATATCTAAGGTTTTGATCTCTTCAATCCCACTTTTACCAATTTTTGCATCAAGATCTAAAAACTCCGAATTTTTGGAACGCCTTCTAGGTAAAGGTGGATCATATTCAGTCCCATCATTATCAATATTCATATTGCAAAACAAATATTTAATAGGGGACACATCAATAACTTTTAGATCTTCATCTTTATTTTCATAGAAACTAGAAGAACACGCTTTCACAAAACAATCTTTCTTAGCACGCATCCTAGAGGTTCTTTCTTTGCACTCATCAATGGAAATTCTCATGTCCTTGAGAGACTCATTGATATCATGCTTAGGTGGAATAGATCTAAGTTTCAAAGAATCAACATCAAGAGAAATTCTATCAACGTTCCTAGCCAATTCATCAACTTTAAGCAATTTTTCTTCAAGAAAAACATTGAGATTCTTTTGCAAATTCATAAACTCCTTAACACTAGTCTCAAATTCAGAGGGCATCTTATTAAAATTTCCATAATAATTGTTGTAGGAATTACCATAATTATTAGAGGAATTACTAGGATGCGGCCTAGGATTAAAGTTTCCTCTATACGCGTTGTTACCAAAATTATTCCTACCAACAAAATTCACATCCATAGATTCATTATTATTCTCAATCAAAGTAGACAAAGGCATATCATTAGGATCAGAAGAAACACTTTTATTAGCAAATAATTTCATAAGTTCATCCATGTTTCCACTCAAAACATTAATTTCTTCTATCGCATGCACTTTCTTATTAGTAGATCTTTCAGTGTGCCATTGAGAATAATTAACCATAATATTATCTAGGTGTTTAGTAGCTTCTCCTAAAGTGATTTCCATAGAAGTGCCTCCCGCGGCCGAATCTAAAAGATTTCTATAAGCAAAATTCAATTCAGCATAACTTTTTTGTATAATCATCCACAAATTCAAACCATGTGTAGGGCAATTACGTATCATTAATTTCATCCTCTACCAAGCTTGTGCAACATGTTCATGATCAAGTTGCTTAAAATTCATGATACCGTTTCTAAGAGAGATGATCTTAGCGGGAGGGAAATACTTAGAGATAAAGGCATCTTTGCACTTATTCCAAGAATCAATACTATTTTTAGGCAAAGACGAAAACCAAGCTTTAGCATGATCTCTAAGCGAAAAAGGAAATAGCTTCAATTTAACAATATCATTGTCCACAGCTTTCTTCTTTTGCATATCACACAAATCAACGAAGCTATTAAGATGGTTAGCAACATCTTCACTAGGAAGGCCGGCGAATTGATCTTTCATGACAAGATTCAACAAAGCAGCATTGATTTCACAAGATTCAGTATCGGTAAGAGGAGCAATCGGAGTGCTAAGAAAATCATTGTTGTTGGTATTAGTAAAGTCACACAATTTGGTATTATCTCGAGCCATCATGACAAGCAAGCTATCCAACACACGAGCAAACAAGAAGCACGTGAAAAAGAGGCGAACGGAAAAGAGAGGGCGAATAAAACGGCAAGGGTGAAGTGGGGGAGTGGAAAACGAGAGACAAATGGAAAATAATGTAATGCGGGAGATAAGGGTTTGTGATGGGTACTTGGTATGTTGACTTTTTGCGTAGACTCCCTGGCAACGGTGCCAGAAATCCTTCTTGCTACCTCTTGAGCACTGCGTTGGTTTTCCCTTGAAGAGGAAAGGGTGATGCAGCAAAGTAGCGTAAGTATTTCCCTCAGTTTTTGAGAACCAAGGTATCAATCCAGTAGGAGGCCACGCACAAGTCCCTCGCACCTACACAAACAAATAAAATCCTCGCAACCAACGCAATGAAGGGGTTGTCAATCCCTTGACGGTCACTTACGAAAGTGAGATCTGATATATATGCTAAGATAATATTTTTGGTATTTTTATGATAAAGATGCAAAGTAAATAAAGCGAAATAAAAACGGCACCAGAAATAGCTTGTTGACGGGAGATTAATATGATGGAAAATTGACACGGGGGCCATAGGTTTCACTAGTGGCTTCTCTTGAGAGCATAAGTATTACAGTGGGTAAACAAATTACTGTTGAGCAATTGACAAAATTGAGCATAGTTATGAGAATATCTAGGTATGATCATGTATATAGGCATCACGTCCGAGACAAGTAGACCGACTCCTGCCTGCATCTACTACTATTACTCCACAGATCGACCGCTATCCAGCATGCATCTAGAGTATGAAGTTCAAAGGAACAGGGTAACGCCTTAAGTAAGATGACATGATGTAGAGGGATAAACTCATGCAATATGATATAAACCCCATCTTGTTATCCTCGATGGCAACAATACAATACGTGCCTTGCTACCCCTACTGTCACTGGGAAAGGACACCGTAAGATTGAACCCAAAGCTAAGCACTTCTCCCATTGCAAGAAAGATCAATCTAGTAGGCCAAACCAAACTGATAATTCGAAGAGACTTGCAAAGATAACCAATCATACATAAAAGAATTCAGAGAAGATTCAAATATTGTTCATAGATAAACTTGATCATAAACCCACAATTCATCGGTCTCAACAAACACACCACAAAATAAGATTACATCAAATAGATCTCCACGAGAATCATGGAGAACTTTGTATTGAGATCCAAAGAGAGAGAAGAAGCCATCTAGCTAATAACTATGTACCCGAAGGTCTGAGGTAAACTACTCACACATCATCGGAGAGGCTATGGTGTTGATGTAGAAGCCCTCCGTGATCGATGCCCCCTCCGGCGGAGCTCCGGAAAAGGCCCCAAGATGGGATCTCACGGGTACAGAAGGTTGCGGCGGTGGAATTAGGTTTTTGGCTCCATATCTGGTAGTTTGGGGGTACGTAGGTATATATAGGAGGAAGAAGTACGTCGGTGGAGCAACGTGGGCCCCACGAGGGTGGAGGGCACGCCTGGGGGGGGGGGGTAGGCGCGCCCCTACCTCGTGCCTTCTTGGTAGCTTTCTCGACGTAGGGTCCAAGTCCTCTGGATCACGTTCGTTCCAAAAATCACGTTCCCGAAGGTTTCATTCCGTTTGGACTCCGTTTGATATTCTTTTTCTGCGAAACTCTAAAATAGGCAAAAAAACAACAATTCTGGGCTGGGCCTTTGGTTAATAGGTTAGTCCCAAAAATAATATAAAAGTGTATAATAAAGCCCAATAATGTCCAAAACAGAATATAATATAGCATGGAACAATAAAAAAATTATTGATACGTTGGAGACGTATCATGCTCCCGCACCGTAGATTCTATGGTGATACGAGTTCACGGAGATCTAATGGCCCACTGTAGGAGGTTTGAATGTTTTTGCAATATACAACTGAGAGAGTTTGGGAATTGCGCAAAAAGTACCAGTACTACGCATGTGCCATCTGATCACTGATCATACGACCTAGATGCTCATATCACCGTAGCGGGTAATTAAGCTATGGAGAGCACCTAATATGAGCAACGGGGAGCCGTTGGATTCAAGATGGAGCGGCACACACGAAGCCTGAATGTTTTATTTGCAAAAAAACCTTTAGAGAGTTTGGAAATTGCGCATAATTACAAAGACTACTCCCAAGCCATTGGATCTGACTTCCAACGGTGTAAAAACTTGTATCACCATAGCATCTAAGCTATGGGGTGGATGTGATATTCTATGTCGCTGCCATTTTTGTTCGTAAACTTGCAAAATACGTGTAACTCGTGTCGTTACTTGTCTAACCGCGCAAAGTGTTTGTTCAGAAAAACCATCCTACACTGAAATATCGGAACAACACATGGGGGTCCCACTTGTCATTTATCACATTTGGACCTAAAACTAACAAATCTGAAAGACGAGATTCGAAATGGCAACCTGGACTACAAAGCGTAAGTCGATAGCCTGAAACAACAACGGTTGTTGGCTTTGTCCCATAACTTGATTTTATACAGTATTACGTTGAGTAGAGTAGAGGGAGTGCCTCGTCAACACGTGCATGACCGTTGACTCACTTACTGGTGGGTCCCAGGTCTGCAATCTCTCTCTTCTCTCCATCATCTAACCTTTGCACGGGCACACATGAAGAGCGGCGATAGCTTGCCGCGGTGTTATTACAACTAAAAAAAGCTTGGAAAATAGAATAATCTCCTAGAATAAGAGACGTTGTGGCTGGTCGAGACAGAGCTAACCACACCTATCCTCCGTGTCATGTTAGCATGATGAAGCTATGTGGCTATTGGGGTTGTTTTCGACCGACTGGCTGGGTCCCGATGTCGAACCATAGGTACTACGTCTGATACAGTATATTTTTACACGCACATTTTTCCTCCGTGCCGAGACATGGCACACCCTACCGCGCGGTTTCGGGGTCCTCCCGGGTGGTGCATGCATATATTCTTACTGACGTAGGATGCCGTACCGCGCGTTTTCGCCAAAGCAAGTGAATGAGTCGTCAAATCACGAAAGACCACCTTTCCCACCGAGTACATCAGTGAAGCACGGTGGCTAGCTAGTTGGGCTAGTTCGACCGATTAGCTAGGCCGCCGCCACATTTGTTTTTTCACCCCTTTTTTATCTAATTGCCGGCAGGTAAATTTAAATTTCCACCACGGCGTTGCTCTGGTGTTTGGGTGTGGTAGGATTTTTATTTTTTTGATTGACGGGAGCATGCACGACAGGATTTTTAATTTTTTTATTGACGGGAGCAGGCGCGGCAGCAATTAGTCACGATGACTCCGCCTGTAAAACCCACTGCTCCTTGATGTGAGAAGTCGTAGACTGGTGTTTTACCATGGTGAAAACCAAAAGATTCCTCGCTCCTCGGCTGGTTCCCTCCGCCTTCCCTTAGATTGCATTGCCTTTCAGCCGTTTCGCCCCCTGCATCACCAACGTCGTGCGCCTCGAGAAGCAGAGGGACTTCGGTGGTGTTTAGGTGCCCTCTACATGGGCATGTCCACGTCTCGGTGCAACATGACCGTTGGATCAAACTCATATGGTGTAGATCAGTCACTGTAGCACAAAGCGTGTGGGTGTGTTTGGTTGCATTCTCATCTCAATATAGTTGTTTCCTCTTCGTGTATTTGTGTTAACCTACTAGTGTGGACTCATGCACCCTTCATGCACTCTGCCAAACACCCAAAAGTGGGTCGAGAAGGGAACTTTTGCTCCCATCCCGTGCACCCTTCATACACCTTGCCTAACACTATTCGTGCTTCATATGGTTCATGTTTTGTGGAGTACTGTAGCACCGTACTCACTGTGCACCGTAGACCTAGTTTTGTTAACATTGATCTCACCGTTCATTCTCGACCGGACAGTCGAAAAAGCGGTACTATGTTACTACATTACTGTTCATATAGTTGACATGCGCACAACATCATTTGTTGTCGTCATATCTTACTACACTAGCAACAAGATTATGTAGTACTAACGTATGAACCACTGCACATTCCTAGTAGTAGGAGCACTGTGTATGTTCAAGTGGCTGCCGTGTTTCGCACTCCTCCGTCGTAAGAGTGGAAACACTTGCTGTAATCATTCTTTTCTTCAGAAAAACAGTGGACACGCTCTACCATGCAGATCCTCCTCCGGCCATGCACTAAATTACTCACTTTCGCCGACGTGTGGGACAACCAGCATCAGGGTGCACCAGCCATGCACTAAATTACTCCGTAGTAGAGTGACAGTAGACTACCCCGATCGAAGTGCCGCAGTAATGCCAATGAGCCGTCAAATCACAAAACCCCCTCCTTTCCAGCAGTAAGTTGGACGGACGAAGCAACCATCATTTCACTCTTCTCTCTCAGCTTCCTCTCTACCCAACTCGCTTCTCCCTCATCTTGTTCCTAATTTCTTCAAGAAAACCCCGACCTGCTTCTGCCATTGTTCTTCTCTCCCAAAGAAGGAAAGGTGAGCGCATCAATGGTGTTGATTCTCGCCAAGGCCCGGTCTTGCAACCCCGAGACTGATCCTATAACTCCCTCTCTGTTCTTCTTTTGGGTTTGTGATTATGGTTTCTTTTCTTTTATTTCTATTTGACAGTTTCTTGATGGATGCTGGAGCACCGGCCGAAGTGATGTCTATGGCTCTGGCCAAAACCGTCGAGGCTTATGGTACGAAGAAGCGCAAGCACCCCGCCAAGACTACGACAGACAAGCTCAAAGCCATCGCCCTTTCCAAGCCCCCCTCTCTGGGATTCCTCATTAAGCATGTCCAGGTAATATCTCTTCTTGACGATCTTTTTCTTGATCTTGATCGTGTTTTTTCATCTAACACGCAGTACTAGTACTAGTAGTACAACTTTCTGGGTGATCTTGCATGTGATTTTGTGTGCCAAATGACGGTTCTAAATTCCTCTTTTGACCAAAACATGCGAGAGGTTGACACTGATTTCTTATAGATTACTTTCAACTACTCCCTCTATCCCAAATTTCTTGTCTTAGATTTGTCTAGATACAAATGTATATAATACTAGAATGTGACTTGATACATCCGTATCTAGACAAATCTAAGACAAGAATTTTGGGACGGATGGAGTACTTTATGAACATCAATGCTACCTTTGAAGAGGGTATATTTGCCTCAGTAACTTGTGTTATGGATATTGCAAGTAATCCCTCTGCTCTTATGCCTTTGAAGACATGTTCTAGTGTCTTTGTTCACTCATTTCTGTGTGTATATGTAGTCATATATGGAGTATAATATCGAAAATCATCTTATATTTCTGAACGGAGGTAGTAATAAAATATGGTTTCTGTTTGAATTAAAACCAGGTCCGCGGTGGAGATGAAGTTCTCAAAGTCATGCCGTATGAAGTGGAAGACCTGAGGATGAGTTCTACTGCTAAACTATCGAGCTGCTGTGTCCTTGTCGCCACGTGTCCTGAACTAGTGTTTTCCTGTAGCATTGTTGTCAGGCATGTTCTCGAGGCTGTACTTGACCACAACAATTTCCTGGCCGTGCCTTCGATTAGGAAGGGTGTGGTTCTTGTAAAGCTTCCCAACAAATCTGATGCGACATGTCTTCATCATCATGTTTATGAGTGGAAAGACCACTCTGTTATGTTCTCCAAGGTTGACGAGATGGTGATGGTGCATGTAGACATCTCTCACGAAGTCCATGGCCTAGTCCGCGGTTCATCCCGTAGGTCGCTGGCAAGAAATAGTCTGCAGTGTTTAATTAGTGGAACTTTGCTTGTCTGTAATAAGTACTATTGTTCAGTACTTGATTTCTGTTTGTGAACCCTGTATTGTTTATTAGTACTGCCGCTTTTAGTGTGTGGCCAGTCCTGAGAACGGTCTATGTTAATGTCTGTCCACTCAATTCAGTCTGTATATTTTGAAGTATCCAGATCATCTTTTTTGTGAGGATGGTTTATCAATTATGGTTACACTCCAATATCTGTATGCATTGCAGGGTTTATCGCACCCACTAGGATTTCTAGTCCCATGGATGTTCGGTCCATACGATTTGTCACGACCTTTGGACTGTCCTGCTTGTGGGAGTAGGCGGGGCCCCTGCATGTCACCCGTAGTTGTACGATCAATCTTCTGTTTAGTACTTCAACATAGTGATTTCCTAGTAAGGATTCATTCGTGTCACATCAAGTAAATCTTATTGATTTACTGTCTAAATCTTATTGATTTAATGCCATGTTTTCTTTCTTTTCCTGCAATTTTACGATGCAGGTTTTGCCATGTGACATTCATCACAGAATAAACCATTTGGTTTGCTCTAGATGGCTATTTTTGTAGGTTTCACTTCTTATGTTGTGTCAGTAACAAAGGCACTGCCAATCACTTATATTACTGGAAAAAATTGGATCAGTCTGTTGTCTGAGTACAAGCTGAATCCCTATGATGAACTGCAGTTTGGTTTAATAAAAACGCCACAATTAGTCCTTCTCGCATTTAAAAGAAATGAAGAAAAAAGTGGATCATGGCCACGGAGCCTAGTCAAGTTAGAAAGCTGATCATAGCAGACCAGACACGATCGCCGCTGTCTCGCACATCGGTACCACCTTTAGCAATGGATCGAGCACCGGCAGTTGCTCTAGCACTGACAGCGGCAGCAGCTTAGTCTGATCCAGCTGAGGATTGGGCACCGGTCGCGTCAGCGGATCAGGCTGATCTACCGGAGGATCGGGCATCGACACCGGCACCTGCTCCGACACCGGCACCAGCTCTACAAGGAGCACCATCTCCGGCAGCAGCGGCGGCTTCAGCACCTGCACCAACACTTGCACTTGCATCTGCTCCGGCCCGTGCAGCGGCAACCGAACGAGCAGTTGCACTGGCAACAGACTGGGTTGCAATTCGCACTTCATATACCAAAGTCCTTACAAAAACCGACATGTCCACCTTCTTGGTAAGCATTGGCTGCCCAAGTGCGTCATTCTTTTTTCTTTCCATGTTGTTTCGCATGATTCACTGTGTTGATCTAACTATTTGGGTATGTCTTCTTGTTTGCAAACAGAGAATTCCTAGAGCAACGAGGGAGTCGTTCAACAATCTGGGTGACAGCGGCCAAGTTTCTCTTACCATGCGCAGCCTTGGTGTGAATGAACCTGCTCAATATACCATAAGTACAAAGGATGGTCGCATGAGGATTGATGCTAAAGGATGGTCAATGTTCAAATCTAAATCATATCTTGTGGTAGGGGATCATCTCAAAATCGAACTGTCTCGGCAAGGAGAGCCGGTCCAAATCAACTTTGAAATTCTTCAGTAGCAGCACGCAACTGTCGAACTGATCTATCCTCCGAGAGATTTTGATGTAATAATCTGGCATGGTGAAATAGGTGTCCTGTGTGTATAAGTAATAGACAGTATTATTTATCACATGGTATATCATTGATAGAATTGCAACTCTCATTGCTGGTTAGGAACTGTCGTTCGATTTCATTCCAACAGCTACCGTGCTTTATTCAATTTTGTGTATTCGCCTTGCGACAGCATCTAAAACCAGCACCGTACCTATTGCTTGCAATATGAAAAGTGCTAAGGTAGAACACATGGGCCCCCAAACATGCAGGGTGGGCCTGCGGCCCAAAGTCTAGAACCGTGAGCCAGTTTGAATATTGTATTCTCAGCCGAACCCCCATAATGCCCATGCGTTGCACGTAACATCAAGATGCATTTGTATGATTATTTTATCTTGTGAGAGAAAAGGATGAACGAGGGAAGGCCTTATTTGCAAATGAGAGGTGTGTGGGTACCTTTTTGCAAAATTGCCATAGTTTCCTTCCTATCCGTCAGATATAAATCGGACGACCTATATTGCAGGATGGCAGGCACACCATCATCACCAACTCATCTATACTGTGTTAAAAACAACTCTGTTTTTTATAATTATATATGTTATATATATTCCCCTTGATTTTTCTTATGTATAAAGTTGTGATATAAAAGATTTGTATATTTCTTTATAGAGGGAGTATCTCTCTGTTAAAAATATATTTATGTGTAACTAGTTACTCCTGTCTTTCTACTTCCTTTCGCTGATATGTGGGGCATTCGGCAACGGGGTCCACGTGCCATATGCACAAATTAGAGTGCACAACTGCACGGTAGACACACCCCGGTCGTAGCGCCGCAGTAATGCCCAATGAGCCGTCAAATCACAACCCCCCCTTTCTGGCTTTAGCAGTAAGCTGGACGGACAGAGCGACAATATTTCACTGGGCCTGAATCCCCTTCTCCCTTGTCTGCTTGTTCAGAGAAAACCCCCTCTCGGAGATTGCATAGGGTATTCATGGAGAACCAGGTACAAATTCTTCATCCATCCCCGAGAAATCCAAGTCCCTTGGTCGCGGGTAATCCTACGATGGCAGCTGCCACCGTTGATGCATTTTTCTTCCTACTGAATCTAGTGTGTTTCATTTGCAGTGCCAAAAGTGCGAGGACCCTACAAGTTTCTACGCCCTCGGCGAGACGCCACACTTGTTCCTTCTCATCCTAACACATGATTTTAAAATGCGCACAGTATGTTCCTAGAATCTTCTTTTCTATCCGGGAGGGTGGGTTTTTTTTTGAACATGCTGTCGACTAATTTGAAAATTTGGACTGCTATATTTGGATAAAAGTTACTACCAGTACGATGGTCAACACTGACATGAAGGAGGAAGTTATTTATAGATTTGGATAGGGAATACATTGTGTTCTCATATTATTTTCCCGCAGTGCATTATTTGCTCTGCTAGAACACATGTACTCAAGATGCTCGGCCTTGCCATAACTGAATACACCAGTTTAATGGTCACAGTGAAGACAAGACATGGATATAAGTTCCGAGTCGGGTTCATGAACCAAGAAGATCGCTGCTTTTTTTATGGCTGAACTTGGATAAACTTTCTCAAGTGTTACGAACTGACAGTTGGCGCACGAATGTTGATGGAAATAGTAGAACCTGGTCTCATCTTCACTGCGATCTTCCACCCCGACGTCGTTCCAATTGTTCATCCATGTTAGTTTTGTATCCGATTCTTGCTTTTTGCCTCGATTACTTCTTAATCCACCTATTTTGTCTAACTAATCACAATTTAACTTTATAAGTAGCAATGAATCTCTCACGAAGATGCTACTTCTAACTAATATTTTCTTATAATTGGTGGCACGTGTAGGTTTTTTCAGAGTTAAGCAGGCTGCTCGTTTGTTATTGTGTAATAACTCGGCTGTTACTGATGGTACTGAAGTTGACTGGGACGACATCCACAAGTTCCTACACTTTATTGATCATCTTGAGGTCCTTATGTGGCGTTTCAATGGTGGAAGGCCATGTGGGATATGTGTGCCACTGTTGCATGATGACCCACAAGTATAGGGGATCTATCGTAGTCCTTTCGATAAGTAAGAGTGTCGAACCCAATGAGGATCAGAAGGAAATGATAAATGGTTTTCAGCAAGGTATTCTCTGCAAGTACTGAAATAAGTGGTAATAGATAGTTTTGTGATAAGATAATTTGTAACGAGCAACAAGTAACAAAAGTAAATAAAGTACAGCAAGGTGGCCCAATCCTTTTTGTAGCAAAGGACAAGCCTGGACAAACTCTTATACAAGGAAAACTGCTCCCGAGGACACATGCGAATATCGTCAAGCTAGTTTTCATCACGTTCATATGATTCGCGTTCGGTACTTTGATAATTTGACATGTGGGTGGACCGGTGCTTGGGTGCTGTTCTTACTTGAACAAGCATCCCACTTATGATTAACCTCTATTGCAAGCATCTGCAACTACAACAAAAGTATTAAGGTAAACCTAACCATAGCATGAAACATATGGATCCAAATCAGCCCCTTACGAAGCAACGCATAAACTAGGGTTTAAGCTTCTGTCACTCTAGCAACCCATCACCTACTTATTACTTCCCAATGCCTTCCTCTAGGCCCAAATAATGGTGATGTGTTATGTAGTCGACGTTCACATAACACCACTAGAGGCTAGACAACATACATCTCATCAAAATATCGAACGAATACCAAATTCACATGACTACTAATAGCAGGACTTCTCCCTTGTCCTCAGGAACAAACGTAACTACTCACAAAGCATAAACATTGATGTAGGGTGGAACCCTAGATGGCCGATCTTTCACGAAAGGAGCGGATCCCAACGATGAACACGAAGAACACGGGAGAGAAAACGAGGGGAAACACAAGAGAATCACTCAAACCAACAAGAATGATCACACATGCGCTAGATCCATGAACACAAAGGGAGATACAAGATCCAAAGTCAACAACGGATGATACACGGTAACCGGTTCTTCTCCATGAGGAGGTCTTGATGGTCTTCCCTAAAGAGGGGTCTTGAATCCGCTTGGGGGATCTTCTCCGGTGGAGGCTCGAATCTCCAAGGAGAAGGTAACCAAGTGGATGAGCAAAGCTCTCAGACAAAATATGAGCTAATCCTTTGCTAACCCTAGCTAGGAGGAGATGGGGGAGTATATATAGTGTTAGCCCACGAAGGGGTAAGTGAGAGGGGGGATACATGGGCCTCTGGCCCGTTCACTATGCGCAGACAGGCGCCGGATGTCCGGGCTGGGGGCCGGATATTCGGGGCTTCGCGAGGCGCTGGATGTCCGGGCCTCGGGCCAGATGTCCGGACTGGAGTGGCCGATTCTTCTGCTCTCTAGATAGCATGCGCCGGAATTCCGGGCACGCGCCGGATGTCCGGCCCATCGCGGGGCGCCGGATGTCCGGGGGTCGGCCGGATGTCCGGCTGCTGTAGAGTCGCCTGGCTTCGGTCTCTCTCTGGTCTTCTTCTGGTTGTTGGCGCTGGATGTCCGAGCACCTGCCGGATGTTCGGCCGCTATAGCTCCGCGGAGACTCCACTTGAGGCACTTCTTGATCCGCTTCCGCATGGACTTGGCGTATGACTCGAGCATCTCCATGGTGAAAGCACAAGTGCTCCCTAGGTGGTTTTGATAATTGATGACAACATATCTCTTGTTGGACTAACACTTCTATCCAGCATATTTCAGATAAGTTCAACAATGGAGTGGCATGGACTAAAGGTTGTGGGAACTCCTTCAAGATGCTAAGGACAAGGGATTGGCTAAAGCTTCAAGCTCAAGACCCTTCACTTTTACATTTTAGTGATCCAAGATCGCATTGAGTCCATAGGAAAAGCCAATACTATCAAGGAGGGATGAGGTGTTGCTTAATGAGCCTCTTGCTTCATGTGCTTAATGATATGCTCCAAAATCCTCAACTACTTTTCCCATATCCACATATGACCTAAACCCAAAGCCAAACTCGGTCCTACCGATTCTTCCTATCCGGCGCCACCGAGTTTCACTTGTCATAAGCCACTGCCAAACCCTAATCAGCTCGGTCTCACTGATGGGATCTCGGTCTCACCGAGATGGGCTTGCAAACTCTCTGTTACCCATTGCAATATTCTCGGTCCCACCGAGATATGCAATCGGTCCCACCGAGTTTGCTTGACCAAATCTCAGTTTCACTTATTACCCAAATCGGTCCCACCGAGTTTGAGTAATCGGTCAAACTGAGTTTTGGATTTACCCTAACCCTAGCACATCAGTCCCACCGAGTTGATCCAGTCGGTCCCACCGAAATCACTAACGGTCACTAGGTTTACATTTTCGGTCCGACCGAGTTTATTGATTCGGTCCCACCGAGATTGGAAAACTGTGTAACGGTTGGATTTTGTGTGGAGGCTATATATACCCCTCCACCTCCTTCTCATTCGATGAGAGAGCCATCAGAACACACACACCATTCCAACTCATTTGTTCTGAGAGAGAACCACCTACTCATGTGTTGAGATCAAGACATTCCATTCCTACCATATGAATCTTGATCTCTAGCCTTCCCAAATCTCTTTCCACTCAAATCTTCTTTCCACCAAATCCAAATCCTATGAGAGAGAGTTGAGTGTTGGGGAGACTATCATTTGAAGCACAAGAGCAAGGAGTTCATTACCTACAAACCATTTGTTACTTCTTGGAGAGTGGTGTCTCCTAGATTGGCTAGGTGTCACTTGGGAGCATCCGACAAGATTGTGGAGTTGAACCAAGGAGTTTGTAAGGGCAAGGAGATCGCCTACTTCATGAAGATCTACCGCTAGTGAGGCAAGTCCTTCGTGGGCGATGGCCATGGTGGGATAGACAAGGTTGCTTCTTCGTGGACCCTTTGTGGGTGGTTGCTTCTTCGTGGACCCTTCGTGGGTGGAGCCCTGTGTGGACTCGCGCAACCGTTGCCCTTGGGTGGAGCCCTGTGTGGACTCGCGCAACCGTTACCCTTCGTGGGTTGAAGTCTCCATCAACGTGGATGTAGGATAGCACCACCTATCCGAACCACGGGAAAAACATCCGTGTCTCCAATTGCGTTTGATCTCTCCAAATCCTTCCCTTTACATTCTTGCAAGTTGCATGCTTTACATTTCGCTGCTCATATACTCTTTGCATGCTTGCTTGATATGTATTGTGTGTATTGAAATTGTGCCTAAACTCCACTTGAACCGAAAAAGATTAAAAATTACAACTTTAGCACGAAGTGTCTAATCCCCCCTTTAGACACATCTACTTCTAGATCCTACAAGTGGTATCAGAGCTTTGGTCTCCATTGCCTTGGTTTAATCACCATTGGAGGAAGATGGATGTGTCTACTCTAGGGAGTCTTAGACATAGAGTGCCCATTCTTGATGGAAAGTATTTTCATGAGTGGAAAAATGAGATGCTTGTAATCTTCAATCAATATCATTTGAACAAGTATATTGCTAGCCCTTATGCACCCCATATTGATCCCTTGCATCCTACCCTAGACGAAGATATTGACATGATTCGCAATCTTAAAACTATTGAGCTCATCATTAGAGGATTGCCCAAAGATTTGATTGCTAGTTTGCCTACTCAAAATTGCGCCTATACTATATGGAAATTTCTTGAGGAACGGTTTCCCAATCACTCCTTGAAAACTTTGGATAAAATTCTCCATAAATCTATTGCCTTGAGTAAGATGAACTCTAGTGATCCTAGTTTTGGTAAATGTCTTCGTGAACTCGCCAATCTTAAGCATGCTAAAGGAGATGTTGGAATCATTAATGATATCATACTCAAAGCTATAAGAATTCATAAAAGTAACCACTTTGATCATTTATCTAATGAATTACCCTCTCTAGGAAATGATGAGTCACAAGATCATGATGAACATGAATATTATGATGATGATGATAGTGACTCTGATCTGGATAATGCAATGAGACATTTTGGTCTTATGGCAAATCTTCGGGGATATGAATCAGGAGGAAAGGAATGGGTTCTTGATAGTGGATGCACTGATCATATGACCGGGGATGAAGAGATGTTCCGTGAGCTTGCTGAAAACAACGTCCCTCGAAAATATGTCACCTTTGGTGATAATTCAAAGGGTAAAGTGGTTGGCCTTGGTAAGGTGGCCATCTCACATGATAGTTCCATTCAAAATGTCATGCTCGTTGAATCTCTTGGCTATAACTTACTTTCAGTATCTAGACTTGCTGACTTCGGTTTGAACGTCCTATTTACTGAGGTAGATTGCCAAGTATTTCGTCGAGACAATCATAAAATGGTCTTTATGGGTATGCGTAGAGGTGATCTTTACATTGTCGATTTCTCTAAAAAGGCACAACCTAAAACTTGCTTTGTTGCTAAATCCTCAAAAGGCTGGTTGTGGCATAGACGACTAGGTCACGTTGGCATGAGAAACCTTGACAAGCTTATTAAAGGAAATCATATCCTTGGAGTTAACGATGTCATATTTGATAAGGATAGACTTTGCAGTGCTTGTCAAGCAGGTAAACAGGTTGGAGGAAGACATCCCGTGAAGAACATCATGACCACAAGGAGGCCACTCGAGCTGCTTCACATGGATCTTTTTGGTCCCAATGCCTACAAGAGTCTCGGTGGAAATTCTTTTGGTCTAGTTATAGTTGATGATTTTTCAAGATTTACGTGGGTGTTCTTTCTTAATGACAAGTCGCAGGTCCAGAAGATCTTCAGAAACTTCGCTAGGAAAGCCCAAAATTAGTTTGATGTGAAGATCAAGAAGGTTCGGAGTGACAACGGAACAGAGTTCAAGAACGCAAATGTGGACACCTTTCTTGACGAAGAAGGGATTTTACACGAGTTCTCGGCTACATACACACCTCAACAAAATGGAGTTGTTGAGAGGAAGAACTGGATGCTCATCAAAATGGCAAGAACAATGCTTGATGAATACAAGACGCCAAAGCACTTTTGGGCAGAAGCGGTTGAGACAGCTTGTCACGCAACAAATCGCTTATATCTTCACAAGCTACTCGGCAAGACGGCATACGAGCTCCTCACCGGTAACAAGCCTCAAGTTGGATACTTTCGAGTATTCGGCTCAAAGTGCTACATTCTTGATAAGCATCATCGTTCAAAGTTTGCTCCTAAATCTCATGAAGGTTTTCTAATTGGTTATGGATCAAACTCTCACACTTACCGTGTCTACAACAATTTCACCCGAAAGGTTGAAGAGACGGTAGATGTGAAGTTTGATGAATCTAATGGCTCGCAAGTAGAGCAATTGCCAATTGATGTAGGAGACAAAGACCCCTCAGAAGCAATTCAAGACTTGTCTATTGGCAAAATTCGTCCAACAGAGGTGAAGGAGAGTACTTCGTCCGTCCAAGTGGAAGCTTCTACTTCACGACAAGGTGAACCAAGAATCGACACGGAAGCATCCACAAGTGGGCCACACCAAGATGAAGAAGACGAGGAAGTACGTCAAGATGAACATCAACAACCTCCTTCTCCACCACGACAAGAGAACGACGACCTCAACAATGAAGAAGGCCAAGAAGAAGAACAAGATGAAGAAGATGCTCAACAAAGACCCAAGCAAAAGCTCTCACGAGTTCGAGCAAGAATTGCCAAAGATCATCCTGTCGAGCAAATCCTCAATGATATACAAACCGGGAGAATCACTCGCTCAAAAACTCGTTTAGCTAACTTTTGTGAAAACTATTCATTCATCTCGAGCATTGAACCAATGAAGGTTGAAGAAGCATTGGAAGATCCGGATTGGATAAACGCTATGCATGAAGAGCTACATAATTTTGAGAGAAACCAAGTTTGGACATTGGTTGAGAAGCCCGACAACAACCACAACATCATTGGTACCAAATGGGTGTTTCGTAATAAGCAAGATGAAGATGGACAAGTGGTTCGCAACAAAGCACGTCTCGTCGCCCAAGGATACACACAAGTCGAAGGTATGGACTATGGTGAGACGTATGCTCCCGTTGCTAGACTTGAGTCCATTCGCATCTTACTTGCCTATGCTAATCACCATAATATCACCTTGTACCAAATGGACATTAAAAGTGCTTTTCTAAATGGAGAAATAGAGGAGGAAGTTTATGTCAAACAACCTCCCGGGTTTGTCAATCCTAAGAAACCAAATCATGTTTACAAACTTCACAAAGCTCTTTATGGTCTTAAACAAGCTCCTAGAGCATGGTATAAATGCTTGACCAAGTTCCTTACTACAAGTGGTTTTGAAATTGGTAAAATTGATTCTACTCTTTTTACTAAAAGGGTTAATGGAGAACTATTTGTATGCCAAATTTATGTTGATGACATCATATTTGGTTCAACTAACCCTCTCTTTAGTGAAAAGTTTGGAAAGCTAATGTCAGAGAAGTTTGAGATGTCTATGATGAGTGAACTCAAATTCTTTCTCGGGTTGCAAATCAAGCAAACTAAGGAAGGTACATTTGTCTCTCAAACAAAGTACACCAAGGACTTATTCAAGAAGTTCAATATGCAAGAATGCAAAGGTATGTCTACACCCATGCCTACTAGTGGACATAATGATTTGACCAAAGATGGTGAACCTGTTGATCAAAAGGTTTATCGCTCTATGATTGGTTCATTGTTATACCTATGTGCTTCATGTCCCGATATTATGCTAAGTGTGTGCATGTGTGCACGATATCAAGCTGCTCCTAAAGATTGTCATCTTAAGGCTGTTAAAAGGATAGTGAGATATTTAATCCATACACCAAATTTTGGCATTTGGTATCCTAAGAGGTCTTCTTTTGATCTTGTTGGCTATTCCGACTCAGATTATGCCGGAGACAAGGTTGATAGAAAGTCCACTTCGGGTACTTGTCAATTTCTTGGTAGATCTCTTGTGTCTTGGTCTTCCAAGAAACAAAACTCGGTATCCTTATCCACTGCCGAAGCGGAATACATTGCCGCTGGTTCATGCTGTGCTCAATTACTTTGGATGACCCAAACTCTTAAAGATTATGGGATTTATGTGAAACATGTTCCACTGCTTTGTGACAATGAAAGTGCTATCAAAATTGGTCATAATCCTGTACAACATTCTTGAACTAAGCATATTGAAGTTCATCATCATTTCATTCGAGATCATGTTGCTAAGGGTGACATCAATCTTAAGCATGTTCGCACCGATAAGCAATTAGCGGATATATTCACTAAACCACTTGATGAGAAAGTGTTTTGCAGGTTGAGAGGAGAATTGAACATCATTGATGCTTCGAACTTGGAGTAGAAACTCCGTTGGCCACATGCAAGACATGAGCTTATAACTAATCCATGATGTATCTCTTATGATAACTATCTTATGTCCTGGATATATTTGCACCTTGCATGTTGTCTAACCCATGTAGGTGCTTGGTTGAATTTAATTCCATGAGATTGCGACTCACTCACATCTTGAGCAATCTCTACAAGACCAAGACTCTACACAATAGTGGTTGAAGACAAGGAAGCACAAAACCATTCAAACATATCCTTTGACAAATTCTATGTTAAGCTTCATGATTGTCATTTTTGGATACACAAGTGCTCTTCCTTGCAAGAACTAACCCATGTAGGTAGATGAACTCAAACTCCAAGTGGTGCTCCCAACTCTTGATGAACTACATCAACCCTGAGCACCCACACAAGTTCAACTACATGAGCAAGAACCACATCACCACCCAAGGTATGTCATTCCATCTTAGAGAAGCTTTACTCCAAGACATGAGTCAAAGCAACTCAACAAGATGTGAATACATCAAGATGCTTAAACGAAAAATGGTAACCCCATTTTGAGCTTAAACGATGAGTATGACCTATGATCAAGTGTCCTCACTTGACTCCTAAGTCAATATACTCTAACATAGGTGACTATGTCACCGCCCAATTCTAGATGAAGTTCTCTTGTGTCCTTTTCTGAGTTATTGCATTTGTTCCTTGCATATTTGTTTCCTTCTCTCTCAAACAAACAAAACCTTCATCTAGAAACTTTCACTTTTTCCTGTTTGTTTTTGTTCTGCATATTTCTGCATCAAATTTCTTGCAAATCCTTCAGCTAATTCATTGCAAATCTTTGTGAGATCTTACTTGACTAGTGAGCTGAGGTGACAAGTGTTTTTCTCTGTGTAAACTCGGTTTCACCGACTTGCAAATTTCGGTCCAACCGAATCTTTTCGGTACCACCGAAATGTGCCACTCGGTGCCACCGACTTTGTAATCAGAAAACCATTTTGCCACTTGTTCTACATTTCTTCTGATCCAGCTCCACTCAATGAATCTTGTCCTCCACAAGCATCACAATTTTATCCTCTGCTTTGTGCTAAATCTCAAGGACCAAACCTATTCGGCGGATTCCAGGAAAAACCTTCTTGGAAATTGATGTCAAAGGGGGAGAGAGAGATCACATCAAAGCTTGTAGGAAAGAGAGATCACACCAAGAGAGAAAAAGTATTAAGGGGGAGAGAAAGTCTCAAGGATCCCAGATGTTGTTAAGGGGGAGAGAGAGATCTCTAGGGAGAGAAAAATACTCAAGGATCCCAGATGCTTGATGTTCAAGAGGAGAGATGCCACATGTCTTTTTGGGGGAAAGACATGTTCATATGAACTCATTTGAATTAAGTTCTATTCAGCTCTGATTTTCTGTTTCCTATCTTCTCCCAATATCCCATGTAAGATTCAGGGGGAGCAAGACACCTAAGGGAAAAGAAATCAGCCAAATTCATTGCATATCTTTATTCTTGGGGACATGTTGAATCCAATGTTATCACTCTCTACATGTCATCCCAGTCTTGGCATTCTTGTGGTTTCTTTTGTTTGCTCTGGCTAGTGGACGTACCTGTGTTATCTAACCTTGTTTGCAGGTTCATTCCATCCTAAGCCAACTCGAGACCACAAGGTAAGTATATGCATCAAAATCATGAGTATGAAGAGTTCTTGCTTATGTACATACTGTTTGCAAGAAGGACTCATGAGCATGAAGGTATTTTCCTTAATAATCTTTTGTTCTGATGCATATGGCCAAGATACATGTAACACATTGCCTACTCTGTCATGATTATGCTCTCACATGCCTCTATATTTCATATTTACATGAGTGCATACATGTAGGGGGAGCCTATGCTTGCTACATGTTCTTCCAAAGCTTTACTTGCTGTTCTGTATATCTTTATCTAAAGCTTTGATGTATGTTGCCATCAATTACCAAAAAGGGGGAGATTGAAAGCACAAGTGCTCCCTAGGTGGTTTTGATAATTGATGACAACATATCTCTTGTTGGACTAACACTTCTATCCAGCATATTTCAGATAAGTTCAACAATGGAGTGGCATGGACTAAAGGTTGTGGGAACTCCTTCAAGATGCTAAGGACAAGGGATTGGCTAAAGCTTCAAGCTCAAGACCCTTCACTTTTACATTTTAGTGATCCAAGATCACATTGAGTCCATAGGAAAAGCCAATACTATCAAGGAGGGATGAGGTGTTGCTTAATGAGCCTCTTGCTTCATGTGCTTAATGATATGCTCCAAAATCCTCAACTACTTTTCCCATATCCACATATGACCTAAACCCAAAGCCAAACTCGGTCCTACCGATTCTTCCTATCCGGCGCCACCGAGTTTCACTTGTCATAAGCCACTGCCAAACCCTAATCAGCTCGGTCTCACCGATGGGATCTCGGTCTCACCGAGATGGGCTTGCAAACTCTCTGTTACCCATTGCAATATTCTCGGTCCCACCGAGATATGCAATCGGTCCCACCGAGTTTGCTTGACCAAATCTCAGTTTCACTTATTACCCAAATCGGTCCCACCGAGTTTGAGTAATCGGTCAAACCGAGTTTTGGATTTACCCTAACCCTAGCACATCGGTCCCACCGAGTTGATCCAGTCGGTCCCACCGAAATCACTAACGGTCACTAGGTTTACATTTTCGGTCCGACCGAGTTTATTGATTCGGTCCCACCGAGATTGGAAAACTGTGTAACGGTTGGATTTTGTGTGGAGGCTATATATACCCCTCCACCTCCTTCTCATTCGATGAGAGAGCCATCAGAACACACACACTATTCCAACTCATTTGTTCTGAGAGAGAACCACCTACTCATGTGTTGAGATCAAGACATTCCATTCCTACCATATGAATCTTGATCTCTAGCCTTCCCAAGTCGCTTTCCACTCAAATCTTCTTTCCACCAAATCCAAATCCTATGGGAGAGAGTTGAGTGTTGGGGAGACTATCATTTGAAGCACAAGAGCAAGGAGTTCATTACCTACACACCATTTGTTACTTCTTGGAGAGTGGTGTCTCCTAGATTGGCTAGGTGTCACTTGGGAGCCTCCGACAAGATTGTGGAGTTGAACCAAGGAGCTTGTAAGGGCAAGGAGATCGCCTACTTCGTGAAGATCTACCGCTAGTGAGGCAAGTCCTTCGTGGGCGATGGCCATGGTGGGATAGACAAGGTTGCTTCTTCGTGGACCCTTTGTGGGTGGTTGCTTCTTCGTGGACCCTTCATGGGTGGATCCCTGTGTGGACTCGCGCAACCGTTGCCCTTGGGTGGAGCCCTGTGTGGACTCGCGCAACCGTTACCCTTCGTGGGTTGAAGTCTCCATCAACGTGGATGTAGGATAGCACCACCTATCCGAACCACGGGAAAAACATCCATGTCTCCAATTGCATTTGATCTCTCCAAATCCTTCCCTTTACAGCTTGCAAGTTGCATGCTTTACATTCCGCTGCTCATATACTCTTTGCATGCTTGCTTGATATGTATTGTGTGTATTGAAATTGTGCCTAAACTCCACTTGAACCGAAAAATATTAAAAATTGCAACTTTAGCACGAAGTGTCTAATCCCCCCCTTTAGACACATCTACTTCTAGATCCTACACATGGTCGTCTCCTTGGTTCCTAAGCACATGTAGCGTCTTTGCATTAGGTAGCAACCATGTCTCGTATGAGTGGAAAGGGGAAGCATGTAGGAACGGGTTCACCTTAGGTCCAATGGCGTATGCTTGAGTGTACATGGGGATGATTGTAGGATGCTCCGCATCATCTCCCCTCCCTTGGGAAAGATCCGACCTCAGATCGAAAACCTCATCACCATGGAAACGGTTGTCGTGGACGGACTTGTAGTTGGACGAAGAGGAAGACATGACGCAATCCAAGTACTCGAAGGTGTCGCAATGCTCGATGTCGTGGCATGAGTGGAGGTTCGAAGGTGCATCCAATAAGTCTGAGCGCTCCTCAACTTGAAGGTTCATGGGTTCCATCTCCAATGTCGGTCCTCCATCCAATAGATGTAACATGTAGACAAGAAGAAGGAAACAACAATGAAAGAGTGACCCATTCAATATGCATATTTGAGGATGGCTCAAAGGGAAAGAGTTCACCTTTAGGAGATTCTCGCAAATGTTGGTGTTGCACATCGTGTATGCCTTCACATGACCAAATTGTGTCATGATGGTATCGCCTTGTGAATCCTTCAACATGAAAGAACATGAAAAACACTCGGAAAAACAAATGAGGTTAGCGGAGATGCAAACCCTATCATTCATGTGGTAAAATACCCAACAAGTGTATGCATCATGCTCATCATAAGAAAGGACAAGGGAGCATTTCATGGCATGGAGGCATATGATGCGAGAACAACCAAATACAATAGGCTCAATCAAGCAAGCATGCATCACAAGTGAAGTGTCCAAGTCTCCACGATCAATAGATGCAACAATTGGAGGCAAGCGACAATGAACAAAATATATCATGTGAGAGGCATGAACATATATATCATCAACCCAAGAAAGCAAGTAATAATGGAACATGGGTGATGCGACAAAGCAAGCAATCATAGCAATCAAGTGGTGTGAGCTAGTAGTGCGAAGATGCAACATACTAGAGGGAATCATAGCAATCATGTTATGGGTGCAAATAGTGTGCATCAATAATTCACATGACATAGCACAAGCATGAAAGGATGATATGATCAAAATAGCATCAATAGCATGAGGCACATGATAAACATGGCAATAGCAACAAGGATCTCCACCAAGCATGCAAACACACATAGGAGTAGCATAATTGTGAATCATGGGTAGATGCAAGCAAGGGTCACAATTGCATGGCAAAGGCATAGAAGCAAGCATAGCATGCAAAGTGAACACGGTAAAATGGGCATGAAGAGACAAGCGGTATATAGCCCATAGCCGTGTGAGAGCCAAGTGAGAGAGATGCGCGTAGTCGTTGCGCGAAGAGAGCGGTGGGAAGGATAGTTCACGGGATCCCAAGTCATCTTTGCTCTCAAGAGCTCGTTTCGTCAACTCGTGGGATTGAGAGGTTGACGAGTATACGTGAGTACCTACACAAAACAAAGACAAAGGGAAAATTGTGTGTGCGTGGTAGATGTACACATCATCCATCATGATGCGCACGTTCTTGTGTTGGTTAGCACAAAATATCCAATGCTCGAATAAATGAGATGCGTGATATAGAAACATGTCATCCATCATGATAGGTTTGTTGTTATGTATAGCATAATGGAGACTCAAATTGTGTAATGCATCACAAGAAATATGTAGAGCATTGTTATTCATGGAATGCATACGGTGCAAGCAATTATGAGAATCATGCAATGTATGGAATGCATCAAAATCTCCTAATATGTATGAGGAAACTATGGGGGTCTCCTCATGAGCATTAATGGAAACATCACACGAAGAAGATTGACAACATCCAAAACAATGCATATTTGGAACATTGTGATCATGGCATGGCATAGTAGATGAATTGCGCGAATCATGTAAAGGAAGCATGGCAATATCATCACATGAAAAACAAAAGCCAATGACCATCATTTTATCATCTATGCCATAAGTGCAAATGGGATTGATTTTAATGGGGCATGCATAGTTACTATGTTGAGATTGAAATGATGCAATATGGGATATCTCACTCATAGCATATGACAAGGTTAATGGATTGTCAAACATGATGTGACCAAAAGAATTTTCACATGATATCCTATTTAGCATATCATCACAACTAGGAAATTCAACATGCTCATCATCATATTCATCATAAATAGGTAAATCATGACATGAAGATGTTGCACTAGCATGAACCATGGGAATAGGTGTATCAACATCATGCAAGCAATCATTGGTGAGATAGTCCACTAGTGGGACAAGAGAAGCACCATCACCTATGTTACCTTTGGAGCATCGCTCATGTGTTGTAGGTGAGGTGTCGAAGACCAAGTCGTGGTCATCTTCATCTTGATGGAACCATGTGGGGTGTGCATCTTCTTCCACCATGGCCATCGTCATCTCCATTGGAGGTATGGACTCGTCGAGGATAGGCGTGTCGTCATGTAGGAGACCCAGCACCAAGGAATAAAACACACTAGGAGTAGAGGTTAAGTCATTAGAAATCAAAGTGGCCTCACATGCCGTGTCAACTACCTCACTCACTAAGTGTTGTGGCTCACTCACTCCCTCTCGGATGCTCTCACTCATATGGTTGGTGGAGTCACTCAAATGGCTCTCAACCTCACATAGGATGTGTGGCATGCTCTCAAGTGTGGGGCTAGTGGTGGTCACACTCATCCTCTCATAGGAAATGCTCTCAATGTCACGTATGGTGGAGTCACTCATGTCACTCATGGTGGGGTGGCTCTCCTCACATGGGAATCGGGGCATCTCTTTATATGTGGGTGTCGGAGAGATGTTGGTGCAAATGTCTCCATGCTCAATCACGTCGTAGTCATAGCCGTGGATGAAGGCCAAAGATGGCACATCATCACTCTCCTCCAAGACCAAAGATAAGGTCTCCTTTGCGGTCTCGTAGCTTGACTCGGAGTATGAGTCCAATATGGGCGCCGTCTTCATGTTGTTGAAGAAGTTCATGCTCGTCGTCGTGGTCGAAGGGGATGGCCCTAGATCGATCTTCTTGTCGCCGTCTTGTTGTTGGAGGCCCATATGATGTGGCACCTCATAGCTCGTCTCCATGACCGAAGGGAATATCCCATGCTCGGCCATCTTCCTTGGGGGGCTTCTGAAGATGGAAGTGTCGCCCTCGCTTGTAGGTGGTTGCCTTGTATTTGATGATGTCGATGTAGGCGAACTCACGGGAAGTAGGCGAAGATGCCTTAAGTCCAAAGGCGAAGATGCCTTGAGAACACTTGGCAAAGATGCCGAAGTGGTTTGTGTAGCCGTAGCTCCGTCTTGGTGGTGCTCGTCTCGCGGTCTTCTCTTGTGCTCTTGAAGCTTGGTCGTGACGTGTAGTAGGGCTTGTTGGGACTTGTAGGTAGGCACATCTCGAGCATCTTCATGTTTATGGTGTCGTTGTCATGCTTGAGCTCGGTGGCGTTCGTCGTTGTCATGCACATGATGCTTGGAGGGGACTTGCCCTTCATGACGAGGTGGATCACGAACGTGATGGTGGTCGCCATGGAGATGTGGACGTGGATGACTTGCGCTTGCGTCATTTTTGTGCTCCGAAGACTTGTGATTGGAATGTCGCCGCCTTGAGGATGATGAAGGGGAAGAACGGTTGATCAACAAGGTTCGAATCTCCTCCATCCTTGCATCTTGCTCCTCCTTTTGTGCGGAAAGCTTGTTGTCGATGTCAAATGTCAAATGTCAAAGCTTGTTGTGGAGTGTCAAATGTCAAATGGTGGTAGCGGGATACGATGGTGGTTGCGGAAACGCAATGATGGGATGTGGAGTACGCAATGCGGAAATGGAGGGTAAGGTGGTGTACTATATGTTGGGGAACGTAGCAGAATTTTAAAATTTTCTACGCATCACCAAGATCAATCTATGGAGTCATCTAGCAACGAGAGAGAGGAGTGCATCTACATACCCTTGTAGATCACGAGCGGAAGCGTTCAAGAGAACGGGGTTGATGGAGTCGTACTCGTCGTGATCCAAATCACCGATGATCGAGCGCCGAACGGACGGCACCTCCGCGTTCAACACACGTACAGTTGGGGAAGACGTCTCCTCCTTCTTGATCCAGCAAGGGGGAAGGAGAGGTTGATGGAGATCCAGCAGCACGACGGCGTGGTGGTGGAAGCAGCGGGGATCTCGGCAGGGCTTCGCCAAGCTCAGCGAGAGGGAGAGGTGTTACGAGGGGAGAGGGAGGCGCCAGGGGCTAGGGTCCGGCTCCCATGAGCCTCCCCACTATATATAGGGGTGGAGGGGGCTGGTTTCTTGCCCTCCAAGTCCATTGGGGCGTTGGCAAAGGTGGGGGAAAGAAATCCCATCATTTCCCTTCCCCACCGATTGTTATCCCCCCTTTTTAGGGATCTTGATCTTATCCCTTCGGGATATGATCTTATTCCTTCTAAGGGGGGATCTTGGTGCGCCTTGACCAGGGGTGTGGGGCCTTGCCCCCACTACCCACGTTCATGTGGGTCCCCCCATGCAGGTGGGCCCCACTCCGGAACCTTCTAGAACCTTCCCGGTACACTACCGAAAAATCCCGAACATTTTCCGGTGGCCAAAATAGGACTTCCTATATATAAATCTTTACCTCCGGACCATTAAGGAACTCCTCGTGACGTCTGGGATCTCATCCGGGACTCCGAAAAACTTTCGGGTTACCGCATACTAATATCTCTACAACCCTAGCGTCACCGAACCTTAAGTGTGTAGACCCTACGGGTTCGGGAGACATGCAGACATGACCGAGACGACTCTCCGGTCAATAACCAACAGCGGGATCTGGATACCCATGTTGGCTCCCACATGTTCCACGATGATCTCATCGGATGAACCACGATGTCGAGGATTCAATCAATCCCGTATTCAATTCCCTTTGTCCAGCGGTATTGTACTTGCCCGAGATTCGATCGTCGGTATCCAATACCTTGTTCAATCTCGTTACCGGCAAGTCTCTTTACTCGTTCCATAACACATCATCCCGTGATCAACTCCTTGGTCACATTGTGCACATTATGATGATGTCCTACCGAGTGGGCCCAGAGATACCTCTCCATCACACGAAGTGACAAATCCCAGTCTCAATTCGTGCCAACCCAACAGACACTTTCGGAGATACCCGTAGTGCACCTTTATAGCCACCCAGTTACGTTGTGACGTTTGGCACACCCAAAGCATTCCTACGGTATCCGGGAGTTGCACAATCTCATGGTCTAAGGAAATGATACTTGACATTTAGAAAAGCTTTAGCATACAAACTACACGATCTTTGTGCTAGGCTTAGGATTGGGTCTTGTCCATCACATCATTCTCCTAATGATGTGATCCCGTTATCAACAACATCCAATGTCCATGGTCAGGAAACCGTAACCATATATTGATCAACGAGCTAGTTAACTAGAGGCTTACTAGGGACATGGTGTTGTCTATGTATCCACACATGTATCTGAGTTTCCTATCAATACGATTCTAGCATGGTTAATAAATGATTATCATGAACAAGGAAATATAATAATAACCAATTTATTATTGCCTCTAGGGCATATTTCCAACAGTCTCCCACTTGCACTAGAGTCAATAATCTAGTTCACATCGCCATGTGATTAACACTCACAGGTCACATCGCCATGTGACCAACATCCAAAGAGTTTACTAGAGTCAATAATCTAGTTCACATCACTATGTGATTAACACTCAATGAGTTCTGGGTTTGATCATGTTATGCTTGTGAGAGAGGTTTTAGTCAACGGGTCTGCAACATTCAGATCCGTATGTACTTTGCAAATCTCTACGCTATATTTGGAGCCATTTCAAATAACTGTTCTACTTGGAGCTATTCTAAATTGTTGCTCCATTATATGTATCTGGTATCTCTACTCAGAGCTATCCGGATAGGTGTTAAGCTTGCATCGATGTAACTCTTTACGTCGAACTCTTTATCACCTCCATAACCGAGAAACATATCCTTATTCCTCTAAGGATAATTTTGACCGCTATCTGGTGATCTACTCCTAGATCACCTTTGTACCCTCTTGCCAGACATGTGGCAAGGCACACATCAGGTGTGGTACTCAGCATGGCATACTGTATAGAGCCTATGACAAAAGCATAGGGGACGACCTTCGTCCTTCCTCTTTCTCCTGCCGTGGTCGAGCTTTAACTTCATAACTTCATACCTTACAACTCAGGCAAGAACTCCTTCTTTGACTGATCCATCTTGAACACCTTCAAGATCATGTCAAGGTATGTGCTCATTTGAAAGTACCATTAAGCGTTTTGATCTATCCTTATAGATCTTGATGCTCAATGTTCAAGTAGCTTAATCCAGGTTTTCCATTGAAAAACACTTTTCAAATAACCCTATATGCTTTCCAGAAATTCTACATCATTTCTGATCAACAATATGTCAACAACATATACTCATCAGAAATTCTATAGTGCTCCCACTCACTTCTTTGGAAATACAAGTTTCTCATAAACTTTGTATAAACCCAAAAGCTTTGATCATCTCATCAAAGCGTACATTCCAACTCCGAGATGCTTACTCCAGTCCTTAGAAGGATTGCTGGAGCTTTGCATACTTGTTAGCATTTTTCAGGACTGACAAAACCTTCTGGTTGTATCACATACAACCTTTCCTCAAGAAAATCATCAAGGAAACAATATTTTGACATCGTATCTGCAAGATTTCATAAACAATGCAGTAACTGCTAACATAATTCCAACAGACTCTTAGCATCGCTACGAGTGAGAAAGTCTCATCATAGTCAACTCCTTGAACTTGTCGGAAAACATCTTAACGAAAAGTCGAGCTTTCTTAATGGTGATACTTACCACCATTGTCTGTCTTTCTTTTAAAATCCATATGTACCCAACAGCCTTATGACCATCAAGCAGTTCTTCCAAAGTCTACACTTTGTTTTCATACATGGATCCTCTCTCGGATTTTATGGCCTCGAGCCAATTTTCGGAATCCGGGCCCACCATCGCTTCTCCATAGCTCGTAGGTTCATTGTTGTCTAGCAACATGACTTCCAAGACAGGATTACGTTACCACTCTGAAGTAGTACGCATCCTTGTCATCCTACGAGGTTTGGTAGTGACTTGATCCGAAGTTTCATGATCACTATCATAAGCTTCCACTTCAATTGGTGTAGGTGCCACAGGAACAACTCCCTGTGCCCTACTATACACTGGTTGAAGTGACGGTTCAATAACCTCATCAAGTCTCCACCATCCTCCCACTCAATTCTTTCGAGAGAAACTTTTCCTCGAGAAAGGACCCAATTCTAGAAACAATCCCTATTGCTTTCGGATCTGAGACAGGAGGTATACCCAACTGTTTTGGGTACTCTATGAAGATGCATTTATCCGCTTTGGGTTCGAGCTTATCAGCCTGAAACTTTTTCACATAAGCGTTGCAGCCCCAAACTTTTAAGAAATGACAGCTTAGGTTTCTCTAAACCATAGTTCATATGGTGTCATCTCATCGGAATTACGTGGTGCCCTATTTAAAGTGAATGTGGTTGTCTCTAATGCCTAACCCATAAACTATCATGGTAATTCGATAAGAGACATCATGGTATGCATCATATCCAATAGGGTGTAGTTATGATGTTCGGACACACCATAACACTATGGTGTTCCAGGCTGTATTAGTTGTGAAACAATTTCCACAATTTCTTAATTCTGTGCCAAACTCGTAATTCAGATATTCATCTCTATGATCATATCATAGATATTTTATCCTCTTGTCACGACGATCTTCAACTTCACCCTGAAATTACTTGAACCTTTCAATAATTCAGAGTCGTGATTCATCAAGTAAATATACTTAGCATCTACTCAAATCATCTGTGAAGTAAGAATATAACGATATCCACTACATGCCTCAGCACTCATTGGACTGCACACATCAAGATGTATTACTTCCAACAAGTTGCTTTCTTGTTCCATCTTACTGAAAAACGAGGCCTTTCAGCCATCTTGCTCATGTGGTATGATTTGCATGTCTCAAGTGATTCAAAATCAAGCGAGTCCAAAGATCCATCAACATGGAGCTTCTTCATGCGTTTTATACCATTGTGACTAAAATTGCAGTGCCACAAGTATGTGGTACCATCATTACTATCTTATATCTTTTGGCATGAACATGTGTATCACTACGATCGGGATTCGATAAACCATTCATTTTAGGTGCAAGACCATTGAAGGTATTATTCAAATAAACAGAGTAACCATTATTCTCCTTAAATGAATAACCGTATTGCGATAAACATAATCCAATCATGTCTATGCTCAACGCAAACACCAAATAACAATTATTTAGGTTTAACACCAATCTCGATGGTAAACGGAGCGTGCGATGCTTGATCACATCAACCTTGGAAACACTTCCAACACATATCATCGTCTCACCTTTGACTAGTCTCCGTTTATTCCGTAGCCTTTCATTTCGAGTTACCAACACTTAGCAACCGAACCGGTATCTAATACCCTGCTGCTACTAGGAGTACTAGTAAAGTACACATTTAATATAATGTATGTCCAATACATACTTCTTTCAACCTTGCCAGCCTTCTCATCTACCAAGTATCTAGGGTGGTTCTGCTTCAGTGACCGTTCCCCTTATTACAGAAGCACTTAGTCTCGGGCTTGGGTTCAACTTTGGGTTTCTTCACTAGAGCAGCAACTGATTTGTCATTTCATGAAGTATCCCTTTCTTGCCCTTGCCCTTCTTGAAACTAGTGGTTTTACTAACCATCAACAATTGATGCTCCTATTTGATTTCTACTTTCGCGGTGTCGCGAATAGCTCAGGGATCATCATATCTATCCCTGATATGTTATAGTTCATCACGAAGCTCTAGTAGCTTGGTGGCAGTGACTTTGGAGAACCATCACTATCTCATCTGGAAGATCAACTCCCACTCGATTCAAGCGATTCTAGTACTCATACAATCTGAGCACATGCTCAACGATTGAGCTTTTCTCCTTAGTGTGCAGGATTAAGAAACTTGTCAAAGGTCTCATACCTCTTGACGTGGGCACTAGCCTGAAATCCCAATTTCAGTCCTTGGAACATCTCATATGTTTTGCGATGTTTCAAAAACTTCTTTGGTGCCTCAATTCTAAACCATTTAGCATTACGCACTGAACTATCATGTAGTAATCAAAACGTGTATGTCAGATGTTCGCAACATCCACAACCGACGTTCGAGGTTCAGCTCACTGAGCGGTGCATTAAGGACATAATCCTTCTGCGCAGCAATGAGGACAATCCTCTGTTTACGGGCCCAGTTCGCATAATTGCTACTATTAACTTTCAACTAAATTTTCTCTAGGAACATATCTAAAACAGTAGAACTAAAGTGTAAGCTACGACATAATTTGCAAAGTCCTTTTGACTTGTTCATGATAATTAAGTTCATCTGATTATTTAATGAACTCCCACTTAGATAGACATCCCTCTAGTCATCTAGGTGATACATGATCTGAGTCAACTAGGCCGTGTCCGATCATCACGTGAGACGGACTAGTCATCATCGGTGAACATCTTGATGTTGATCGTATCTTCTATACGACTCATGTTCGACCTTTCGGTCTTCCGCGTTCCGAGGCCATGTCTGTACATGCTAGGCTCGTCAAGTCAACCTAAGTGTATTGCATGTGTAAATCTGGCTTACACCCGTTGTATTCGAACGTTAGAATCTATCACACCCGATCATCACGTGGTGCTTCGAAACAACGAACCTTCGCAATGGTGCACAGTTAGGGGGAACACTTTTCTTGAAATTATTGTGAGGGATCATCTTATTTTAGCTACCGTCGTTCTAAGCAAATAAGATGTAAAACATGATAAACATCACATGCAATCAAATAGTGACATGATATGGCCAATATCATTTTGCTCCTTTTGATCTCCATCTTCGACGCGCCATGATCATCATCGTCACCGGCATGACACCATGATCTCCATCATCATGATCTCCATCATCGTGTCTTCATGAAGTTTTCTCGTCATCTATTACTTCTACTACTATGGCTAACGGTTTAGCAATAAAGTAAAGTAAATACATGACGTTTATGTTGACACGCAGGTCATAAATAAATTAAGACAACTCCTATGGCTCCTGCCGGTTGTCATACTCATCGACATGCAAGTCGTGATTCCTATTACAAGAACATGATCAATCTCATACATCACATATATCATTCATCACATCCTTTTGGCCATATCACATCACACAGCATATGCTGCAAAAACAAGTTAGACGTCCTCTAATTGTTGTTGCAAATTTTTACGTGGCTGCTATAGGTTTCTTAGCAAGAACGTTTCTTACCTACGCAAAAACCACAACATGATATGCCAATTTCTATTTACCCTTCATAAGGACCCTTTTCATCGAATCCGATCCGACTAAAGTGGGAGAGACAGACACCCGCTAGCCACCTTATGCAACTAGTGCATGTCAGTCGGTGGAACCTGTCTCACGTAAGTGTACGTGTAAGGTCGGTCCGGGCCGCTTCATCCCACGATGTCGCCGAATCAAGATAAGACTAGTAACGACAAGTAAATTGACAAAATCGACGCCCACAACTACTTTGTGTTCTACTCGTGCATAGAAACTACACATAGACCTAGCTCATGATGCCACTGTTGGGGAACGTAGCAGAATTTTAAAATTTTCTACGCATAACCAAGATCAACCTATGGAGTCATCTAGCAACGAGAGAGAGGAGTGCATCTACATACCCTTGTAGATCGCGAGCGGAAGCGTTCAAGAGGACGGGGTTGATGGAGTCGTACTCGTCGTGATCCAAATCACCGATGACCGAGCGCCGAACGGACGGCACCTTCGTGTTCAACACACGTACGGTTGGGGAAGACATCTCCTCCTTCTTGATCCAGCAAGGGGGAAGGAGAGGTTGATGGAGATCTAGCAGCACGACGGCGTGGTGGTGGAAGCAGCGGGGATCTCGGCAGGGCTTCGCCAAGCTCAGCGAGAGGGAGAGGTGTTACGAGGGGAGAGGGAGGCGCCAGGGGCTAGGGTCCGGCTCCCATGAGCCTCCCCACTATATATAGGGGTGGAGGGGGCTGGTTTCTTGCCCTTCAAGTCCATTGGGGAGTTGGCAAAGGTGGGGGAAAGAAATCCCATCATTTCCCTTCCCCACCGATTGTTATCCCCCCTTTTTAGGGATCTTGATCTTATCCCTTCGGGATATGATCTTATTCCTTCTAAGGGGGGATCTTGGTGCGCCTTGACCAGGGGTGTGGGGCCTTGCCCCAACTACCCACGTTCATGTGGGTCCCCCCATGCAGGTGGGCCCCACCCCGGAACCTTCTAGAACCTTCCCGGTACATTACCGAAAAATCCCGAACATTTTCCGGTGGCCAAAATAGGACTTCCTATATATAAATCTTTACCTCCGGACCATTCCGGAACTCCTCGTGACATCCGAGATCTCATCCGGGACTCCGAAAAACTTTCGGGTTACCGCATACTAATATCTCTACAACCCTAGCATCACCGAACCTTAAGTGTGTAGACCCTACGGGTTCGGGAGACATGCAGACATGACTGAGATGACTCTCCGGTCAATAACCAACAGCGGGATCTGGATACCCTTGTTGGCTCCCACATGTTCCACGATGATCTCATCGGATGAACCACGATGTCGAGGATTCAATCAACCCCGTATTCAATTCCCTTTGTCCAACGGTATTGTACTTGCCCGAGATTCGATCGTCGGTATCCGATACCTTGTTCAATCTCGTTACCGGCAAGTCTCTTTACTCGTTCCGTAACACATCATCCTGTGATCAACTCCTTGGTCACATTGTGCACATTATGATGATGTCCTACCGAGTGGGCCCAGAGATACCTCTCCGTCACACAGAGTGACAAATCCCAGTCTCGATTCGTGCCAACCCAACAGACACTTTCGGAGATACCCATAGTGCACCTTTATAGCCACCCAGTTACGTTGTGACGTTTGGCACACCCAAAGCATTCCTATGGTATCCGGGAGTTGCACAATTTCATGGTCTAAGGAAATGATACTTGACATTTAGAAAAGCTTTAGCATACGAACTACACGATCTTTGTGCTAGGCTTAGGATTGGGTCTTGTCCATCACATCATTCTCCTAATGATGTGATCCCGTTATCAACGACATCCAATGTCCATGGTCAGGAAACCGTAACCATATATTGATCAACGAGCTAGTTAACTAGAGGCTTACTAGGGACATGGTGTTGTCTATGTATCCACACATGTATCTGAGTTTCCTATCAATACAATTCTAGCATGGATAATAAACGATTATCATGAACAAGGAAATATAATAATAACCAATTTATTATTGCCTCTAGGGCATATTTCCAACACTATACATGGTGTCGGAGTTGAAAGCACGGTCCCTAAGTAGCCGAAACACCTTAGGAGACACAACTCACAACACGAACAAAATCGGGTTAAGTTGGGATGACGGAAGTGTATGGTGGTTAAGCCTATGCGAAAGTTATGGTGGTGGTTGTGGTTGATGAAGATGCAACCGTCCCTAAGTAGCCTAAACACCTTAGGAGACTCGAATCACAACTCAAACAACCTCAAATGCAAAGGGGCACAAAATTGGTTAGGTTGCGGAAGTCGGTGGTGGTTATGCGGAGTTTGTGGTGGAAGCCCTAGGCAAAGATGCCAAAGTTCCAAAAATTTGATGAAGTCAAATGGTTATGGTAGTATTTTTGTTGGAAGGGGGATGTCAAGAGCTTCTCAACGAGCTAAGAACATCAAAAACGGACTCCGGATGAATTAGTTATGCACAAAACGGTGAAACGGGAAAAGCTGAAATCCCAGGGGTCGGACATCCGGGGCTCGGGGCCGGATATCCGGGACCTGATGTCCAGAACCGCGTGCGAAATGCGCTCCAGGAGCCGGATGTCCAGGCTAATGGCCGGATTTCTGGGGCGGTCGGATGTCCGGGGGTCGGGCCGGATGTCCGGGCTCCAAATCCGAGGATGAACTCGAGGAACTCGATTTGGGGGCGGAAATTGATGATTTCGGGGGCAAAATTGCGAAGATTTTGTGGATGGAAAGTGGGGAAACTTGGGGAAATGCTAGATCCACTTGAAACCAAGCAAATCCATGGATCAAAATCAAGAAAACATCATCAAACCAACAAATCACAAAAAAATTTGGGGCTATTTTTGGTGGGGATTTTCGAAATTGGGGAAGAACACAACAAAATTAGGCTAGAAAACACAACGGGGAGGCTCCGAAATCGTGATCAACCTAAGCTATGATCCAAGATGATGTAGGGTGGAACCCTAGATGGCCGATCTTTCACGAAAGGAGCGGATCCCAACGATGAACACGGGAGAGAAAACGAGGGGAAACACAAGAGAATCACTCAAACCAACAAGAATGATCACACATGCGCTAGATCCATGAACACAAAGGGAGATACAAGATACAAAGTTAACAACGGACGATACACGGTAACCGGTTCTTCTCCGTGAGGAGGTCTTGATGGTCTTCCCTAAAGAGGGGTCTTGAATCCGCTTGGGGGATCTTCTCCGGTGGAGGCTCGAATCTCCAAGGAGAAGGTAACCAAGTGGATGAGCAAAGCTCTGACACAAAATATGAGCTAATCCTTTGCTAACCCTAGCTAGGAGGAGATGGGGGAGTATATATAGTGTTAGCCCACGAAGGGGTAAGTGAGAGGGGGGGATACATGGGCCTCTGGCCCGTTCACTGTGCGCAGACAGGCGCCGGATGTCCGGGCTGGGGGCCGGATGTCCGGGGCTTCGCGAGGCGCCGGATGTCCGGGCCTCGGGCCAGATGTCCGGGCTGGAGTGGCCGATTCTTCTGCTCTCTGGATAGCATGCGCCGGATTTCCGGGCAGGCGCCGGATGTCCGGCCCATCGCGGGGCGCCGGATGTCCTGGGGTCGGCCGGATGTCCGGCCGTTGTAGAGTCGCCTGGCTTCGGTCTCTCTCTGGTCTTCTTCTGGTTGGTGGCGCCGGATGTCCGGGCACCTGCTGGATGTCCGGCCGCTGTAGCTCCACGGCGACTCCACTTGAGGCACTTCTTGATCCGCTTCCGTGTGGACTTGGCATATGACTCGAGCATCTGCATGGTCGTCTCCTTGGTTCCTAAGCACATGTTGCGTCTTTGCATTAGGTAGAACCATGTCTCGTACGAGTGGAAAGGGGAAGCATGTAGGAACGGGTTCACCTTAGGTCCAATGGCGTATGCTCGAGTGTACATGGGGATGATCGTAGGATGCTCCACATCAAACATGTTCATAATCAGAGGGGTATTAATATGCATAAAGGATCTGAACATATGATCTTCCACCAATTAAACCAACTAGCATCAACTACAAGGAGTAATTAACACTACTAGCACCCTACTAGCACCAATCCCGGACTTGAAGACAAGAATCGAACACAAGAGATGAACTAGGGTTTTGAGATGAGATGGTACTAATGAAGATGTTGATGGAGATTGCCCTGTCCCAATGAGAGGAGCATTGATGATGACGATGGCGATGATTTCCCCCTCCGAGAGGGAAGTTTCCTCGGCAGAACAGCTCTGCCGGAGCTCTAGATTGGATCCGCCAAGGTTCCGCCTCGTGGCGGCGGAGTTTCATCCTGAAAGGTTGCTTCTTATTTTTTTCTTGATGAAAGACTTCATATAGGAGAAGATGGTCATCGGAGAGCCACCAGGGGCCCATGAGGTAGGGGGCGCGCCCTAGGGGGGGGGACCCCCCACCCTCGTGAGCAGGGTGTGGGCCCCCTGGTCTTCATCTTTGGTGAGGATTTTTCATTATTTATTATAAGGTATTCCGTGGAGTTTCAGGACTTTTGGAGTTGTGCAGAATAGGTCTCTAATATTTGCTCCCTTTCCAGCCCAGAATTCCAGCTGCCGACATTCTCCCTCATGTAAACCTTGTAAAATAAGAGAGAATAGCCATAAGTATTGTGACATAATGTGAAATAACAGCCCATAATGCAATAAATATCGATATAAAAGCATGATGCAAAATGGACGTATCAACTCCCCCAAGCTTAGGCCTCACTTGTCCTCAAGCGAAAGCCGATAACAATAAATATGTCCCCATGTTTAGGGGTAGAGGCATCGATAAAAATAAAATACGGACATGAGGGCATCATGATTATGCTCATAAAAACAGCATATATAGATATTGTCATATGATTACCTATGTTCAAGTGATGATCTATTCACAATGCAAAAGTATGAATCAGAAACCTTATTGAGAACCAACAAACTATAACCTCAATCATTGAAGCAATTGCAATTTATCATAGCATCAGAAAGAGTCTATGTCAGAGCTAAAAAGCAACTCCGCATACTCAACTATCATCTAGTCCTTCATAATTGCTAACACTCGCGCAATACTTGTGGTTACGGAGTTTTAATCGGACACAGAGAAAGATAGGGGCTTATAGTTTCGCCCCACAACCTTTTACCTCGAGGGTAATGTCAACAATAATAATTCATGTCCCCCTACATCCAATTAGATATATCTATCAGGATCTTTCCAACACACTGTGCTTGCCAAAGGATAAAATGTAAAAAGGAAAGGTGCAGATCACCATGAATCTTGCATAAGGTAGAAGATAATAATAAAAGATAGGCCCTTCGCAGAGGGAAGCAGAGGTTGCCATGCGCTTTTATGGTTGGATGTACAAAATCTTAATGCGAAAGAACACCACTTTATATTTCCCCTTGTGATATGAACCTTTATTATGCAGTCCCTCGCTTTTATTACTTCCACATCACAAGATCGTATAAAGCTTATTTCTCCCACACCAATCAATCATACATATTTAGAGAGCAATTTTTATTTCTTTGCACCGATGACAACTTACTTGAAGGATCTTATTCAATCCATAGGTAGATATGGTGGACTCTCATGGCAAAACTGGTTTAAGGGTATTTGGAAGCACAAGTAGTATCTCTACTTGGTGCTGAGAATTTGGCTAGCATGAGGGGGAAAGGCAGGCTCAACATGTTGGATGATCCATGACAACATACTTTATCTCAGATATAAGAAAACATAACCCATTACATTGTCTTCCTTGTCCAACATCAACTCTTTATCATGTCATATTTTGATGAGTGTTCCCAATCATAAAAGATGTCAATAATAGTATATTTATATGTGAAACCTCTCTTTCCTTATTACTTCCTATTAATTGCAACGATGACCGAAGCTATGTCTGCCAACTCCCAACAACTTTTAATCATCACACTCTTTCTATGTGAAGTCATTACTATCAATAAGATCAATATGAACTTTTGTTTCTTCTTATTCTTTTTCTCTTTTCTTTTCTTTTATTTGGGATCATGGCAAAAATAAGCAAGCCCTTGACTCAATCACTAATCTTTATTATATAGCTCACGAACTCGATTACATAGAGAGATCATAAAGCAAAACTCGAAACTAGATCATGCCATAAACTTTATTCTACTAGATCAAAATACTACTAATAGGATTGAACTAAGAAAAATGGTAAAGATAGGAGTTGTGATTGTGATACGATACCGGGGCACCTCCCCCAAGCTTGGCAGTTGCCAAGGGGAGTGCCCATACCCATGTTATTATATCTACTTGGTTGGTGAAGAAGGTGGAGGTGTTGTTGATGATGCAGGCTTGTCATCCATCTTCCAAGGCATAGGTTCACCATCATAGAAGGATGACCGAGTCTCCGAAATTCTCGAATCTGCATCCAAACTCATTCTTTTGAATCTATATTCATACTCACAGTTTTGGTTTTGCAGGTCATAGATTTGGGCTTGGAGGTGCTCGATCTTCTCATATATCTTGAAGATGGCCTCCTCGGTGTTCTTGGCATCCGGCTTGTAGTTGTTAGTGAACTCCGCGAGCATCGTGTGGCTAGCGTTGATTCCACGCTCCACCATCCCCTGGCACTTGAAAATTTGTTGCTCCATTGCTTCGATCCTCGTCTCCACGCTTCCGATTCCCTTTGGTCCCTCAGCATCGCGGATGTGCAGCAACCCATCACGCATCTCAATGGTTTGAGGGTGTTGCAGCACCTCCACAAGGTAAGGGTTGATGACCTTCTCGAAGAACTTGTCCTTGGAAGCACTTAGGGACGTCAAGATAATCTAGATCTGTCAGAAAAACAGCTCAAAACAAAAACAGGAGATTTTTGCGTGATACGGGAGTCAAAACCCCCGGGAGATTATACAATGAATTTTTACCGACCAAAATACGTATCATGCAAGAAAACGGAGTCCGGAAGGCACACGAGGAGCTCACGAGGTAGGAGGGCGCGCCCAGGGGGGCAGGGCGCACCCTCCACCCTCGTGGGGCCCTCGTGTCCTTCCTGGACTACTACTTAATTTTCTATTTTTCTAAATATTCCAAAATGGAGAAATATTGCCTTAAAAATTGTTTTGGAGTCGGTTTACTTACCTTACCACATACCTATTCCTTTTCGGAGTCTGAAACGTTCTGGAAAGTGTCCCTTATGTATTCCTCCGGGGTTACGGTTTCAATAATATTGGTTTCAACATTTATGGGATTACCTGAGATATAATGTTTAATTCTCTGACCGTTTACCACCTTCGGATTTGTGCCTTCGAAGTTGTTGATTTTTATGGCACCGGAACGATAGACCTCCTCTATAACATAGGGGCCTTCCCATTTAGAGAGAAGTTTTCCTGCAAAAAATCTTAAATGAGAGTTGTATAGCAATACATAATCACCTACATTAAACTCACGCTTTTGTATCCTTTTGTCATGCCATCTTTTAACCTTTTCTTTAAACAACTTAGCATTTTCATAAGCTTGGGTTCTCCATTCATCAAGAGAGCTAATATCAAATAACCTCTTTTCACCGGTAAGTTTGAAATCATATTTGAGCTCTTTAATAGCCCAATATGCCTTATGTTCTAGTTCGAGAGGTAAGTGACATGCTTTTCCATATACCATTTTATACAGAGACATACCCCCATAGGATTTTTATATGCAGTTCTATAGGCCCATAATGCATCATCAAGTTTCTTGGACCAATTCTTTCTAGACCGATTGACAGTCTTTTGCAAAATTAATTTGAGTTCTCTATTACTCAATTCTACTTGACCACTAGACTGTGGGTGATACGGAGATGCAATTCTATGATTGACGTCATATTTAGCAAGCATTTTACGGAAAGCACCATGAATAAAATGTGAACCACCATCAGTCATTAAATATCTAGGGACTCCAAACCTCGGAAAAATAACTTCCTTAAGAATTTTAATAGAAGTGTTATGATTAGCACTACTAGTTGGAATGGCTTCTACCCACTTAGTAACGTAATCAAAAGCAACTAAAATATGTGTATATCCATTAGAGGAAGGAAAAGGTCCCATATAATCAAAGCCCCAAACATCAAATGGTTCAATAACAAGTGAATAATTCGTAGGCATTTCTTGACGTCTACTAATATTACCAATTCTTTGACATTCATCACAAGATAGGACAAACTTACGGGGATCCTTGAAGAGAGTAGGCCAATAAAAACTGGATTGCAATACCTTATGTGCAGTTCTATCTCCCGCGTGGTGTCCTCCATAAGTTTCGGAGTGGCACTTGCGTAGGATCTGTTCCTGTTCATGCTCAGGTACACAACGTCTAATAACACCATCTAGTCCTTCTTTATAAAGATGTGGGTCATCCCAAAAGTAATGTCTCAAATCATAGAAGAACTTTTTCTTTTGTTGGTATGTGAAGCTAGGTGGTATAAATTTAGCAACTATGTAATTAGCATAATCAGCATACCAAGGAGTACTATGAGAAGTACTTATGACATTTAATTGTTCATCAGGAAAGCTATCATCAATAGGTAGTGGGTCATCAAGAACATTCTCTAACCTAGATAAGTTGTCTACAACGGGGTTCTCAGCTCCTTTTCTATCAACAATATGCAAATCAAATTCTTGTAACAAGAGAACCCATCTAATAAGTCTAGGTTTAGCATCTTTCTTCTCCACAAGATATTTAATAGCAGCATGATCAGTGTGGATAGTTACTTTAGAATCAACAATATAAGGTCTGAACTTATCACAAGCAAATACAACTGCTAAAAGTTCTTTTTCAGTAGTAGCATAATTTCTTTGAGCATTGTCTAGATTCTTACTAGCATAATGGATAACATTTAGTTTCTTATCAATTCTTTTCCCTAGAACAGCACCTATGGCATAATCGCTAGCATCACACATAATTTCAAAGAGTAAATTCCAATCAGGTGGCTGAACAATAGGTGCAGAGACTAATGCTTTCTTAAGTATTTCAAATGCTTCTACACAATCATCATCAAAGACAAATGGTATATATTTTTGTAATAAATTAGTCAGAGGCCGAGAATTTTTTGAAAAGTCCTCAATGAACCTCCTATAAAATCCGGCGTGACCAAGGAAACTTCTTATACCGTTGATATCCTTGGGACATGGCATCTTTTCAATAACATCAACCTTGGCTTTATCAACTTCAATACCTCTTTCAGAAACTTTATGCCCCAAGATAATACCCTCATTAACCATAAAGTGGCACTTTTCCCAATTCAAGACAAGATTAGTTTCTTCACATCTCTGCAAAACTCGATCAAGATTGCTCAAGCAATCATCAAAAGAAGATCCATAGACGGAAAAGTCGTCCATGAAAAGCTCACAAATCTTTTCACAAAAGTCATAGAATATAGCCATCACGCATCTTTGAAAGGTAGTAGGTGCATTACATAAACCAAAAGGCATACGTCTATAAGCAAAAGTACCAAAAGGGCATGTAAAAGTAGTCTTTGATTGATCTTTAGCCGACACAGGTAATTGAGAGAAACCAGAATAACCATCTAGAAAGCAATAATGTGTATGTTTGCATAATCTTTCTAGCATTTGATCGATAAAAGGTAAGGGGAAATAATCTTTCTTAGTAGCCTTATTTAATTTGCGGAAATCAATTACCATCCTATAACCTGTAATAATTCTTTGTGGAATCAATTCATATTTATCATTAGGAACAACAGTAATACCTCCCTTCTTAGGGACACAATGAACTGGACTTACCCACTAACTATTAGCAATGGGATAAATTATACCTTCCTCCAGAAGCTTTAGTATTTCTTTTCTTACCACTTCTTTCATTTTAGGATTCAGACGTCGTTGAGGATCACGAACTGGTTTGGCATCTGCTTCCAAATTTATTTTATGTTGACATAGAGTGGGACTAATGCCCTTAAGATCATCAAAAGTATACCCAATAGCAGCACGGTGCTTCTTCAGAGTTTTCAATAATCTTTCTTCTTCATGCTCTGAAAGGTTAGCACTAATAATAACAGGATATATCTTCTTTTCATCAAGATAAGCATATTTAAGATTATCAGGCAACAGTTTAAGCTCAAAGACGGGATCACCCTTAGGTGGAGGGGGATCCCCTAGGATTACAACAGGCAAATTGTGTTTCAGCATAGGTTCTTGCTTAAAGAATACTTCATCTATTTCCCTTCTTTCATTCATAAACATATCATTCTCATGGGGTAGCAAATATTGTTCTAAAGGATCACTAGGAGGTATGGCAATAGAAGCAAGACCAATAATTTCATCCTTACTAGGTAATTATTCTTCACGGTGTTGTTCACTAAATTTATAGAAATTAAATTCATGAGTCATATCATCCAAGCCAATAGTAACAACATTCTTTTCGCAGTCTATCCTAGCATTAACAGTGTTTAAGAAGGGTCTACCAAATATAATGGGACAAAAGCTATCTTGTGGGGAACTTAGAACAAGAAAATCAGCAAGATATTTAGTTTTCCCGCACAAGACTTCAACATCTCTAACAATTCCCATTGCTGAAATAGGATCTCTATTAGCAAGTTTAATTGTGACATCAATATCTTCTAACTCAGCAGGTGCAATTTCATGCTTGATTTCTTTATACAAGTCATAAGGTATAACACTAGCACTAGCACCCATATCACATAAGCCATGATAACAATGATCTCCTATTTTAACAGAAATAATAGGCACGCCTACCACAGGTCTATGTTTATCTTTAGCACAAGGTTTAGCAATTCTAGCAGTTTCACCGCAGAACTGAATAACATGCCCATCAATATTATCAGACAAGAGCTCTTTAACAATAGCAATATTAGGTTCAACTTTAACTTGCTCAGGAGGTGTATATGTTTTAATATTGCTTTTATGAACCACAGTTGAGGCTTTAGCATGATCCTTTATTCTAATAGGGAAAGGTGGTTTCTCAACATAGGAAGTAGGAACAATAGGATCATTATAAGTGACAGTATTTTCTTCAACTTTAATACGTGCAGCTACTTTTACTTCTATGGGAGGATGATATTTAAACCACTTCTCCTTAGGGAGATCAACATAAGTAGCAAAAGATTCACAGAAAGAAGCTACTATCTCAGAATCAAGTCCATATTTAGTGCTAAACTTACGGAAAATATCGGTATCCATAAAAGATTTAACACAATCAAACTTAGGTGTCATACCTGACTCCTTACCATTGTCGAGGTCCCAATCTTCAGAGTTGCATTTAATTCTATCCAATAAATCCCATTTGAATTCGATAGTCTTCATCATAAAAGAGCCAACACAAGAAGTATCAAGCATGGTGCGATTGTTATCAGAATTTTTTTTGAATAATCATTTCTCTTGAGAGCTCGTGATTGGGGCATGAATATAACATTGTTTTAAGCCTCCCCCAAGCTTGAGCGATGCTTTCTCCTTTGCGAGGCCAAAAATTATATATATAATTGCGATCACGATGAACAAGATGCATATGGTAATACTTTTGATGAAATTCCAATTTCAATCTTCTATAATTCTATGATCTCGTATCATCACATAGCCTATACCATATCAATGCATCTCCCTTCAAAGATAAAGGGAAGACCTTCTTCTTAGAAACATCATCGGGTATACCTGCAAGCTTAAATAATCCACAAACTTCATCCACATATATTAGGTGTTCATCAAGATGCTTTGTTCCATCTCCTGTAAAAGGATTAGCTAGCAGTTTTTCTATCATACCTGAAGGATACTCATAAGGAATTTCATTTTCATATTCATTTTCAATAGGTTCAGTAGGTTGAGGAGCAACTATTTGCTCTACTGTTCGGGGTGAAGATACCCCGAACAAGCCCCTTAGAGGGTTACTTTCCATAGTAACAAGTGACAGTAAATTTCAGCACACTATATAAATTTTTCCTTACCAAATTCCACCTACCAAAGGCGCTTCACTCCCCGGCAACGGCGCCAGAAAAGAGTCTTGATGACCCACAAGTATAGGGGATCTATCGTAGTCCTTTCGATAAGTAAGAGTGTCAAACCCAACGAGGAGTAGAAGGAAATGATAAACGATTTTCAGCAAGGTATTCTCTGCAAGTACTGAAATAAGTGGTAACAAATAGTTTTGTGATAAGATAATTTGTAACGAGCAACAAGTAACAAAAGTAAATAAAGTACAACAAGGTGGCCCAGTCCTTTTTGTAGCAAAGGACAAGCCTAGACAAACTCATATATAAGGAAAAGCGCTCCCGAGGACCCATGGGAATATCGTCAAGCTAGTTTTCATCACGTTCATATGATTCGCGTTCGGTACTTTGATAATTTGACATGTGGGTGGACCGAGGCTTGGGTGCTGTTCTTACTTGAACAAGCATCCCACTTATGATTAACCTCTATTGCAAGCATCCACAAATACAACAAAAGTATTAAGGTAAACCTAACCATAGCATGAAACATATGGATCCAAATCAGCCCCTTACGAAGCAACACATAAACTAGGGTTTAAGCTTCTGTCACTCTAGCAACCCATCATCTACTTATTACTTCCCAATGCCTTCCTCTAGGCCCAAACAATGGTGAACTATTATGTAGTGGACGTTCACATAACACCACTAGAGGCTAGACAATATACATCTCATCAAAATATCGAACGAATACCAAATTCACATGACTACTAATAGCAAGACTTCTCCCTTGTCCTCAGGAACAAACGTAACTACTCACAAAGCATAAACATGTTCATAATCAGAGGGGTATTAATATGCATAAAGGATCTGAACATATGATCTTCCACCAATTAAACCAACTAGCATCAACTACAAGGAGTAATTAACACTACTAGCACCAATCCCGGACTTGAAGACAAGAATCGGATACAAGAGATGAACTAGGGTTTTGAGATGAGATGGTGCTGATGAAGATGTTGATGGATATTGCCCTCTCCCGATGAGAGGAGTGTTGGTGATGACAATGGCGATGATTTCCCCCTCCGAGAGGGAAGTTTCCCCGGCAGAACAGCTCTGCCGGACCTCTAGATTGGATCCGCCAAGGTTCCGCCTCGTGGCGGCGGAGTTTCGTCCCGAAAGGTTGCTTCTTATTTTTTTCTCGACGAAAGACTTCATATAGGAGAAGATGGTCATCGGAGAGCCACCAGGGGGCCCACGAGGTAGGGGGGCACGCCCTAGGGGGGGGGCACCCCCCACCCTCATGAGCTGGGTGTGGGCCCCCTGGTCTTCATCTTTGGCAAGGATTTTTCATTATTTATTATAAGGTATTCCGTGGAGTTTCAGGACTTTTGGAGTTGTGCAGAATAGGTCTCTAATATTTGCTCCTTTTCTAGCCCAGAATTCCAGCTGCCAGCATTCTCCCTCGTTATGTAAACCTTGTAAAACAAGAGAGAATAACCATAAGTATTGTGACATAATGTGAAATAACAGCCCATAATGCAATAAATATCGATATAAAAGCATGATGCAAAATGGACGTATCACTGCACTCGTTGAACAGGTCCAATTGTGTCGAGAAACTTATGGTACGAGCTGTTTTCTGTTATATATGTTGTTCATAAACTATTGCTTATACACAGTTTTACAGCTGTGATTTTCTTGAAACAGAAACTGCCCAGTTCTATTGTTCCTTTACAGATGCCTGACCATGCTCGGGTCAGACTTGTGCTTGGTCACAACATGATGTTTACGTCGACCTACTCCATTCCCCTTGTAGGTGAAAAGATACTTATTCATGGGTGGTCTCAAATAATGAAGGTCCGTCCATCTTGGAGAATAGGACAGAAGATTATGTTCCTGCTTTTCCATGGCTCTAAAGCGAATATCCTGTTTATTGACCACATTGCGAGATGAAGCCGCTTTCAGAAGGTTGTGGATGCGCGGGGTGGCGCCTGGGCCTTGTCCTGGCGCTTGGCGGCCTCACCCTTGATTAACTGTAGGCAAAGTAGCACTGTTCGAGGCATGCTTTGTACGGTTGAACCTGTATAACTACTCATACAGCTTTCAGCTATGGTTGTTAAGTGCCCCTGCTGGTTTCAGTTAAGGTTGTTAAGTACTCCTGCTACTTTTACAGTCTGTCGTGTTTTCTTCAGTCATGTCTTCCTCCAGCCGCCAAAACCAAACCAGCACCGATGGGGCCGCCTGCTTCCACCTCCCATGGCTGGCTGCACCTCAGCGCACGCATCGCCGACCCACCGTCTCCTAAATCGTTAACGCCGACGTCCGAGGCCTTGTCGTCATCCTCCGTGCGCTTTGGTGCGCTTGCCGCGACACCGCCCTCTCGCGTTGTCAACATGGTCAACAAACAACAGGAATCGGCAGAAGTACGTGGAGAGGATGACAGTAGGGGCCCACCATGTCAGCGTATGGAAAAATAAAATGCTTACTCCTAGTGTTTTCCTGACATCTGGGACCCACGACATTGTGAGCATATATAGTCAGTAGACAAGAGAACATCACAAGATCGGCTGACACCTGGGACGTAGCTGCTCGAGCAGTATTTTTTTGTTATTGTTGATACGGAGCAGGGTTTGAACTGGGATGTGGCCCGTCTAGCCCAGGCTTATATTTTATGTTCACCATGTGACCAGCCCAGCTATTTTTTCTTTCTGAAAATGAGCCCAGTTTATTTTTTTGAAGAATACCCAATCTAGGCCTACTTATTTTTCTACGCCCTGGTGGGCTGCAACTCTTTCAAGATGCCTGCAAATCTTGAAAGTAATATGAAATGGGTTGTAAATATAAAAACAGATGACAAATTGGCAATTACTTTATAATTTCTGAATTTTTTCACATTTTCGGATTCCTATTTCACTGGGCATTAACGTAATTTAAATATATCTTCAAAGTACTTTAAATCTGGCTCAACATTTTGGTATTAAAAATAGTTTGGAACCCACAGAAATATGCGAAATTGCCCCTGGTCAACCAAAAAAATGGACTGCAATAAATTGCATAAGAAGTCGCAGTGAGCTATATATAAATTATTGAAAAAAGAGGGAATGGTCTGACTTGTGGGCCTATTAAGTTGACGCGTATGCAAGAATTTTTTAGTTATTATATACGTCAACAAACGATTCTAGCAGACGTAACCGTTGGATGTCAATCCAACGGCCATCGTGTTTCTTCAATCTCTGATCTTCTTGCTCCAGCCGCCAAATCCAGCGCCGGTGGGACCGCCTGCTCCCGCCTCCCGTGGCCGGCTGTGCTGCCGCGCAGGTCTCACCGCCCCCTACTACTCCCACCGCTGGCCAGGGCATCCCTCTACTCACCCACACCCATGTTATTCTGCGGCGACGGCAGCCTCACACCGCGGCCGAACCAGTGAACCCTCGTACTCCTCTCTATGTGGGTGAGGGAGTCCTAGTTTAGGGGGTCTCCGGACAGCCATACTATCTCCATTGGCCGGACTGTTAGACTATGAAGATACAAGATTGAAGACTTCGTCTCTTGTCCGGATGGGACTCTACTTGGCGTGGAAGGCAAGCTAGGCAATATGGATATGGATATCTCCTCCTTTGTAACCGACCTTGTGTAACCCTAACCCTCTCCGGTGTCTATATAAACCGAAGGGTTTTAGTCCGTAGGACAACAATCACAACATACAATCATACCATAGGCTAGCTTCTAGGGTTTAGCCTCTCCGATCTCGTGGTAGAGCTACTCTTGTACTACCCATATCATCAATATTAATCAAGTAGGACGTAGGGTTTTACCTCCATCAAGAGGGCCCGAACCTGGGTAAAACATTGTGTCCCTTGCCTCCTGTTACCATCCGGCCTACACGCATAGTTCGGGACCCCCTACTCGAGATCCGCCGGTTTTGACACCGACATTAGTGCTTTCATTGAGAGTTCCTCTATGTCGTCGCCGTTAGGCTTGATGGCTCCTACTATCATCTATAGCGAAGCGGTCCAGGGTGAGACTTTTCTCCCCGGACAGATCTTCGTATTCGGCGGCTTTGCACTGCGGGCTAATTCGCTTGGCCATCTGGATCAGATTGAAAGCTACACCCCTGGCCATCAGGTCAGATTTGGAAGTTTGAACTACACGGCCGACATCCGCGGAGACTTGATCTTCGACGGATTCGAGCCACAGCCGGGCGCGCCGGACTGCACGATGGGTACGACCTAGCTCTGCCGCCGAACAGTACCCCAGAGGCCGCGCCCACATCAGCTCCGACCCTTAGCTCGGAGCCAACCGCACCAATCAAGGACGGGTGGCTAGACACCGCCTCAGGGGCTGCAGTCTCAATGGCGATCGAGCCGAACACCAGCCTAATCCTCTGCGCCACCCGTGACTCCAAGGTAACAGACTCTTTTTCGGACTCCGAACCATCCGCGCCCCCGCCAATCGAATCCGATTGGGCGCCGATCATGGAATTCATCGCCGCGGATATCTTGCAGCACTCGCCCTTTGGCGACATTCTGAATTCACTAAGGTCCCTCTCTTTGTCAGGAGAGCCCTGGCCGGATTATGGCCAACAGGATTGGGATGCGGATGTTGAAGAAATTCGACGCCCACCCACCACCCACTCCGTAGCCACTGTCAATGATTTGACCGACATGCTCGACTTCGACTCCGAAGACATCGACAGTATGGACGACGATGCAGGAGACGAACATGAACCAGCGCCTATAGGGCACTGGAAAGCCACCTCGTCATATGACATATACATGGTGGACACACCCAATGAAGGCAATGGCGACGAGATAGCGGAGGATGACCCCTCCAAGAAGCAACCCAAGCGCCGACGTCAGCGGCGCCGCTCTAAGTCCCGCCAAAGCAAAAGTGGTGATACCGACACAGGAGATAATAACACTCCGGATAGTGCCGAAGACAACAACAATCCACTCCAGCAAGATTTAGAGCAGGAGGATGAAGGAGCCAGCTCTCCTGAGAGAGCAGCAGACAGAGAGGAGGAGGATGACAATCACATGCCCCCTCCGAAGACGAGGCAAGCCTCGGTGACGATGAATTCGCCGTACCAGAGGATCCCGTCGAACAAGAGCGCTTCAAGCGCCGGCTTATGGCCACGGAAAATAGCCTGAAGAAAAAGTAGCAGCAGCTTCAAGCTAATCAAGATCTGCTAGCTGACAGATGGACTGAAGTCCTCGCGGCCGAGGAATATAAACTCGAGCGCCCCTCCAAGAATTACCCAAAGTGCAGGTTACTACCCCGACTGGAGGAAGAAGCGTATGATACGGCTGATCGGCCAACTCATGGCCGCGATAGAGAGGCATTCCGGCCAAAAGCTCAGCCTCCACCCCGACGCCATTCAAATAAAAAGGCATGGGGAGATATGCCAGACCTGTGAGACATATTGGAGGACAAAGCAAAGCATGCAAGATCGATCTACGGATCACGAGGGAGCACTACTCTGCGAGACGATAAACATCACGCCGGATACAGTAAAAGAAAATCCGTCCGGGCCGAACACAGCGGGAAAGACCCATTCGAGCTGCGTCGCGATATAGCCCAATGCAGAGGCGCCGCACACCCCTTATGCTTCACAGACGAAGTAATGGAACATCAATTCCCAGAAGGTTTCAAACCTGTAAATATTGAATCATACGACGGCACAACAGATCCCGCAGTATGGATTGAGGATTTCCTCCTCCACATCCACATGGCCCGCGGTGATGACTTACAGGCCATCAAATACCTCCCACTAAAACGCAAAGGACCAGCGCGGCATTGGCTTAACAGCTTGCCAGCAGACTCCATTAGCTCTTGGAAAGATCTGGAAGCCGCATTCCCTCGACAACTTTCAGGGCACTTATGTGCGACCACCAGACGCCGATGACTTGAGCCACATAATTCAGCAGCCAGAAGAGTCGGCCAGGCAATTCTGGACTCGGTTTCTTACAAAGAAAAATCAAATCGCCGACTGCCCGGATGCGGAGGCCTTAGCGGCTTTCAAACACAACATCCGAGATGAGTGGCTATCCTGGCACCTTGGTCAGGAAAAGCTGAAATCTATGGCAGCTCTCACGACGCTCACAGTAATAACATATCAAAGAACCATGGTACCTCAGATACCAAGAACGGCAATAGCAGGTCACGTCGCAACAAACATAAGCGCCGCATTAACAGCGAAAATACTGAGGATACGGCAGTCAATGCCGGATTCAAAGGCTCTAAACTCGGTCAGCGGAAAAAGCCATTCAAACAAAGTATGCCGGGTCCGTCCAGCTTGGACCGTATACTCGATCGCTCGTGTCAAATACACGGCACCCCAGACAAGCCATCCAATCACACCAACAGGGATTGTTGGGTGTTCAAGCAGGCCGGCAAGTTAATTGCCGAAAACAAGGACAAGGGGCCGCATAGCGATGACGAGGAGGAGCCCCGGCAGCCGCACACTGGAGGACAGAAGAGTTTTCCCCCGCAAGTATGGACGGTGAACATGATATACGCAACCCACATCCCCAAGAGGGAGCGGAAGCGTGCGCTCAGGGATGTATATGCGTTGGAGCCAGTCGCCCCAAAAGTTCAACCCTTGGTCCTCCTGCCCGATCACCTTCGATCGCAGGGACCACCCCACTAGTATCCATCATGGCAGATTCGCCGCACTGGTCCTAAACCTAATCATTGACGGATTTCACCTCACTCGAGTCCTTATGGACGGCGGCAGCAGCCTGAACCTGCTTTATCAGGACACAGTGCACAAAATGGGTATAGACCCCTCAAGGATCAAACCCACAAAAACGACCTTTAAGGGCGTCATTCCAGGTGTAGAGGCCCATTGCACAGGCTCAATTACATTGAAAGTGGTCTTTGGATCCCTGGATAACTTCCGAAGCGAAGAGTTAATCTTCGATATAGTCCCGTTCCGCAGTGGTTATCACGCGCTGCTCGGGCGAACCGCATTTGCTAGATTCAATGCGGTACCGCATTATGCATACCTCAAGCTCAAGATGCCAGGACCTCGTGGAGTTATTACAGTCAATGGAAACATAGAGCGCTCTCTCCGAATAGAGGAGCACACCGCAGCCCTCGCAGCAGAAGCACAAAGCAGCCTCTCAAGGCAATCAACCAGTTCGGCGCTTCACAGCCCGGACACCTTCAAGCGCGCTCGGGGCAATCGGCAAATAGACCGCCTGGCGCAATCTGAGCTCGTGTTGCAATATAGCGGCCACCCCAATCCCAGCCCAGCGGCAAAACTCATGCCGCGCGTACATAATTACGCATTAAAAATACCATGGGCATAGGTGGGGAGGGGGGCACAACTGCGGCACGCCCCAAGACGCGGCCTAAACCGCACTAGGGGCTTCTCGTTTGGTTATTTTTCTTTTTCTTTCAGGACCTTAATCTCTGGAAACACTGTCCGGCAGCACTATTGCCGAACACATGATGCAGCAACGAAGGAGGCAGACAGCTACGTTATACCACGGAATTCCCAGGTTGATTACAGTAACGAGTGAAATATTCAATTTAATATCATTCCTCAGCTTGCCCTTGGAAGGGACATAGTCCTTGTCTTTGCTTATCGCACTATCTGTATCACTCCGCTTTAACGCAATTTTTTAATAAACAATGCATGACATTACGACCATTATTGCATTCTTGTCATATATATATGTGTGTGTGTGTGTGTGTGTTCATTAATGACGCCTTGCAACCGTACACTCTGGTACGGCCAATACCCCAGGGGCTTACGTACCCCACAATAAGGTGTGAAAAGTCTGAACACTTCCACAAGTGCGGCACCCCGAACTTATAGCATTATATGCATCAGCTCCGAATCATGTCTTTGGTCAAATGTTGGGTTTGCCCAGCTCCTATGTTTTGGTACCTTACGTTTCGCTCTATTGGCTAAGGTAGCGCTAGGAGAACTATTGCGATTGTGCCCCGGTTCTGCTGGGTCCAGCACCTCAGTAGAGAAAGCTAAAACTGACTGTCATGATAAGGCGAGAGACTGGTCGCTGTTTGGCGAGGTTTTCGAGTCCCTAAAGACTTATGCCGCTTAGAACGAGGGGCCGGCCCTGTCCGGCTCAAAGGCATGTATCGCGCCCGAATTTGGCCTTCCAAATACCAGGGGCTTCGCCGAAATTTAAAATTATAGAATTCTATGGCTAAGTGAGAGTGATAAAGCATTATTAGTCCGGTTGCCTTGTTCGCTGTGCTGAGCACCTCCCTCGAAGGACCCAAACATGGGAACAAGAGTGCTCAGGTTTATCCCGAACACCCCAGCACTCGTGGCATGGGGGCAGAAGCCGAGGACTAGCCATCTCTCAGATTGGATAAACAACCAAACAGAAGGTAATATTTTAAATTCAAACAAGCGTTGCATAGCGCATGTGAAACAAGTTTTCAGAAATATAGGATAAAACGAGCAAGTCTCATTCAAATATTACATCTTTTGAACACTCATCCGCGATAAGACGGGCACCCGGCAGAACACCCCCGTAGTACATCTTGGGCTGGCGGTGCTCCTTGCCCTCCGGCGGCCCCTCCTTGATCAGCTTCACGGAGTCTAGCTTGACCCACTGCAATTTCACACGGGCGAAAGCCCAGCGTGCACCTTCAATGGAGACAGATCGCTTGACGACCTCCAGCCATGGGCAGGCATCCACAAGCCGCCTCACCAAGCCGAAGAAGCTGTTCGAAAGGGCGTCGCCAGGCCATAGCCGGACTATAAAGCTCTTCATGGCCTGATCGGCCGCCTTATGTAGCTCGACCATCTGATTCAGCTGGTCGCTCATTGGCACCGGATGTCCGGCCTCAGCATACTGAGACCAGAACAGCTTCTCTGTCGAACTTCCGTCCTCGGCCTGGTAAAATTGTGCGACATCGGACACACTGCGGGGCAAATCTGCGAATGCTCCTGAAGAGCTCCGGATCCGGGTAAGTAATCGGTAATTTACTTTTACGTGCTTGCTTTGCATATAGAAAGCCTTACCCGCCGCTATCTTCTTCATTGCGTCGATCTCTTGGAGGGCCTTTTTGGCTTCGGCCTTGGCACTTTTTACACTCTCGAGGGCCGCGGCAAGCTCAGACTCCCGCGTCTTTGAGTCAAGCTCCAACCCCTCGTGCCTTGCCACGAGAGCGTGGAGCTCTTGCTGCGCCTCGCCCAACCGAGCCTCGTGCTTCTCTCACTCGGTCCGCTCCTTGGCCGCTTTATCTTCGGCCTTGGTTAGCGTTTGCTTCAGGGTCGCCACCTCGGTTGTGGCCCCTGGCAAACATACGGTGATCCTATAATTTTGCAATCGCGCCCTCTTTTATATATACATATCTATAGACAAGGTATTACTTACCCTTGTTCTCCTCGAACTGCCTCTTGGCAAGGCCGAGCTCTTTCCTGGACCCCTCGAGGTCCTGCTTCAGTACGGCGACCTCCGTAGTCAGTTCGGCGGACGCCAGCAGTGAAGCCTGCATATGCATATTGACACACTTATATTAGACTCCTGCGATATTATTTGATCCTCTATTCGGCTTTTATTTGTGAACACCGAACAAAGCATCAGGGGCTACTGTCTATGCAGTAATATTCCTACTACATTTTAAAACACTTACCTCAAAGCCTGTTAGAAGGCTGGCACAGGCTTCAGTCAATCCGCGCTTGGCGGATTGAACCTTCTGGATCACCGCACTCATGATAGTGCGGTGCTCCTCGTCGATGGAAGCGCTGTGAAGCGCTTCCAGCAGATTGTCCGGCGCCTCTGAATGGACAAAGGTCACCGGCACAGGCGTCTTGCCCCTCTTAGAAGGAGGCCGCCTGCCCGAGCCTGGAACTGCTGGAGGTTCCGGCGCGGTGTTTGGCTGAGAGCCGAACTCTGAGCTCTCAGGGGCCCTGTCCCCTCGGCTCCCAGAGTCCGGAAGGTCGCCCTGAGGCGCCTCCGGGACTGTCTCCCCTCGATCCGGTGCCTCTTGAGACAACACCTCGGCATCGTCGGTAGGATAAGGGGAGGTGGCGGTCAGGACTGGATCGCTGTCCATGTCCGACGAGCCCAGGGAGCCGTCCGATGATACCTCGATATTGGCTCGTGGCGGCCTGCATAATTATGTCCGGCGTTAGGGAAAGCAGTGCGACAAAGGAATCCTATGAGTTACTCTGGTATACGAATACTTACGATCTCCCCGGGGGCTTGGCCCTGGGCAACCACTCGTCTTCGCCTTCGTCGGCGGCGGTGGAACTGTCTGAAAGGAGAGTCCTTCCCTTCTTGGACCCTTCGGCCTCCCCAGTTGGGGCGGCCTTCCTTTTCTTGTCTCCCCCGCCTGGAGGGGGAGCATCTTCTTCTTCCTCCTCGTCTTCGGGGGAGGAGTGTGCCGCAGAATTATCGGACGATGAGTCCGATAACACCTGGCGCCGGGAACTCATTCGGGTTCCCTTGGCCTTCTTGGTCTTCTCCGGCACCTTGTAAGGAGTCGGAGTCAGCATCTCCGTCAGGAGAGCGCCCGCAGTATCTTCGGGCAAAGGGGTCGGACAGTCGATCTGCCCCGACATCTCCACCCAGTCCTATCAAAGGCATGGAGATTAGACCCCTCACATAATTAAGCTAGGGAAAATAAATGTCTTACGGGACGTATTGAACTCACCGAACGCACTAGGCGCTTTGCGCTTAGTCCGCGGTCCTCGGCAAGAGAAGGAGGGACCTCGGCGCCCTTGAACAGCACCTTCCAGACGTCCTTGTGCGTTGTATCAAAGAGCTCGCTTAGAGTATGGTGCCGAGCCAGGTCAAACTCCCACAAGGTAAAATCCCGTTGTTGACACGAGAGGATCCCGCGGATGAGCATAACTTGGACTATGTTGACAAGCTTGAGCTTCTTGCTCGCCATACTCCGGATACATTTCTGGAGTCCATCCAGCTCCACCGACGAACCCCACGACAAGCCCTTCTCTTTCCAAGAAGTGAGCCGTGTAGGGAATCCGGATCGAAACTCGGGGGTTGCCACCCACTTGGCGTCGCGCAGCTCGGTGATGTAGAACCACGCCGATTGCCATCCCTTTATTGTCTCCACGAAGGAGCCTTCGAGCCATATGACATTGGGCATCTTGCCCACCATGGCTCCGCTGCATTCTGCTTGTTGGCCTCGTACCACCTTCGGCTTGATATTGAAGGTCTTTAACCACAGCCCGAAGTGGGGCCGGATGCGTAGGAAAGCCTCACACATGACGATGAACACCGAAATGTTGAGGATGAAGTTCGGGGCCAGATCATGAAAGTCCAGCCCGTAGTAGAACATGAGACCATAGACGAATGGATGGAGGGGAAACCCTAGTCCGCGAAGGAAGTGGTGAAGGAAAACTACCCTCTCGTGAGGTTCCGGGGTAGGGACGATCTGCCCCGCAGCGGGCAGCCGATGCGCGATGTTCGCGGCTAAGTATCCGGCTCCGCGCAGCTTCTTGATGTCTCCCTCCGTGACGGAGGAGACCATCCACCTGCCTCCCGCTCCGGACATGGTTGGAGAAGGTTGAGGTGGGAAGTGTGGACTTGGGCGCTAGAGCTCGAGTGTGCGAAAACAGATGAGCAAGGGAGGAAGAAGGCGTGGATAGAAAGGTGAATCCTAACCCCTTTATATGGGCGGACGAAACTAAGCGTCCCCACTTGCCTGATAAAACTCTCTTATCCCCCAAGAGCCGTAATTGATGGCGCGGTTGGGTTACCCACGCCCGTATTGATGAGAATCCCGTAATAAGGGGACACGATCTCTGCTTTGACAAGACGTGTCGAAAAACTGCCTCGCGTTATGTGTGGGGCTGGTTGAAGGAAACGGTTCAAATAATCATTGGGTCATGACATAACGTCATGCTGCCAAAACAAGCCAGCAAACTAGATCTGCGAAAATATTATTCTCTCTATGGTGGAATGTGGAACTTATTTTGCAGGGTCGGACACTATCCTAGTATTCAAATTCTTCTGTTATGTATTCGGAGAAGGAACCCGCCTTGCAATGCCGAAGACAATACTTCACGCCGGACTCATCGTCATTGAAACCTGGTTCAGGGGCTACTGAGGGAGTCTTGGATTAGGGGGTCTCCAGACAGCCGGACTATCTCCATTGGCCGGACTGTTAGACTATGAAGATACAAGATTGAAGACTTCGTCTCGTGTCCGGATGGGACTCTACTTGGCGTGGAAGGCAAGCTAGGCAATACGGATATGGATATCTCCTCCTTTGTAACCGACCTTGTGCAACCCTAACCCTCTCCGGTGTCTATATAAACCGAAGGGTTTTAGTCCGTAGGACAACAATCACAACATACAATCATACCATAGGCTAGCTTCTAGGGTTTAGCCTCTCCGATCTCGTGGTAGATCTACTCTTGTACTACCCATATCATCAATATTAATCAAGCAGGACGTAGGGTTTTACCTCCATCAAGAGGGCCCGAACCTGGGTAAAACATTGTGTCCCTTGCCCCCTATTACCATCCAGCCTAGACGCACAGTTCGGGATCCCCTACCCGAGATCCGCCGGTTTTGACACCGACAGTGGGCATCCACTGCCGCGTCTTCCCCGGCTCCGCATCGTCCCCTTCCTAGGCCTCGCTGTCATCCACCGCCCTGGTGCTCTCGGCATGGCGTGGTCAACGTGGTCAAGGAACGACTTCCATTGGAAGAGTACTGTACGTGGAGAGGCTGACAGCTGGGTCCATGGCGGCCGCAAGGAAGTGCCTCCTTATTACACGCAAAATAATTATTCCTCCACCTGACAGCAGGGACCCACCGAATGGGCCATCGTATTTCGCAAAAAACCGTTTCCCCCTAAATACTGGGACCCACCAGCTACATCTTCGCATGCAATGAAGTGCGTCCGGGCAAAAAAAACGATTCGCCCCCCTGACTGCTGGGACCCACCAGCTACATCTTCGCATGCAAGGAAGTGCCTGATAGTCGGGACCCACCTGGTCGAAGCGTACGTAGCGTTGTCATTCTGGTCGTGAACATGTACATACATACTGGTCGATGTAGACGCGCACATGTCGTAGTAGAGGCGCGCACATAGCATGTACACGTACGTACAGCGGCTAGGGTGCAAGAAAGAAAATACGGCCACGTACGTACATACGGGAGGGGTCTCGAACGCCTACTCGCGCATACGTACGGCCAGGGCTTGTGTACATGGCTGGGTTGGAACAGAGAAACCGCGTCGTCGTCGTGTTCATGGAGAGGCAACGAAATGCGTCGTGTTCATCGGGAGGCAACGAAACGCGTGGGAGCCAACTGGCTTGGACGGAACAGCCGATGGAAACGAGGCCTGGCGTACCACACAATGGAGGAAACGGCCTTGTGTTCGACCGGCCACATTCGAAACAGGATCCTGTTCATCGGGAGGGGTCTGGCGTATCGCAAAACGGAGGAAACGGACCTCCTACGGTCGAAATGGGGTCCTGTTAATCGGGAGGGGTGTGGCGTACCGCAAAACGGAGGAAACGGACATGTGTTGGAGCGCTACGGTCGAAACGGGGGTCCTGTTCATCGGGAGGGGTGTGGCGTACCACAAAACGGGACTCCACGGGATACTGTTCATCTCCACCGTCGACCCCCTCCAGCCTCCACGGGCTACTGTTCATCCACCATCAACCTCCTCCAGCTCCACCTGCGACTGTTCATCCACGGGCTCCTGTTCATCCAGCCTCCACTGCGCGCTACTCCACCGGCTATTGTTCAACCATCCCTCTCCACGGGCTCCTGTTCAACCACCCCTCCACGAGCTACTGTTCATCCAGCCCTCCACCATCTACTGTTCATCCAGCCCTCCACGGGGTGGTCCTGTTCATCCAGCCCTCCACGGGGTCTTGTTCATCTAGCCCCAACCGGCTCGATCGATCGGGGTCCTTTTCATCCAGAGGCAACACCACGGGGTCCTGTTCATCGACCCCCACCGGGAACTGCTCATCCAAACCCCCCAGCAACGCTCACTGTTCATCCAGAGGCAGCATCGATCGACTTCAGTTAGCAGCAGTAGCGAAGGAATCGCTCAATCGGGTTCAGTTAACAGCCATCGATCGATCACTTGGGTTCAGTAACGCATAGCCTGCAGTGCAATTGCTCGGGTTCAGTAGGCGAATGCCTCGCTCGGGTTCAGTTATAGTCCAACGCCTCGCACTCACGCGCATGCGTGTACGAGAGAAACACGCAAACCTCCGTGCATCACTCGGCCCCGACCACCCACCATAACCGGGAACACCCCGATATTTTCCTCGCCCTCGCTTCTACCATGGTTTTTTCCTTCATGGACGGCCCAAAGAATGTCATGCAGCTGCGTCTCCGGACCGCCCAGGACGAAAAGCCCATTTTCTGTCATGTTTTTTTCTCATAGAAGTAGGAGCCCACCACATCTATGATGATACCGGGTTTTGTCACAATTATCGTCATAGAAGTGTCATAAGTATGACAGAAAAATTTCGTTCGACCCAAAAAGTCACGGATGTGTCTTTTTTTGTAGTGAATGTAGCATCTTTAGACTCCATAATCATACTGACCTTCACGTTGTGTACATTGGATTTCACCACTAGAAATCTATAGCCAACGCTATGCTTGGCATAGCCGAGAAAAACGCAATCCACAGTCTTTGGTCCCAATTTACGCTTTTTGGTTATGGACATGTTGATTTCGCCAAATAGCCCCAAGTGCGCAAGTAATAGAGTGTAGTTATTTTATTTTCCCATTGCTCATAGGGAGTAGTCTCATTATCCTTCATGGAAACTTTATTCAGGACATGACATGGTGTCAATACAACCTCCCTCCACCATGCCTTGAATAAACCCGATGTATCTAACATGGTGTTAACCAAATCTGTTAGAGTACGTTTTTCCGTTTGGCAACCCCGTTTGACTAGGGTGAATAGGGAGGCGTCCTCTCATGAATAATACCATGTTTCACACAAAACAAATCGAACTCATTAGAAAAGTACTCTCCACCATGATCAGGCCGAACTCATTTTATTTTCTTTTCAAGTTGGTTCTCAACTTCTGCCTTATAGATTTTAAAGTAGTGTAGAACCTCATCCTTAGTACTCCCTCCATCTGAAAAAATTTGTCCCAAGCTTGTCCCTCAAATGGATGTATCTAGCACTAACTTGGTGCTAGATACATCTATTTGTGGGACAAGCTTTTTTGGACGGAGGAATTATTTAACAAATTCACATAACAGAATCTAGTGGAATCATCAATCAACATCATGAAATATTTCTTTCCACCTTTAGTCAACACATATCATTCAGCTTGCATAGATCTGAATGTATGAGCTCTAGTGCTACCAGGTGTCTCTCATTCGTAGGCTTGTGAGGCTTATGAGGTTGCTTAGCTTGCACACACGCATGACACTTGGAGCCTTTGGCTAAAGTGAAACTCGGGATTAAATCCATCTTGGCTAGCTGTGTCATACACCCAAAAATAATGTGACAAAGACGTGAATGCCAAATCTCATATTCGATCACATTAGAATGAATTTGGTTCACGACTTTATTATAGAAATCCTCCAAGAAAAGGCGGAACAAACCACAACAATCATATCCTTTTCCAACAAACAATCCATATCGAGATACGACTACTTTATTGGACTCAATACTAACTTAAACCCTTCTTTACATAGAAGGGGTCCACTAATGAAATTATTCTTGATTGTGAGCACATGTTGCACGTTCTTCAGTTGCATGATCTTTCCCGAAGTAAACTTCAGATTTACCGTGCCAACACCATGAACAGAAGCATGTGAGCCCAAAGCAATGTCGTGCGACCTAGTAAGTAGAAAACAAAGACACATCAATGCACACATGAATATCGACCCCGGTGTCAATCCACCAAACGGTGGGCTGACAAACTAAAATTACGGTAAATAGATTATGATACCCAGATGCCTCATCATTGTTGCTCGGAGTGACATTGATAGACTTGGAGTCCTGTCCTGGCCTCTTGTACTTGTTTGGGCACTTGCTTGCCAAGTGTTCCTCTGAACCACAAGTAAAGTAGTCATCTCTCTTTTTGTCTTTCTTCTTACCCTTCTTCTTGAAGGTAGTATTTTGCTGGATAGTGTTCTTTCCCTTGAACTTGTGGAAAATTATTCTGCACCACATTGGCGCTAGAAGAACCCTCTGCCCCTTTCACGTGTGAGTCCTTTGCTCTCGAGTTCTGCTCAACACTTAGATGACCGATGACATCCACAACAGAGAATTCATGTTTCAAGTGATTGAGAGAAGTAGTAAAGTTCCTCCATCTATGAGGGAGTTTTGCAATAATGCAACCCGCGACAAACTTGTCCAGTAACTCACACTTCAAGAGCTCCAGCTCCTTAGCGATGCACCATTTCTCATAAGCTTGGTCCAATACAGAATGGTTATCAACCATCCTATAATCATGGAACTGCTCCATGGCATATAGTTTGCATCCAGCATCGATTGCGCCAAACTTAGTTTCAAGCGCATTCCACAAGTTTTTGGCAACACACATATGGAGATATGTATCAACCAACTTTTCTCCGATCACAGTAAGAAAGGCTCCCACAAAGATGGTGGTTGCCACCCTAAACGCATTCTCATGTTCAGGAGCAATCGTTATCGTGGGAGACACACCACCAACCCAGAACACGTTCTTCAATGTGAGCCACAAGGTGGTCCGTGTCTGCCAACGCTTAAAATGTGTCTCGGTAAAATTTTCTAGTTTCAAAGTAGCGGTGAAGCGATGAGTCGAAAAGTGCTTAAAATAAGGTTTTTGGATTGATGGAAATATTAGCACCTTTTCGACTAATCTAATCCACGAGTATGCAGTAAACATGTCAAATACGGTATGCATCTCATGCTGATACCTAAGCATGTGAGAACGTACATTGCATAGAATAAAAACATCTATGAACAACATATATACGACCATCACATGAACGAGCAAATAGGGGATGAACGAGTCATACCCTCCGGTTGGCCAGGCCAACGCGGGTAGCGGCAGCCTCGGTAAGGGCCGAGGCCTTCTTCTTGGCGGCTTCATCATCAGCCATGGAGTCGATGCAGGGGAAGTAGTGGAAGCAGAGATGAACGGATAGGGAGTAGTCGCGTCGAGACGCTCCCTGATACATCTCCACCGTATGTATAATTTTTTTTATTGTTCCATGATATTATAATACCAATCTTAGATGTTTTATATGCATTTGTATGCTATTTTATATCATTTTTTGGGACTAACCTATTAACCTGGTGCCTAGTGCCAGTTGCTATTTTTTATTTGCTTGTTTTTGGTTTTTCAGAAAATCAATATCAAACGGAGTCCATATGGAGAAAAATCTTTTGATTAATTTTTTCTAGACCAGAAGGGACCCGCGAAGGTTCGGGAGAAGACCAGAAGAGCCACAAGGGAGCGACCTTGAGGGGCGCAACCGGGGGGGGGGGGCAGGCATGCCCCCTAGGCTCGTGGGCCCCTCGTGCCACCTCTTGACCTAATTACACCTCTATAAATTCTTAAATATTCCCAATACATCAGAGAGCCACCCAAAACACTTTTTCCACCGCCACAAGTTTCTGTTCTTTCGCGATCCCATCTGGAGGCCTTTTTGGCACCCTGCCAGAGGGGGAATCAATCACGAAGGGCTTATACATCATCCTTGCTACCCTTCCGATGATGCATGAGTAGTTTACCAGACCTACGGGTCCATCACTAGTAGCTAGATGGCTTCATCTCTCTCTTTGATCTTCAATACAATGTGCTCCTCGATGTTCTTGGAGTTCTACTCGATGCAATCTTCTTTTGCGGTGTGTTTGTTTTGATCACATGAATTGTGGGTTTATAATCAGATTATTCATGAATATTAATTGAGTCCTCTCTAAATTCTTTTATGCATGATTATTATAGCATTGTATTTCTCTCTGATGTATCTGTTTAGTTTGGCCAACAAGATTGATTTATCTTGCAATGGGAGAGGTGCTTTGTGATGAGTTCAATCTTGTGGTGCTCAATCCCAATGACAGAAAGGGACATGCACGTATTTGTATTGGTTCCATTAAGGATAAAAAGATGGGGTTTATTCATATTGCTTGGGTTTACTTTGTCTACATCATGTCATCTTGCTTAAGGCGTTACTTTGTTTTTATTAGCTTAATACCCTAGATGCATGCTGGACAACGATCGATGGGTGGAGTAATAGTAGTAGATGCGGGTAGGAGTCGGTCTACTTGTCTAGGACGTGATGCTTATATACATGATCATTGCCTTGAATATATTCATAACTATGCGCCTTTCTACCAATTGCGTAGCAGTAATTTGTTTACCCACTGTATGCTTTGTGTTCGAGAGAGAAGCCTCTAGTGAAAACTATGGCCCCTGGGTCTACTTTTATCATATATAAAATCCAAAAATACCTTGCTGCACTTTCATTTATCCTATTTTATTTTGCAATTTATCTATTTGCCAACCACTACCAGATTTGATCCCTGCAAATAACCGCCGAGGGGATTGACAACTCCCTTGTTTGCATTGGGTGCAAGTATTTGCTTTTGTGTGTGTAGGTGCTGCTAACGTGGTTCTGTGTGGTTCTCCTACTGGATTAATAACCTTGGTTCTTAATTGAGGGAAATACTTATCTCTACTATACTACTTCATCCTCTCCTCTTCGAGGAAATCCTAACGAGCTCACAAGTAGCAAGAAGAATTTCTTGCGCGGTTGCTAGGGAGACATCATCAAAACCTACCAAGTACCTTCGCATAAACTATCATCTACTTGCTCTTACTTTCATTTGCCTTTTCATTTGCCTTTGCCTCTCGTTTTCATCTGGCCCACTTCTAAAACAATTTTACAAAAAACACAAAAATATTTGCGTTTGCTCATTTGCTTGCCTTTTGCCTTCATGTCAACACTCAAAAACAGAAAATGAAAGCAAAAATTTAAGATGACTGGATCCACTTAAAGTTTTCTACTTGGATCATCTTTGATCCATTTGTGCTCATGGTGAAACCCCAACTAGTTTAGTTGAGGGAAAATCATTACATGAGCATGCTCATTTTGTGTGTCACTGCTTTTCTCAAAAAGGGAGACTCTTATGGAATCAAATAAATTGTTCGCTATGCTATGCTTGGAATCTATGTGAAATTCATGATTTTACTTTTTGTGCTAAGAACCCTAAAACACTTTCCCTACCTATGTGAGTTTAATGATAATGAAATCTTATCTTCTTATGCCAAGGGTGTCTATAGTTACTATGATATCGAACAAATTGAAGAATTTGTTGCTTTTAAGGGTGCCTATGAAGTTGCTTCTTTGATTGAAAAGTATGATGTTACTCTTTGCAAATCTGAAAATTATGCCATACTTAAATATTGCTATGAAAACTATGTTTCTAATGCCCGCGTGAGTGAATTCATTGGGAGAATGTCTGCTACTTTGGAAAAGAATAATGATATGCAGAAATCTATAGATAATTATGATCGCGCTGATTCGGTTGAAATATCCCTTTTTGATGAATTTGATGCTTGCTATGCTTGTTTCCATGATGCCAATATTAATGATGCTTATGGAGATGAACTTGCTATAGTTCCTTCTATTAAAAATTAAATTATTGCTATTGCACCCACACTAGATAGCTCCTTGAATGAAAAGCATGATTGCAATGATAGTATTATAAAATCTATTAATGTCAATTGTGCTAATGATATGCAAAGCAACAAGCTTAGGGATGATAATTTTTTTATGTCCACTACTTATTGCAATGATCATGATTGGGGTGATAATGCTTCTGATGATCTTGAAAATTTATTTAAGCCTCATGATGAATATCTTATTGATAATAATGTTTGCAATAATATTGAAAGTGAGTTTGGAAGAGTATCAACTTTAGGTAAAAAAATCCCACATATTTGGAGAGTGTTCAATCCTATGAATTTTTTGATAAAAGTGGGTTTGGAGAGGTGATGACTTTAGTTGATGTTAGTCACACTAACTTGGAAGATTATAAATTTTTTATGCATGTGGATCATGAAGAGAAAATTTTATATATAGCTACATTGTTGAATTTGATTATGATCTTACATGTATTTATGAGAGAGGAAAATATGGTTGTAGAAATTTTCATGTTACTAAATTACCTCTCGTTATGTTGAGATTGTTAATGTTTTATTCTTCTCCCTTGCATATGTTATGTATTTCTTGTATTGATAATTTTTTTGCTCATAAAATGCCTATGCATAGAAAGTATGTTAGACTTAAATTTGTTTGTCACATGTAATATGATGCTCTCGTTGTGCTTCAATTCTTGTCTTTCATGTGAGCATCATTGAAATCGCAAGGCCTATCTTAATGGCTATAAAGGAAGAGCTTGTTGGGAGACAACCCAATAGTTATCACTTATATTTTTTTGAGTTTTCACAGAATTATGTTACTGTTATGATTGTGCTTATATGTTTATATTAGTGTTTATGCCAAGTAAAGCCTTTGGGATGATTTGGTTGATAGTTGATTTGATTATGTGAAAAAAACAGAAACTTTTGCTCCCAGTAGAAGAATTGTTTAAATTCACTGGAATATGATAAAATTCTGAATGTTTTACACATGATTGATATACAAATTTCCCACATTGTCCTAATTTTTCAGAATTTTTGTAGTTACAAAATTATTGTGTTTGTTCAGATCATTATGGACTATTCTGTTTTTGACATATTCTGTTTTTGTTGCATAGTTTGCTTGTTTTAATGAATCTATGGATTGTATCAGGGGGTATAAGTCATGGAGAAGTTAGAGTACAATAGGTATTATGCAATAATAAAAAAAATGAATGGATTTACAACAGTACCTAAATTTTATGATTTGCATGTTATACTAACGGATCTCATGTGTTTTCTATTGAGTTTAGTGTGCTGAAGTTTTCAAGTTTTGGGTGAGATCACAATGTATGAAGGAATAAGAGTGGAAAGACCCTAAGCTTGGGGATGCCCAAGACACCCCAAGGTAATATTCAAGGATACCCAAGCGTCTAAGCTTGGGGATGCCCCGGATGGCATCCGCTCTTTCGTCTACAATCCGTCGGTAAATTATTTGGAGCTATACTTTTATTCATCACATGATATGAGTTTTGCTTGGAGAGTCGTGTAATGTATGAGTCTTTGCTTTCGTTGCTTTTTAGTTTGCCACAATCATCTGCCGGTGTTCTGCGAATGGGGTACCCAGACTTGCCTGCTTGTGGCCCACGATGTGGCTCCATCAACGGCCTGGTACGACCTGCGTTCAGCATCAACAACTCAAGACCCTCGCGAGGCAGACGACACCAAGACCTCCAGAAGGAGCGGCTCCTCAGGATAGCTCCTGAGGAGCGGAGACTTCTATGCAAGCTTCACCTCGTGAGGTTCAGATGATGTGAGCTGTGACGACCAAGGCCAGGCGGGCGCCAGCGGGTGCAGGACAACAGTTTCCTCCTTGGTGCTAAGGAGGCAAGAGTAGGCGCAGAGTCTCGAGGAATCAGCCAAAGGTTTCCATTCCCATGCAACGATACCAAGACTGCCAGGACAGCAGGACGGAGGTCATCACCGAGCCCACTGCGATGTCACGACCAGAGGCTTTGCAGGAGAAGACTACTTTTGTCAGGATAAGATGTACTAGTTGTCTCCCGGCCGTTGTGGGATCCCTTCCCGCCTTCATTTGGGAAGAGGACAAAGGCCTCTATAAATAGGGCCTAGCCACCACCGTAGAGGGGGATCGGACCCCGATTGGATCCATTCCATCCTCACCAGCTCACTCGAGCGCAAGAACATGCCTCCTCCTGAGTTTGTTCTCCCACTGTACTAGTTCATCCTCAGCCCCTCGAGGCCAATCCATGACAAAGCAGGAGTAGGGTTTTACGCCGCAAGGTGGCACGAACCTGGGTAAACTGCTGTGTCACATTTCCTTCCAGTTCATCGAGCTAGGCCATGAGATTGACGAGTAGGCAGACTGGGGAGGTTGAGTTCTTTGCACGCACCCCAGAGTTCGAATCTATCAAGGATTTGCAGAGCCCGAAATCTGACATTTGGCGCGCCAGGTAGGGGTGCGTTGGAGATCCGCCTCTTTGTCCGCCGTGCTCCGGTGTTCGGCTCTCATGGCAAGCGCTGCTCCATCGACTAGACCGAGGTGTGCTTTCAGGGGATCTGAGGGCCTCCGAGCTTTCACCCCCGCCCTGCGGTAGGTGCAGTGGCCGCTGAAGTTCAGGTCAGATCTGCCGCCCCGATACAACGGCGTGGCGGATCCCGACAGCTTTTCTTCGAGCGTACGAGGAGGCTGTTTGGGCAGCGGGCGGCGACAACAAGGTCATGGCGAACTGGCTCCCCATGGCCCTCGCGGGCGCACCATACACCCGGCTTCTCAGCTTGCCAGGGTCTTCGGTGGCCTCCTGGGAGGAGTTGCGCGGCCGCTTCATCGCACGCTTCGCGGCACCGGTGCCCCACGCCGTCGTAGCCCTCCTAGGCGGTTCACAGGCGCCGCCCTCGGATCGCCAGATCAAGCAATTCTTCTGCCAGGTGGGTGCCACTCACGTGCAACGGGGAGCTCCACCGGGCTGGGCGGCACCTAAGGCTGATCTCACCTTCGACGCGAGGGACCACCCCACAACCACTGCAGGCGCCGGTGCGCTCCGGAAGCTCTGCACCCCCACCATCTGCAACGTGGCGGTCACCAAGACCCTCATCGATGGTGGAGCCAGCCTCAATGTGCACTCTCTGGAAGCGTTTGGCTTGCTTCATGTGCCCCATGGCCGGCTCCGCACCACCAAGCCTTTCTCCGGAGTCGTCGACGGCTCCACCTACCCCCTGGGGCAGATCCGCCTCCCCGTCACCTTCGGCACCCGCGACAACTACCGCACCGAGCTTATCGACTTCGACATCACCCACATCGGCCTCCTGTATAACGCCGTCCTTGGGTACCTAGCCTTGGCCAAGTTCATGGCAGCAACTCACCCTGCCTACAATCTCATGAAGATGTCGGGAAGCAGTGGCGTCCTCACTATGGCAGGGGACACCAAGGAAGCATTGTTGGCCCTCAAGCATGCCTTCAGGGCCGCGGCGGCCGCTCGGTGAAGTGAGTAAGGAGCCCCGAAGGCTCCGGGGGCTGCACCAAGGAAGAAGCAATTGTTCTCTCAAGACCGTGCCGAGACAAAGTAGGTGCTGGTTGATGAAGATGGGGCATCAGGCGCCACCTTCACCATAGGCGCCGGCCTCCCTCTGGATCAAGAAGAGGTGTTGGTGAGCTTCTTGCGCATGAACAAGGATGTGTTCGCATGGGAGCCCAAGGATCAGGTTGGGATCCAGAGGGGAATAATTGAGCATCACCTATGGGTGTGCCCAAACATGCGCCCGGTGAAACAGAAGGCGCGGCTACAGTCCACGGAGAAGTAGTCGTTCATCGTCCAAGAGACTCGCAAACTCCAAGAGGCTGGTGTCATTCAGGAGGTGCGGTACCTGGAATGGCTGGCGAACCCAGTTATTGTCCTCAAGAAAGGTGGGAAGGAGCGCATGTGCATTGATTTTACCAACCTCAACAAGGCTTGCCCTCAAGACCCCTTTCCACTTCCACGCATCGACCAAATCATCGACTCCACAGCCGAGTGTGACCTGCTGTGTTTTCTGGACGCCTTCTTAGGCTATCACCAAATCCAGATGGCGGTGCAGGATGTTGAGAAGATGACTTTCCTGACCCCTTGTGGGGTGTATTGCTACACTTGCATGCCATTTGGACTGCGTTATGCCGGAGCAACCTTGCAGCGGCTGATGCACATCGCCCTGGGTCAGCAGCTCGGGAGAAATGCCGAGGCCTACATCGACGACATAGTGGTGAAGTCTCGAGAGGCAATGACCCTTATTGAAGACCTGGAGGACACATTTTCCAGCCTGCGCAAGGTAGATCTGCGACACAATCCAGAGAAATGTGTGTTTGGTGTCCCATTCGGCAAGCTGCTAGGCTTTCTGGTGTCGCACTAGGGGATCGAGGCCAACCCGGAGAAGGTTAAGGCAATAGAAAGGATGAGCCTGCCACAAACCCTCAAGGAGATGCAAAAGCTGGCAGGCTGTGTAACCTCGCTGGGGCACTTCATCTCCAAGCTGGGAGAACACGCCCTCCCGTTCTTCAAGCTGATGAAAAAGAAAGGGCCATTCGAGTGGACTCCGGAGGCTGACGCGGCATTCCAAGACCTCAAGAGGTACCTCACTAGCCCGCCAGTGATGGTAGCACCACGTCCCCTTGAGCCCTTGGTGCTCTACCTAGCCGCCACACCTCACTCTGCCAGTGCAGCGCAAGTGGCGGTCCGAGAGGAGCGCCTGGCCAAGGGCTCGCGGAGCAGCACCCCACACCCAGTCAAGATGCCGCGGCTTTGGGACGATGCTCCTGAGGCCTCGGCTGCCTTAGCAGATGACCAGGTTCCTTAGGACGGCGCTCCTGAGGCTTCGGATGCCTCAGCAGATGACCAGGTTCCTCAAGGCGGTGCTCCTCAGGCCTTGGCCGTCTCAACGAACGACCAAGCTCTTGAGGCCATCCGGCCCCAGGAGGTACAAGACCCCGCTAACACTTTTGCCCTCGTCGAACACCTGGTGTACTTCGTCAGCACGGTACTGCGCGATGCGCGGGCATGCTACCCCATGCTATAGAAGCTCTTGCTTGAGCTCCTCGTCGCCTCCCAAAAGCTGCGCCAGTACTTCCATGGCCACCCTATCAAAGTTGTGTCAGCTTACATGCTAGAGGGAGTACTCCGGAGCCCCAATGCAGCAGGAAGAGTCACCTAATGGAACATCGAACTCCAGGAGTTCCAGTTGGAGTTCAGCACCACCAGAGTCATCAAGGGTGCGACACTCGCCGACTTCATTGCAGAATGGACCGATGTTCCTGGCCCAGAAGTGGGCGAGGACCATCCCCTCTCGCTGGGAAGCAAGGCACCAGACGGTTGGGTCATGTACTTCGATGGTGCATTCATGCGTTAGGGTGTAGGGGCTGGAGCCGTGCTCATCTCACCCACCCAGGACAAGCTCTACTATGCCGTGCAGCTCTGCTTCCGGCAAGGCGAGAAGGTCTCCAACAACATCATAGAGTACGAAGGCCTGATCGCCGGTCTCAAGGCTGCGGCAGCCTTGGGAGTGAGGCACCTCACCATCAAGGGTGACTCTCAGCTCCTCGTCAACTTCTCCAACAAAGAATACAAGCCGAAGGACGAGCACATGGAGGCATACCTTGAGGAGGTATGCAAAATTGAGAAACAATTCTTGGGCCTAGAACTGCAGCACGTGCCGCGCGACACGAACAAGGAAGCAAAGGACATCGCCAAGAGGGCATCTCGGTGCTTGCCTCAGGAGCCTGGCATCTTTGAGGAGCGGCTCGTCAAGCCGTCGGCAGCCCCATTCACCATGCGACCAACGTCATCTCAGGAGGAGCTCCCCCCAGCACCCCTCTCGGGCGCCCCTGCTTGTGGCCCAACCTCAGGAGCCCATCTTCTCCTTGTGCTAGAGCCTCAGGAGGGGTGTTGGACAGAGGAGTTCAAGGTGTACCTGCTCCAAGGCACCTTGCCGGAGAAGGAGGAAGACGCAGAGCGTGTGGCCCGCCAGACCACTGTGTACCGCATCCAGGACAGTGAGCTCTACCGGAAACGGCCAAATGATGTTTCTCTGTGATGCATCTCTAGGGGTCACAGATGCGAGCTGTTGGCAGACATACATGGCGGGGACTGCGCACATCATTCTTCATCGTGCACCCTCGTGGGCAAGGCGTTCCGCAGTGGATTCTACTGGCCTTGGAGCTCAACGACGCCACCGAGCTGTTAAGATCCTGTGAAGCCTGCCAATTTCATGCCAAGAAGATCCACCAGCCTACTCAGGGTCTCCATACCATCCTGCTCTCATGGCCGTTCGCGGTCTAGGGGCTGGACATCTTGGGCCCGTTCCGTTGAGCGCCTGAGGGCTACCGCTACCTCTACGTCACCATCAACAAATTCACCAAGTGGGCAGAGGTGGAAGCCGTCCGCACCATCCCGGCTGGCTCGGCCGTCAAGTTCATCAAGGGCCCCGTAAGATGTTTCGGGGTCCCTAACCGCATCATCACTGACAATGGCTTGCAGTTCACCAGCAACCTTTTCAAAATGTATTTTTCTAACCTTAGAACGCAGATATGCCACGCCTCGGTGGCTCACTCCAGGAGCAATGGCCAAGCTGAGTGCACCAACGCAGAGGTCCTGAGGGGCCTCAAGGCAAGAACCTTCAAGAAGAAGCTCGAGGCCTGCGGCAGGGGTTGGCTCAACGAGCTCTAGTCTGTGTTGTGGTCCATCCGCACCACCGCGACCAAGCCAACGTGCGAGACTCCATTCTTCCTCGTCTACGGAGCAGAAGCGGTTCTACCTCACGAGGTCAGGCATCGCTCCACGTGGGTCTTCGCATTTGACGAGGCACACCAGGACGCCTCGCGGGGGATGGACCTCATGCTGGGGGAGGAACACCGCCGCCAAGCCTCGCTCCAAGCGGCAAGGTACCAGCAGGCGCTGTGGCGGTATCACTGCCGGAGCATCCGTTCCAGGATGCTCGAGGAGGGCGATCTCGTCCTGAGGCGGGTACTCTCCAAGGAAGGGTTGCACAAGCTCTCACCCATGTGGGAGGTCCCATTTAGGATTGCCCGTGTCTCTAGGCCTGGCGCCGCGCGCCTGGAAACGCAGGATGGGGTCCCCATCCAGAACGCTTGGAACATCCAGCACCTCTAGAAGTTCTACCCATGAAGCAAGGCCCCGTGCCTATGAAGGTTCGCTACCTCTTGAGCACTGTGTTGGTTTTCCCTTGAAGAGGAAAGGGTGATGCAGCAAAGTAGCTTAAGTATTTCCCTCAGTTTTTGAGAACCAAGGTATCAATCAGGTAGGAGACTACACGCAAGTCCCTCGTACCTGCACAAACAAATAAGAACCTCGCAACCAACGCGATAAAGGGGTTGTCAATCCCTTCACGGTCACTTACGAGAGTGAGATCTAATAGAGGTAATAAGATAAATAAATATTTTGGTATTTTTATGATATAGATTGAAAGTAAAGAATGCAAGGTAAAATAGATTGCAAACTTATATGATAAAAGATAGACCCGGGGGCCATAGGTTCCACTAGTGGCTTCTCTCAAGATAGCATAAGTATTATGGTGGGTGAACAAATTACTGTCGAGCAATTGATAGAAAAGTGCATAATTATGAGAATATCTAGGCATGATCATGTATATAGGCATCACGTCCGTGACAAGTAGACCGAAACGATTCTGCATCTACTACTATTACTCCACACATCGACCGCTATCCAGTATGCATCTAGAGTATTAAGTTCATAAGAACAGAGTAACGCATTAGGCAAGATGACATGATGTAGAGGGATAAACTCAAGAAATATGATATAAACCCCATCTTTTTATCCTCGATGGCAACGATACAATACGTACCATGCTGCCCCTACTGTCACTAGGAAAGGACACTGCAAGATTGAACCCAAAGCTAAGCACTTCTCCCATTGCAAGAAAGATCAATCTAGTAGGACACACCAAACTGATAATTCAAAGAGACTTGCAAAGATAACCAATCATACATAAAAGATTTCAGAGAAGAATCAAATATTGTTCGTAGATAAACTTGATCATAAACCCACAATTCATCGGATCTCGACAAACGCACCACAAAAAGAGTTACATGGAATAGATCTCCAAGAAGATCAAGGAGAACTTTGTATTGAGATCCAAAGAGAGAGAAGAAGCCATCTAGCTGATAACTATGTGTTGGGGAACGCAGTAATTTCAAAATTTTCCTACACACACGCAAGATTATGGTGATGCATAGCAATGAGAGGGGAGAGTTTCGTCCACGTACCCTTGTAGACCGTAAGCGAAAGTGTTATGAGAACACGGTTGATGTAGTCGTACATCTTCACGGTCCGACCGATCCAAGTACCGAATGTACGGCACCTCCGAGTTCAGCAAACATTCAGCTCGGTGACGTCCCATGAACTCTGATCCAGCAGAGCTTCGAGGGAGAGTTCCGTCAGCACGACGGCGTGATGACGGTGATGATGATGCTACCGACGCAGGGCTTCGCCTATGCACCGCTACGATATGACCGAGGTGGATTATGGCGGAGGGGGGCACCGCACAAGGCTAAAAGATCAACTGATCAACTTGTGTGTTCTAGGGTGCCCCCTCCCCATGTATATAAAGGAGGGAGGGGAGGCTGGCCGGCCTCTCTAGGCACGCGAAAGGGGGGAGGAATCCTCCTCCTAGTAGGAGTAGGATTCCTCCTTTCCTAGTCCTACTAGGAGGGGAAGGAAGGAGAAGGGGAGGAGAAGGAAAGAGGGGGCACAGCCCCTCCCCTAGTACAATTCGGACTAGGCCCATGGGGGGCGCGTGGCCAGCCCTCGTGGCTTCTCCTCTTTTTCCCTTAAAGCACACTAAGGCCCATATGTACTCCCGTATTCCCGTAACTCCCCCTGGTACTCCAAAAAAATACCCGGATCACTTGGAACCTTTTCGATGTCCGAACATAGCCTTCAAATATATCGATCTTTACGACTTGATCATTTCAAGACTCCTCGTCATGTCCGTGCTCTCATCCGGGACTCCGAACAACCTTCGGTACATCAAATCACATAAACTCATAATACCGATCATCACCGAACGTTAAGCGTGCGGACCCTACGGGTTCGAGAACTATGTAGACATGACCGAGACACATCTCCGGTCAATAAACAATAGCAGAACCTGGATGTTCATATTGGCTCCTACATATTCTACGAAGATCTTTATCGGTCAAACCGCATAACAACATACGTTGCTCCCTTTGTCATCGGTAAGTTACTTGCTCGAGATTCGATCGTCGGTATCTCAATACCTAGCTCAATCTCGTTACCAGCAAGTCTCTTTACTCGTTCCGTAATGCATCATCCCGCAACTAGCTCATTAGTTGCATTGCTTGCAAGGCTTATGGTGACGTGCACTACCGAGAGGCCCCAGAGATACCTCTCCGACAATCAAGTGACAAATCCTAATCTCGATCTATGCCAACTCAACAAGTACCATCGGAGACACCTGTAGAGCACCTTTATAATCACCCAATTACATTGTGACGTTTGGTAGCACACAAAGTGTTCCTCCGGTTCTCGGGAGTTGCATAATCTCATAGTCATAGGAACATGTATAAGTCATGAAGAAAGCAATAACAACAAACTAAATGATCATCGTGCTAAGCTAACGGAATGGGTCAAGTCAATCACATCATTCTCTAATGATGTGATCCCGTTAATCAAATGAAAACTCATGTCTATGGCTAGTGAGGGAGTCATGGATTAGGGGGTATCCGGACAGCCGGACTATATCCTTTGGCCGGACTGTTAGACTATGAAGATACAAGGTTGAAGACTTCGTCCCGTGTCCGTATGGGACTCTCCTTGGCGTGGAAGGCAAGCTTGGCAATATGGATATGTAGATCTCCTTCCTTGTGACCGACTCTATATAACCCTAGACTCCTCTGGTGTCTATATAAAACGGAGGGTTGTTGTCCGTAGGACAACAACGGCCATACCATAGGCTAGCTTCTAGGGTTTAGGCTCTTCGATCTCGTGGTGGATCAACTCTTGTACTACTCATATTATCAAGAACAATCAAGTAGGACGTAGGGTATTACCTCCATCAAGAGGGCCCGAACCTGGGTAAAACATCGTGTCCCCTGCCTCCTGTTACCATCCGCCTTAGACGCACAGTTCGGGACCCCCTACCCGAGATCCGCCGATTTTGACACCGACATTGGTGCTTTCATTGAGAGTTCCTCTGTGTCGTCATCATTAGGCTTGATGGCTCCTTCAATCATCGATAGCGATGCAGTCCAGGGTGAGACTTTTCTCCCCAGACAAATCTTTGTATTCGGCGGCTTCGCACCGCGGGCCAACTCGCTTGGCCATCTGGAGCAGATCGAGAGTTACGCCCCTGGCCACCAGGTCAGGTTTGGAAGCTTAAACTACATGGCCGATATCCGCGAAGACTTGATCTTCGACGGATTCGAGCCCCTGCCGAGTGCGCCACACGGTCATGATGAGCATGATTTAGCTCTACCATCGGACTGTGTTCGGGAGATTGCACCGGCAACCGCTCCGACCCTCAATTCGGAGCCAATTGCGCCACCCATGGACAGGTGGATAGACCCCGCCACGGAGGCCGCATCCTCAATGGCGATCGAGCCGAGTATCGACCTTACCCTTCACGGGAGCCGTGACGCCGAACTACCGGATTCTTCCCCGGCCACGGACTCCGAACCGCCTGTGCCCGTGCCTATCGAATCCGACTGGGCGTCGATCATGGAGTTCACACTACAAAAAATACACTTCTGTGATGATACGTGTTTGTCATAGTAGGTCGTGTTTTTTGTCATGCATGTACATCCATGACAAATTTATGACAGAAACAAGATAGTCATACCTGTGTTGTCGTAGAAGTGTTCCATGACATTACCAAAATTATCATCACGGTAGTGTCCACTTCCATGACGATAAATCACGCGTCACAGAAGTGCTTTCGTCAAGGGTGACCAAAATGTGGCATCCACCGTAACGGAACGACGTTAAGCTATCGGGTCGGGTTTTGGATCCAATAACCCGTTAACAGCCCCGACCAATGGGAAATTTCCACGTGTAAAATTCTTATTGGACGGACGAAACACGTGTCAGCTCATTAGTGGGTCAGATAGGCACCTATGATACATCGACACGTGGCACAGCCCAACAGAGGCCCATTCCTGTGAAAAGGCCGGCCCGTTTGACTTGGTCAAAAGGTGGCGGGCCGGCCCATGTAAAGCATGTCAACGGCATGTTCGCATATAGCCCATTTACAGCCCGCTAACCAAGGCCCGTTACGTCCTATCCGAATTAGGCCCAGTAGCGTCGTCTGGGCCACCCAATATGATTCCAGCCCGTTTTCACTTCTCGCCCATGTATGGCCCATGACATCTTTCGGCCCATATGAGGCCGTATGTAACTCTTGGCCTATTAACGGCCCGTGGTGAAACTGGCCCGTAGTGAACAGTGTATCACTTTACACCCATTAACAGCCCGTGGTGAAACTGGCCCGTAATGAACAGTGTATCACTTTATACCAATTAATGGCCCGTTATTCCATTGGGCCGTTTCCAGCCCATGTTATCTTTCGGCCTTCTCAGAGCCCATTTATTCTTGGGCTCATTTCCAGCATTCGTTTACTTACGGCCCGTTACTGTCATTTTCTGCTTGTGGGCCAAATTCAGCCCGTGGTTACAGTCGGCCCGTTTGTGGTCCGTTAATACATTGGGCCGTTTTCATAGCGTCATCAAATACGACCTATTAACGATGGCCCGTTATGGTCGGCCCATGAACGGACGATTCCAACTCTAGCCCGTTTACGGCCATAATGCGGCCTATTATTGGCCCATGTTTGGCCATCGATCATACTGCCCATATAAGGCCCATTGATGATACGGCCTGTAGAAGGCCCATTGTTTCTACGGCCCGTAGAAGGCCCATTTTTTCTACGACCAGTAGAAGGCCCACTGTTTCTACGGCCCGTAGGAGGCCCAGTGTCACTACAGTAAACATTAGCCCATGGTTATTGTAGCCTAGTTTTAAAAAATAGGTTATTGCAGCCACTAGCAAACCACGAAAAAAGAACTGCAATGACTAGAAGCAAACAAATAAACAAGACAACAAGGAAATAAATAAGCAAGCAACTTACGCTAGGCTATCACGGCTATCACACATATTACATCCACTGGGCATCAAAGTTCGCCACCAGTGCAAATAAACGCGCCGATAAAAGAATATACAAAATTAAGACCACTTCAGAAAGCACTAGGCTTGGCCAGGTCGCCCCCCCCAAAGAGCTGAAGAAGCTGAGTAGACCTTAGTTGTGTCAACGATAGATGCATCAACACTAGATTTAAGGCATGATGGTGCGCACGGCAGTCCTCTGACATCTTCATTGCATCTTTGACTTCAAGTCGGAGCTGAGCTGAAGCAAGCCTTTCCGCTTTAAGTTGAGACTGAAGAAGTCGAACTGATTGAGGCAGCGACTGCATAGAGGTTGTCTCACACCTACTGGTGAGTAGCTTCAACTCACTATCTTCATCAAGACAGGACCTTGGGGTCATCTCGCTGTCCTCAAGATGGTTTGGCTCACTATCTTCCCTAAAGTTCTGCCTGGCGTAAGAGATACGAGTCTGAAAGAGAAACAAGGAGACACGTAACAGGTTTCACAATCATATAAGCAAATAAATGGATCTGTTCTGCATAAGGAACATATTTTTACAACTACAATTTGAAACTGGTAGTTGTTGCAAACATCCAATCATATGTAAACAGCAAATCAAACAACAGTGGAGGAAATGATGCCTATCCAAATCTATACTAGAACAAAGTTTGAAGGCTTGAGAAGGATGAACTTACATTACATGTTAACACGGGCTGGACAAAGCCCTTCTCCATGTTGATGGAAGGATAATTCAATAAATTCCCCAAAGAAAATTCTTTATAAGCGTTGCCATTATTCTACATTTTGCAAAGAGTAAATATAGATCAAATAATATTGGAAGAAACAAAGGATAATGAAGCTCAGGTGTAGACTGATGATACATAATCAAATAGCAATTAATTAAGTACAGCGTTACAAGGCAAAAGGGAGAGAGGTACTGACAAGAGCAATGCATAGCCCATTATTGTTTTGAGATCATATGATCCTTTGAGAAAGGAGATTCATCTGAAATTAGTTTTCATACAAGAGAGAAGGTAAGGCACAAGCAGAAATTTAGGAGTTCAAATTTTGAATTGATATCATAGACAGTACCTGACGCTGGGCTCCCAGCAATTCTAATAGGGGTTTGGCCACTGGAGTAGGAGTAAAGTGTGGTACAGTTGGGCCTGTGTTTTCTGTGGCTGCTGATCTATGTGATATAACAGTTATCACTACCTTTTCCAAATACCTAGTTTGTACTCCTTGACGACCTGCACTCACCCTGTTCCTTTTGGACACCTATTACGAAAGAACAACATTTGACTGGAAAAACATAGTGTGACGACACATGGAATAGGTACAGAAAATGGATAGGCATGGCATATACTCATATATGATGCTTAAACTAAGCAGATGGTGTAACAAAGTAGAAGTAATGCAAGAGGTCAGAAGCAAAATATGTGCGACCAATACAACTTTGCAAAGTTAGAGCAAGCACCTTGATGGGTGAATAAGATAGGCCATCCTCCACCGTGCCAAGTTTGTTAGGCAGTGGATCATTCCTCAATATTCCTCTCATGCGCCCATTCTCATATTCATTTTGATAATGTTCAATATCTGACATGCATGAAAACATAAAAACAAGTGAGATTTTCTTTGTAATGCAGAAGTGACTCTAATCCAATACTGCCTCCCTGTAAACCCCTTTGTGCTATCTCTGCAATTCTTTTAAAAGATGCCATGCATGCTGTAATTTGTTGTGTGCATTAATATAATGTGGCCTACTACTCAAAATATGAGAGCTCCAGAAGTGATGATACTTCACAGATGATAGCCTCAACATATAGTAAAGAAGAACAAGTCGACCTGACCTGACAGATTCAAAATATACTAAGGGAGAACAACTCGACCTGACCAGTCGACCGCAAGAGAAGAGTATCATCTTAAAGAAGAGCAGAAGAGCAAGCAGTTGAAGATATTCAAGTCTTTTAATACAATGTCGGTTGGCCACCCATGATGAACCAGAGCGCACAGAGAAATACTATTCTTTCCGGTCTCTCCATATGTGGCTCACAAGCATTTCGAAACTAAAGTAGGAACATTTAGCTAACCAATTAAACATCTCTCAGTTTTACTAATATCAGCAATAATATTGATTATGAATTTGTACAACTAAGCTTGTTTAGCTCGATGGGTGGAGCAGTGCTATTACGACACGAACCACGTAGGCTGATTGTGGTCATCATAAAATGGGGAAAACATAAGCATGATGAGTGCAGTGTTGACCGTGGCAGTGGGATGGCAGATCTGAAGCTGCAAACCACGCAAAGGGTAGTTAGCAACCGATGTTTGCTTTGAAATAACAACTAAGATTTGGTATGGACAAGAAAGTACGGTCAACAAGTGACAAAGAAATGCAATTATGCTGTCTCTCTATATGTCGCGACATGCATTTGGAAACTCAAGTGGGACCTTTAGCTAACCAATTAAATGTGTCGGTTAACTAATATCAGTATCATATCACAATCATATTTGAACAACTAAGCTTTCGAATTCTGAGTGTTGTGTTGTTTAGCTTGAAGGGTGGAGTAATGCTAGTACGACAGAAAGCACCTACGCAGATCATAGTAGAGTAGTGTCACACCCTAGCTAGTTCAAGCATTAGAGTGTGCATCATGTTTAAATTTCTCTTAAACTTGAAATGGGGAAAGCAGAAACCCCCAACACCCCCTGGAAACAACTAGGGTTTACTAAAATTATTTTCAATGAACCTGAAATGCCCTTCTAAAAAGTTCACCCTCTTTGTCTTGGGTTAAAACTTCTGGCAAAATTGGTGCACATTTTCCTAGGTCAACAGAAGGTCATTGAGTTAAATCATAAGTATTTGAATTTGGGCATTTAAATGCTATAAAATAATTTAAATGCTCAAATAATTCTGCAAATAAATGTTTGCTGTTGGAAATATTCTAAACAGAGCCCACATTTATTTTCAAGATTTTTGGAAACGTTTTAGTATTTTAATTAAAGCCCAACAGTTGTAGTTAATAGAAAAACAGAAACAATTAGAAAAAAAAGAGAGAGAGGGAAGCTACCTGGGCCTTACCTGTGCTGGCCCAGCCCACCTGACTCGGCCCAGCCGACTGGCTGCCAGTCGTCATCCTCCTCGCGCCAGAAGGACGCGGAGCGCGTGGCCGGCGCCCGCGGCCACACGCCGGCCACCTCCTGCTTCTGCCGACGTCCTGGAGACGTCCAGGGATGCCACGCGACCCCCACGTCCCCCCTCTCATCCTCGCTCACTCTCCCCCTCGTCTCCCTCACTCTATCCCGCGATGCCCGAGCGCGTTCCTCGCCACCGTTCGCCGTAGACGACGCCAGAGCCACCCCCTCGCCCCTCCGACAAGCCAAATCGCTCCGCCACGACGCCCTCGCCCTCCCCACTGGGCCACGCTTCGCCGGAGGCCCTGCATCGCCGCTATCGCGCCATCTTCAACCTCGGTACCCGTCGGACGCTGTTCATCGATTCGCCTCGCTCTGGTCGCCCCCGAGCCCACTGGGCTGCTCATCGACCTCCCTGTGAGCTGCGCCGCCTTTCCCCTCTTCTTTCCCATGCGTTTGCACACTCTAGGCCATAGTTCCACCATGGCCGAAGCTCGTCTCCGCTCGAGCTCGTCGCCGGCGTCGCTCCGGCGACCATTTGGTCCTCCCGTGCTATGCAACGTGCTTGTCGCATCGCGTAGTGCCTCGCTAGCGCTTCAGTTTCCGTGTTTGCACGCCGCAGCCCACTCCCCACACATGGCCGAACTCCGGCCGCCGCCTTGAAGCTCGCCGTTGTCGTCTCCGGCCACCATAGGCCCGGCCTCCACCACCACTAGATGCGCGACTGCAAGAGCTCTCTAACGAGCCCAAGAATGGCCTCGCCCGTGCCCTGTGGGCGTTTTCCGAGCTGCGCCACCGTCTCGGGCCTCGCCGGCGTCGAGTCACCGGCGAGTTTGACCCAGTTTGACTCCTGGGTGGGCCCAGGTAGACCCCCCTGAGTGTATGACAGGTGGGGCCGGTCTGCTAACTAATTTAGGATTGGTTTTAATTAATTTTAATTAAATCAGTCACTGACATGTGGGCCCAGGCCCCACTGACAGCTAATTAGTGTTAATCTAATCCTGTTAATTAGCTGAGAGGCTGACAGAAGGGGCCCACCAGTCAGGTTTGACCTAGGCTGGCGCCTTTGACCTGCTGAGGTCAGCATGACGCAATGCTGACGCAGTAATGCATTTTCTGGATTTATTTTTATTCAGGAATTTCCAGAAAATAGTTAAAACTTCTAAAAATCATAGAAAATCAACCATAGCTCCAAATGCAAAGATTTATATATGAAAAATGATCAGAAAAATTCAATCTATCCATCTGTAATGGTTTCATGAATGACAAAACAAGTTTACCTTACTGTTTAAGCAGAATAAGGAAATGCCTATTAAGGCCATGTTTAATGAGCTAATATTTGAATCTTTGATTCAAATGAGTTCATTCCTTTCTGTTATAGCTTGCACTAGGCCAAGACACATTCATATTGCCATGTCATAGCATGCATCATATTGTTGCATATCGTCATGTGTTGATTGTGTTCCGATGTGTTCTTCGTGGTAGGTTCTGCCTCCGAGGATATTCACGAGTATCCAACTGAAGGGCAGTATCCCACTACCACTCCATCAGGCAAGCAACCATTGATCATTCCGATACAACCCATGTTCTCGCTTCTGCTCTTGTTTACTGCATTAAGACAACGCATTTCAATCTGCTGTGTGCTACGGTAGTTGAACCCTTATCCTCTGCATGACCTGTCATTGCCACAGTAACTAGATGAAACCCACTAGCATGTGTAGGAGTTGATTGAGCCATGTATGTGATTCCTACCTTGCTATGCCTGCTATGCTTAGAATTGTGTCAGGTCTGGTTCATCTGGGTGATGGGCTAGAGTGAAATGCTTATGTCGGTAATGTGAGGGATGTGTTGAACATGTTTTGGTAAAGGTATCGATGAGAGGCCATGTAGGAGTACATGGTGGGTTGTTTCATTGAGGCCGTCCCTAAGAACTGAGATCTGTATGTGTGATTTAAGATGAAGTTACTACCGTACATTGGGCCCGAAACCAATGGACCCTCTCGGCTTCTTAATCACCCTAGTACTCTGTCCAGGAGTTGCAAATAGTTTCTGGTGTTTGTAGGTTATGTGTTGGCGGCCGTGCGTAGCGCTGACCCTAGGGGTGGGCTATGTTGCGGTAGATACACCGTGGCACGGTGTACCGAGTCACCCGTTTGGTGTCTCGGGATCCCTGTTCACATCGTTCGGGGCCGTATGTGGAAACCTTGGCCGGACTCCCTGCGGATGGAACCTGGATAGGCGATAAACCTGGACTAGAGACTTAAGTGTTTAGGTAGGCCGTGGCCGACACCCTCGCTGGGCTTCCGCTTGAAGGTTGTCGAGTACATGTTGTGTAAATGGCGGTAAGTGGTGAAAGCGTGTATGAAGAAGTACACCCCTGCAGGGTATGAAACTATTCGAATAGCCGCGTCCGCCGTAAAGGACTACTTGGTTGCCTATACAGTTCATAGCCAAGTTAATGGATACTACTAAAAGACTCAAGATAAGTGGGAGTACCGAGGATGGCCCTCTCGTAGGATGACGAGGGAGGATCCCCGGTGGAGTATTGTGTTGGTGAGTAGTGGACTCGTGTGCGAAAACTATTTTACTAGTGAAGTTCCGTAGGATAGCTTAGCCAAGAGTCAAAGCTGGCTTGCTGCATTAACCCCACCACCTTCTTGAGAATAAGCATGTTTAGTAGGTTCTGATGTAAGACTTGCTGAGTACCATTGTACTCATGTTTGCTTAATTACTATTTTTAGACGACAACACCGCCCCCTCCGATGGGTTCTACGTAGACCTTGACGTCGACGAGTGACTAGCCACCCAGGTGGTGATCCTGGCCATGGAGGGCCCTATGTAGATAGACAGGCTTCGAGAAGCCTTCTTTCTTTCTAGAGTCTATACTCAGACTAGTTGCTTCCGCATGTGCTTGTATGATTGTATGACTTGAGTGTTGGGTCATGTGACCCCTATCTGTATGAACTTGTTATGTATGGCTCCCCGGAGCCTTTAAATAAAGTACTTGAGTTGTAGAGTTTTGTTGTGATGCCATGTTGTATGTACTGATATCGGGCATATTGTGTGTATGATTGAAATGCTTGGTATGAGTGGGATCCGACAATCTAGTTGTTTATCCTTGGCAGCCTTTCTTATGGGGAAATGTAGTCTAGTGTTCCTCGAGCCATAGTAGTCCGCTACAGCCCGGTTCATCGAAGTCCTCCTAGCCTAGCACTACTGTTCAGGACACTTGACTGGCCGGCATGTGTTTCACTTCGTTCCTATGTCTGTCCCTTCAGGGAAATGTCACGCTGTGACTTCCGGAGTCCTGCCTAGCCTGCTACAGCCCGGGTTCCCCGGAGTCCTGTTAGCCCAGTGCTACAGCCCGGAATCAATCGCTGATGACCGACATGCTCGATATGATTCATGTATGCCTGTCTCCATAGGTCTGTGCCACTTTGGGTTCATGACTAGCCATGTCGGCCTGGGTTCTCTGTCATATGGATGCTAGCGACACTATCATATACGTGAGCCAAAAGGCGCAAACGGTCCCGGGCCATGGTAAGGCGACACCCGTGGGATACCGTGCGTGAGGCCGCAAAGTGATATGAGGTGTTACCGGCTAGATCGATGTGACTTGGAATTGGGATCCTGACAGCGTTGGCATCAGAGCTGGACTGCCTGTAGGTTCGTTGAGCCAAACTGGTCGATGTCGAGTCTAGAAATGCTTTAGTTATATGTAGGGGAATTGATTGTGGGAGGGAACGTAAGGCTCTTTTACTCCTTTACCCTATGCCTCTGATCTGAGTCATTCTCTTCTCATTCAACGTGGGTTAAGGACTAGGCTCTCTCCTTCTATCAGGTTCACGTGTTACTAATCCGTAGTAGCTTATAGGATTGATGCTACAAGCCCCAGTTCAGTTTCTACTATTTTAGTATGTTGCTAATTGGATCAGAATCTTGATATGATGTTGTTGAGTGGTATTGCGAACTGTTGTGGATGTCTCAAATCTTTTTCTGAGCATTTACAGCTGTTATGCTGTCCAATTTTTCCTAGAAATGCTGATGTCTTTGCATTGTGGTTGTGCTTTCAGATGGCCAACCGTGTTCAAAACCAAGTGGTTCGCCTGACCCGGTGCCTCGACGTGCCCGGTCATACTGCTATGTTAGTCCGGGTAATGATCGAGACGGGCTACCGTTGGTATCCCGAATACACCGTCGAAGAGCAGTTCCGCAACTTTAATCAAAGCCAATATCTCTGCACCGTCAGGATATTTCCTTCTTATCCTGGATCTACCGAGCCCCTTCACTGTTCCTATGGACTCGGGGTTACTGTTGAGATGGCTGTGCAGGATGCTGCCTATTCCATGATGACCATCTTGTGAGTCCGGACTGGCCTGCTTCGGAACACGGACTTCCGTTACATGCCAGCTTCACTTCCGGGAGCGCAAGGGTATCTTCAGGCTATCTATGCTGACTCCACTCAGGAGGACTCATTAACTCGTACCACTGCTGAGATGCTCGAAGATAAGGACCGAGAGAATCGGGCCTTGAGGCTGGAGCTTTTCAATACCCGTGCTGATCATTGGGCCACATTGACTTGGTTTGCACCTACGGTGCAAGCTGGATGTATGGATACATGGGATCTGTATCCTGTGAGATCAGCTCTGCCAGACATGGTGGATTGGCGTGATGTGGGAGGCATCACCCCACCCTGTGGTCCCCGCAGGCCACCGTTTGTTGGTCCAAGACCTCATCCTAGCCCCTATGGTCCACAGGCTCCTCAGGACCGTCTGTTCCCGGATGGTCACGTTGAACTTCCAGGCTACGGAGGTGACTTCTATGAGGACTACTACGGAGCTGTCTGAGTTAGTAGTAGTACCACTAGTATTGTAGTAGTTGTATCTCCACTATCCTGCGTGACTTGTGGAATACGACTTAGTGTGTAGTCAATTTCGGAGGTGTAGACAAATAATGTATAGGAGCTTGGAATGCCTCCGATGAGATGTAATGTCTTTCATCATAGTTGTACTGTAGCCTGGGCTTGTACTAAACTATGTATGATGTGTATGACCGTTGGTATATATATGGCAGTTTTATATTACCATGACATACGGATGAACATCTCTGCATTCCGTGTTATCCATTACATACTGCACTTCCTTGCTAAGTTTGAGCCATCCTTATCTAAACCATTGTCTTGTTTTCTCCTAGGATGGTCAACACCCGCAGCAACCCTGCTGCCTCGGAGCAGGGGGAAGCCAGTGCAGCTAGAGGTGAAAAATCTGCCTCACCCGCCTTCTCTGGCCGAAGTAATGCTGGAGGCGGAAAGAAACAAGCGTGAGACTAACCGCCTGCTAGAGCGGATTGAGCAGAACACTGCATGCTACCCACGAAATGACTTGGTGTCGATCAATGACTTTATCAAGCTGTACCCACCAAAGTTTAACCATTCCGTCGAACCCCTCGACGCGATGACTGGCTTCGCAGCATCACTCACAAGCTACGTTCTGCCAACGTAGCCGAAGCCGACAAGGTTACCTATGCTGCCTATCACCTCGAAGGCCCTGCTAGCCTTTGGTGGGAAAACTTCGAAGCTATGCGCCCGGTCGGCCAAGTTACTACTTGGGCTGAGTTCAGTGAGGCTTTCCGCGAGCATCACATTCCGGAAGGTCTCATGGATCGCAAGAGGGAGGAGTTCTGCAACTTCACCCAAGGAAGACTGACTGTGGATGCTTATAGTCGTGAATTTGGAAATCTGGCACGCTATGCTCCCGAAGAGGTATCTACTGACGCTAAGAAGCAAGCAAGGTTCCGCAAGGGACTTAGCCCTGAGCTTTGCCGCGATCTTCGTCTGCACGAGTGCACCTCCTTTCAGAAGTTGGTCAATAAAGCCATCAGTGCTGAGACAGGCCAGACTGATTATGACGCTTCACGCAAGCACTCCCGTGACTTTGGCTCTTCATCCGGCTCTGGAGCTCAGAAGCGCCGGGTGTTGATCCCAAGCACGGCACTGCCACCCAGGTTCATCCCGAGGCCATCCTTTGAGGTGCCTCGTCCCAACCAGCAATTTGCATCGCCCAAGCCCTATGGTGGCCCCGCTGCTAATGCTGCTCCACGCCCCAATGTGGTGATATGCTTTAAGTGTGGAGAGCCGGGTCACTATAGCCGAGGGTGTCCCCAGAACAACAACCCCAATCAAACTGGAAAGTCCGTTGGCCGTGGTAAGCCCGCGGGAAAAACATTCTACACCAAGCCGGCCACCACTGCACGTGGCCATGTCAACTATGTTTCAGCCGAGGAGGCTCATGAGGATCCCAACGTCATCCTTGGTACGCTCCTTGTTAACTGCCATCCGACATCTGTTCTTTTTGATACTGGAGCATCTCATTCATTCATATCCGAGAGCTATGTTCGATTGCATAACACGACATTCTGTGACATGCCCACTTCCATGGTAATTCAAACTCCGGGTTCCAAATGGTGAACTTCTAGAGTAAGTCATGGGAACGAAATTCTTGTCGATAGACTTGTCTTCCTTGCATCCTTGATAGCTCTCAAGTCCACGGACATAAACATCATCTTGGGTATGGACTGGATGTTAGCTCATTACGCTAAGATTGATTGTGCCACTAGAACCGTTCAGCTTACTCACCCATCGGGCAAGACAGTCAATGTCTTAACTCGAGTGGCCAAGCGCCAATTTTACTCCTTAAATGCCAAGCCCCTTCCAGACCTTGGGGATGTTCCGGTAGTCCGAGACTTTCCGGATGTCTTTCCAGAAGAACTGCCAGGTGTTCCACCTGACAGGGATGTTGAGTTTGTGATAGACCTTGTTCGAGGAACCGTTCCAATTTCTAGAAGACCCTACAAGATGGCACCCTTAGAACAAGCCGAGCTTAAGAACCAACTCGATGAGTCCTTGAAAAAGGGTTTCATCCGTCCTAGTTCCTCTCCTTGGGCTTGCCTCGTCCTCTTCGTTAAGAATAAGGATGGAACGGATCGAATGGTTGTGGATTACCGACCTGTCAACTTGGTCACCATCAAGAACAAATATCCGCTTCCCAGGATCAACGATCTGTATGATCAGCTCGCTGGATCCTCAGTCTTTTCCAAGATGGATTTGAGGTTGGGCTACCATCAAATCAAAATCAGAAATGGGGACATTCCCAAAACGGCCTTTGTTACTCATTATGGCCAATACGAGTACACCGTGATGTCCTTCGGTTTAACCAATGCCCCAGCCACCTTTTCCCAGTTAATGTACTCGGTTTTCATGGAGTACTTGGACAAATTTGTCGTAGTATACCTCGATGACATACTCATCTACTCCAAGAATGAAGAGGAACATGTCGAACATCTAAGGCTGGTATTGATGAAACTTCGAGAGCATCGCCTTTACGCCAAATTCTCCAAGTGTGAATTTTGGTTGCCAGAAGTGACCTATCTAGGCCATGTAATCTCTGGTAAGGGTATTGCTGTCAATCCCGAGCGAGTTCAAGCCGTCCTTGATTGGACTCCACCTGAGACGGTTAAGCAAGTTCGGAGCTTCCTTGGCTTAGCGAGCTATTGCCGCCGCTTCGTCGAGAATTTCTCCAAGGTTGCTAAACCTCTGACTGAACTCCTCAAGAAAGATAAGAAGTTCGAGTGGACTCCACAGTGCGAGTTCAGTTTTCAGGAACTGAAAAGACGCCTGGCATCTGCTCCCGTATTGGTACCACCAGATTTCTCCAAGGACTTTATTATCTATTGCGACGCCTCGCGACAAGGACTAGGTTGCATACTCATGCAAGATCGTCAGGTAATTGCCTATGCTTCATGGCAATTACACCCACATGAGGAAAATTATCCCACACATGATCTAGAGCTTGCAGCTGTAGTCCATGCACTTAAAACTTGGCGACATTACCTTCTCGGTAATCGTTGCGAGATCTTCACAGATCACCAAAGTTTGAAATATATCTTCACCCAACCAGATTTGAATCTCAGGCAAAGACGTTGGGTTGAGTTGATCTCGGATTACGACTTAGGAATAACTTACACCCCGGGCAAAGCCAATGTCATGGCTGATGCGCTAAGCCGTAAGTCCTATTGTAACAACCTGATGTTACAACAAAGTCAACCATTTCTCCATGAGGAATTTCGTAAGCTAAATCTTCACATTGTTCCTCGAGGATTCCTATCCACCCTGGTGGTGAAACCTACCCTTACGGATCAGATCATCAAGGCACAGAAGGTAGATCCGGGAATCTCCCGTATTAAGAGAAACATTAAGAAAGGAGTCGCGAATTGTTTCTCCATTGATGATCAAGGTGTCGTATACTTTGGGAATCGCCTAGTGGTTCCAAAGGCACGAAACCTGAGGCGGCTGATCCTTAAGGAAGCTCATGAATCCCCTCTCACCATTCATCCCGGTAGTACTAAAATGTATCAAGACCTACGCCAGAGGTTTTGGTGGACTAGGATGAAGAGAGAAATCGCCCAATACATTGCTAATTGCGACGTTTGTCGTCGTGTTAAAGCAGAGCATCAACGGCCTGCTGGCACCCTTCAACCTTTGGCTATTCCCGAGTGGAAATGGGATAAAATCAGTATGGATTTCATCACTTGGTTTCCCAGGACCAAGAGAGGGAATAATGCCATCTTCGTCGTGATCGACCGTCTTTCCAAAGTAGCCCATTTCCTACCTGTTTGTGAGAGTATCACCGCTAGCCAGCTAGCTGATTTATACATCTCCCGAATTGTGTCTCTTCATGGTGTTCCATTGGAAATTCACTCAGACCGTGGAAGTCTCTTCACCTCTCGATTTTGGGAAAGTTTCCAAAATGCTATGGGAACTCGTCTCTCCTTTAGCACCGCCTTCCATCCTCAATCAAGTGGTCAGGTAGAACGAGTCAATCAAATTCTGGAAGATATGCTCCGAGATTCTGTCATCTCGTTCGGAATGAGTTGGGAGAAATGCCTTCCATTCGCGGAGTTTGCTTATAACAATAGTTATCAAGCCAGCTTAGGCAAGGCTCCTTTCGAAGTTCTCTATGGACGAAAATGCCGAACGCCTCTTAACTGGTCAGAAACCGGGGAAAGACAACTCTTTGGCCCGGATATGATTCAGGAAGCAGAAGAGCAGGTTCGCGTTATTCGTGAGAAATTGAAAACAGCCCAATCTCGTCAAAAGATTCAATATGATCGTAAACATAAGCCTATGACTTATGAAGTCGACGAGAAGGCTTACCTTCGGGTTACTCCGTTAAAGGGAACCCATCGTTTCGGTATCAAAGGCAAATTGGCCCCTCGTTACATTGGACCCTTTCGCATTCTTGCCAAACGAGGAGAAGTTGCCTACCAATTGGAACTACCTCCGCATCTTTCCAGAGTTCATGATGTCTTCCACGTTTCACAACTCAGGAGTTGCTTCGCGGATCCTATCCGTGGAGTGGACCACGAAACGCTTGATCTACAAGATAACCTCTCCTATCGGGAATATCCCATTCGTATCCTTGATCAAGCCGAGCGTACCACTCGACGTCATAATATCAAGTTTCTCAAGGTTCAATGGTCACACCATTCTGAGAAAGAAGCCACTTGGGAAAGGGAGGATCGTCTTCGACTCGAGTACCCCACCTTCTTCCCGGAGGATCCTAAATCTCGGGACGAGATTCTTTTGAGTGGGGGTGAGTTGTCACACCCTAGCTAGTTCAAGCATTAGAGTGTGCATCATGTTTAAATTTCTCTTAAATTTGAAATGGGGAAGGCAGAAACCCCCAACACCCCCCTGGAAACAACTAGGGTTTACTAAAATTATTTTCAATGAACCTGAAATGCCATTCTAAAAAGTTCACCCTCTTTGTCTTGGGTTAAAACCTCTGGCAAAATTGGTGCACATTTTCCTAGGCCAAGAGAAGGTCATTGAGTTAAATCATAAGTATTTGAATTTGGGCATTTAAATGCTATAAAATAATTTAAATGCTCAAATAATTCTGCAAATAAATGTTTGCTGTTGGAAATATTCTAAACAAAGCCCACATTTATTTTCAAGATTTTTGGAAATGTTTTAGTATTTTAATTAAAGCCCAACAGTTGCAGTTAATAGAAAAACAGAAACAATTAGAAAAAAAAGAGAGAGAGGGAAGCTACCTGGGCCTTACCTGTGTTGGCCCAGCCCACCTGGCTCGGCCCAGCCGACTGGCTGCCAGTCGTCGTCCTCCTCGCGCCAGAAGGACACGGAGCGCGTGGCCGGCGCCCGCGGCCACACGCCGGCCACCTCCTGCTTCTGCCGACGTCCTGGAGACGTCCAGGGATGCCACGCGACCCCCACGTCCCCCCTCTCATCCTCGCTCACTCTCCCCCTCATCTCCCTCACTCTCTCCCGCGATGCCCGAGCGCGTTCCTCGCCGCCGTTCGCCGTAGACGACGCCAGAGCCACCCCCTCGCCCCTCCGACAAGCCAAATCGCTCCGCCACGACGCCCTCGCCCTCCCCACCGAGCCACGCTTCGCCAGAGGCCCTGCATCGCCGCTATCACGCCGTCTTCAACCTCGGTACCCGCCGGACGCCGTTCATCGATTCGCCTCGCTCCGGTCGCCCACGAGCTCACTGGGCTACTCATCGACCTCCCTGTGAGCTCCGCCGCCTTTCCCCTCTTCTTTCCCACGCATTTGCACCCTCTAGGCCATAGTTCCACCATGGCCGAAGCTCCTCTCCGCAAGAGCTCGTCGCCGGCGTCGCTCCGGCGACCATTTGGTCCTCCCGTGCTATGCAACGTGCTTGACGCATCGCGTAGTGCCTCGCTATCGCTTCAATTTCCGTGTTTGCACGCCGCAGCCCACTCCCCACACATGGACGAACTCCGACCGCCGCCTTGGAGCTCGCCGTCGTCGTCTCCGGCCACCGTAGGCCCGGCCTCCACCACCACTAGATGCGTGACTGCAAGAGCTCTCCAACGAGCCCAAGAACGGCCTCGCCCGTGCCCTGTGGGCGTTTTCCGAGCTGCGCCACCGTCTCGGGCCTCGCCGGCGTCGAGTCACCGGCGAGTTTGACCCAGTTTGACTCATGGGTGGGCCCAGGTAGACCCCCTGAGTCTATGACAGGTGGGGCCGGTCTGCTAACTAATTTAGGATTGGTTTTAATTAATTTTAATTAAATCAGTCACTGACATGTGGGCCCAGGCCCCACTGACAGCTAATTAGTGTTAATCTAATCCTGTTAATTAGCTGAGAGGCTGACAGAAGGGGCCCACCAGTCAGGTTTGACCTGGGCTGGCGCCTTTGACCTACTGAGGTCAGCATGACGCAATGCTGACGCAGTAATGCATTTTCTGGATTTATTTTTATTCAGGAATTTCCAGAAAATAGTTAAAACTTCTAAAAATCATAGAAAATCAACCATAGCTCCAAATGCAAAGATTTATATATGAAAAATGATCAGAAAAATTCAATCTATCCATCTGTAATGGTTTCATGCATGACAAAACAAGTTTACCTTACTGTTTAAGCAGAATAAGGAAATGCACTATTAAGGCCATGTTTAATGAGCTAATATTTGAATCTTTGATTCAAATGAGTTCATTCCTTTCTGTTATAGCTTGCACTAGGCCAAGACACATTCATATTGCCATGTCATAGCATGCATCATATTGTTGCATATCGTCATGTGTTGGTTGTGTTCCGATGTGTTCTTCGTGGTAGGTTCTGCCTCCGAGGATATTCACGAGTATCCAACTGAAGGGCAGTATCCCACTACCACTCCATCAGGCAAGCAACCATTGATCATTCCGATACAACCCATGTTCTCGCTTCTGCTCTTGTTTACTGCATTAAGACAACGCATTTCAATCTGCTGTGTGCTACGGTAGTTGAACCCTTATCCTCTGCATGACCTGTCATTGCCACAGTAACTAGATGAAACCCACTAGCATGTGTAGGAGTTGATTGAGCCATGTATGTGATTCCTACCTTGCTATGCCTGCTATGCTTAGAATTGTGTCAGGTCTGGTTCATCTGGGTGATGGGCTAGAGTGAAATGCTTATGTCGGTAATGTGAGGGATGTGTTGAACATGTTTTGGTAAAGGTATCGATGAGAGGCCACGTAGGAGTACATGGTGGGTTGTTTCATTGAGGCCGTCCCTAAGAACTGAGATCTGTATGTGTGATTTAAGATGCAGTTACTACCGTACATTGGGCCCGAAACCAATGGACCCTCTCGGCTTCTTAATCACCCTAGTACTCTGTCCAGGAGTTGCAAATAGTTTCTGGTGTTTGTAGGTTATGTGTTGGCGGCCGTGCGTAGCGCTGACCCTAGGGGTGGGCTATGTTGCGGTAGATACACCGTGGCACAGCGTACCGAGTCACCCGTTTGGTGTCTCGGGATCCTTGTTCACATCGTTCGGGGCCGTATGTGGAAACCTTGGCCGGACTCCCTGCGGATGGAACCTGGATAGGCGATAAACCTGGACTAGAGACTTAAGTGTTTAGGTAGGCCGTGGCCGACACCCTCGCTGGGCTTCCGCTTGAAGGTTGCCGAGTACATGTCGTGTAAACGGCGGTAAGTGGTGAAAGCGTGTATGAAGAAGTACACCCCTGCAGGGTATGAAACTATTCGAATAGCCGCGTCCGCGGTAAAGGACTACTTGGTTGCCTATACAGTTCATAGCCAAGTTAATGGATACTACTAAAAGACTCAAGATAAGTGTGAGTACCGAGGATGGCCCTCTCGTAGGATGACGAGGGAGGATCCCCGGTGGAGTATTGTGTTGGTGAGTAGTGGACTCGTGTGCGAAAACTATTTTACTAGTGAAGTTCCGTAGGATAGCTTAGCCAAGAGTCAAAGCTGGCTTGCTGCATTAACCCCACCACCTTCTTGAGAATAAGCATGTTTAGTAGGTTCTGATGTAAGACTTGCTGAGTACCATTGTACTCATGTTTGCTTAATTACTGTTTTCAGACGACAACACCGCCCCCTCCGATGGGTTCTACGTAGACCTTGACGTCGACGAGTGACTAGCCACCCAGGTGGTGATCCTGGCCATGGAGGGCCCTATGTAGATAGACAGGCTTCGAGAAGCCTTCTTTCTTTCTAGAGTCTGTACTCAGACTAGTTGCTTCCACATGTGCTTGTATGATTGTATGACTTGAGTGTCGGGTCATGTGACCCCTATCTGTATGAACTTGTTATGTATGGCTCCCCGGAGCCTTTAAATAAAGTACTTGAGTTGTAGAGTTTTGTTGTGATGCCATGTTGTATGTACTCATATCGGGCATATTGTGTGTATGATTGAAATGCTTGGTATGAGTGGGATCCGACAATCTAGTTGTTTATCCTTGGCAGCCTTTCTTATGGGGAAATGTAGTCTAGTGTTCCTCGAGCCATAGTAGTCCGCTACAGCCCGGTTCACCGGAGTCCTCCTAGCCTAGCACTACTGTTCAGGACACTTGACTGGCCGGCATGTGTTTCACTTCATTCCTATGTCTGTCCCTTCGGGGAAATGTCACGCTGTGACTTCTGGAGTCCTGCCTAGCCTGCTACAGCCCGGGTTCCCCGGAGTCCTGTTAGCCCAGTGCTACAGCCCGGAATCAATCGCTGATGACCGACATGCTCGATATGATTCATGTATGCCTGTCTCCATAGGTCTGTGCCACTTTGGGTTCATGACTAGCCATGTCGGCCCGGGTTCTCTGTCATATGGATGCTAGCGACACTATCATATACGTGAGCCAAAAGGCACAAACGGTCCCGGGCCATGGTAAGGCGACACCCGTGGGATACCATGCGTGAGGCCGCAAAGTGATATGAGGTGTTACCGGCTAGATCGATGTGACTTGGAATCAGGGTCCTGACAAGTAGATAAAAGGGGGAAACCCTAAGCATCAAGAGAAAAATCAGGAAAGTGGAACTAGCTGGACCAGTGGGTGGCGCACATGCTTTTCGAAACGAATATAGGAACATTAGGTGACCAATTAAACGTTCTCTATTTTAGTGATATGAGCATCATATCAGATTCGTATTTCAACTCGTAAGCATTGGGTTGAGGTCTTGAGGAGCAGTGCTAGCACGACACGAAGCACCTACGATGATGGTAGTGAATATAAAGGGGGGAAACCATAAGCTTTACGAGTATAGTGCCCGTGCCATGGCGGATCTGAAGGTGCAAACCGGACAAAGCTACTTTGCAACCAATGTTTGCTTTCAACTAGCCACTACGATTTGGTACGGACAAGAAAAGTACAGTAAACAAATTACGATCTATTTTCCGGGTGAGATCAATAACTTAAGCACATATGGAAGAGTACCACCTCTCTTGCGACGCCGTGTAGGCCTATGCTGATACGTTGAGGGTGATGCGGGTGCGATGGCTGTCGGCGGCGGGGAAGAAGAATTTAGACGACAGACGGCCGGGTCGGGGGATATATCCTGTTGCCGTGGACGAGGCAGTCGTAGGAGCGGCAACGACAAGGTGGACAACGGCGCCGATGAAGCGAGAGGAGGCAATGAAAGGATGCTGGTCCAGCGCCATGGATGAGCGACATCCATCTCTTGCAGTGGACGACGGGGTAGGGGTAGCGGCTCCGGCAAGGTGGAGGATGGGGTGGCGGACGGAGGAGGCTGGCCGCAGTGCGTAGGTTGTCGTGCCGCCGACGGTGTATGAATGGGGAAATGGAGGGGAGGGGGATCTCAAACTTTGGGACGCGCTTCTCTGAAATGGGGGAAATTTACGAACTTATCCCATGTTTAAAATTTCGGACATCACGTCGGTTGGGGATAGGACGGTAATCTTGCATCTCCCAAATATTTGCCGGTAACTATTTCGGGCGAGGAGAGGGTGTTTTGCCGCCCACGGTTGGCGCCCACGGTGTATGAATGGGGCTGATAGGTAGGGCGGTTGTGTCACGTCTGTTGGAAGTTACACATCTGCCCCTATTTAAAATATTAGCCTACATCGATTTCGGGCAAGGAGAGGGTGTTTTGCCGCCCACGGTTGGCGCCCACGGTGTATGAACGAGGCTGACAGGTAGGGCGGCTGTGTCACGTCTGATGGAAGTTACACATCTGCCCCTATTTAAAATATAAGCCTACATCGCTTTCGGACGAGGAGAGTTTGTTTTGCCGCCCACCGTGTATGAATGGGGAAATGGAGGAAGAGACACATGTCTTTAGGACGAGCTTGAATCAAATGTGTTTTGCCGCCCACGTTTGGCGCCCACCGTGTCTGAATGGGCTCAGAGGCCATCGTGTCACGTCTGATTGAAGTTACTAGTCTACCCCTATCGACAGCAGTGTAAATCCTGTCGATAAAGATGTCAAGTGTCAGGGGTAGACAGTAATTTCCATCTCGCAAACACTTGCTTCGAGTAGCCCACAAATTATAATGGGTGTTTAGCCACTTTGTTCAAAACTTGGGAGAATTAGCATTCACGTTTGCCCTGGGACCTGGCAAACTAAATTCAAATCCAATTTGTATTCGATTACGAATATCCACAGATAATTATACGTTTTGTTATTTATTTCTTCAAAACCACAACAAAGATTTATTCCACCTTTATATATGATTATGATTTAGAAATGCCGTGATCTTCGAATTCAGTAGGTTGGATACACTCTGAGTCAAACAGTTATTTCATCCAATACAATATGCTCACATGACAAATAGTTCACCTTATGTCAATCATACAAGTTCTGAGGATTACCTCGCCTAAAAAATTCGGATCATTACAACACATGGACAACATAGGGGTCTTGCAACATAATCCATTCAGAGACATGACACAACATGCAAGTACAATAATCTAATGAAAATTTCAACTGGTATCTAAAGAAGAACCGGGATTATCTTGGGCTTCAGATAGTAGAAACAGCAGGACCTCCCCCGTCTTCAAATGCAACATTCTTACTTCCTCCAATTCTTGGGTTGCTTGCATAAAGCGTGCCGCTAATTTCGTAATTTCCAGCCTCAAGATAAATATTACCTCATTCATGGTAGCCACACCATCTCTTTCTGCCTCTAGTAGAGCCTGAAGCACTATAATATCTGTGCTTAGACTGCTCTCCGGCGGTGTTGCCTCTGAACTGCTACCATCTGGTAACATGGATGGCGCACTGCTTCCACAAATAGATTCTGGTGTTGTACATTGTGTCCTAGTGTTAACGGCATCCTGAAAGGTTTCCGCTGGACATCAGTAAGAGATAGTTATCGTATGATCCAGGCAGTAAGCTTACATGGTAAACGATGGACGAATTATTGTCGAGCATGGCAAACTATATTTAAATGGTTCGAAGCAGCATCAGCCGAAAAGAAATTAAAATGCTAAGATGAAACTAGGGATGTAAGTGGCAAATAAACGAAATCCGCCAGTCCCATCTAGTTAGTTTTTGCTACCTCCCCAGTTCATTTTCCTCAAAAAAACAAAAACTCTTTTGAACTATCATACCACTAGTGGACTTTAATCAGGATTAAACCGGACCCAGTTGACATACCTAGTTGAAAGGGAGTGTACAATCGCTATATTTAAGTTGCCAAGGCATCTAAGCAGTTGAAATAATCTGAGAAAGCACTTAACAGTGTGCCCTCATATAAACTACGAAGACAGTCTTGTGATGAAGTTGAGAGGAAAAATTAAGGACTCAAATGAAATAGGCATGCATTTCTTTACGATAGTACAGCAGCCACTACTGACATATTGGCCAACTCAGGTATAGCATAACAACAAAATAAGCATTCGAATCAAGCAATACAGCAAAGCAGACAACTGAACTATTTGTAATTCGGTAGGATTACACGTTGAGGGAACAAGCCAAGAAAGCAGCCCACTCGCATTACATTTCACATGTACTATAACACACTGGCTTACCATATGTTGTTGTGAAGCCTAGCTGCTGTTGCAATGTTCTTTCAAGATATCGTCAGCATCCCGTGGTTGCAAATCTAGTTGTTGTAGTTTATTCTGCACCATCTATTTAGGTAAAATTAATTTTAATCGCATGCACTGGTCCAAATTGATCATCAATGGTTCATCTAAACTAATGAAAGAAGGGTCTGTGCATACACGACAATACTCCCTCCGATTCTTTTTACTTTGCGTATAACTTTTTCTCAGTTTTCTCGTATTAGTCTGCGCGTTGCCGATTCCTAGCGATGGTTTCCTTTTGTGCCCCGCCCCATCCGCCTCTGCCCTAATTAATTGGCAAATTAGTCCAGAAAAATTAAACCAGTGGCCTCCTTGGTATGCGGGTCAAGAGTTATGCGCAGAGTAAATAGAATCGGAGGGAGTATATCTGCTTCCCTCTATTTTTATGCTTGTTCGAGGTGCCAGCCCCAAAAGAACAAATATTTTGCTTGATGGGGTTGGCAGCTCCATAATTAATAGAAGCATCAAATTAGTCATGCAACTTGGGAAGATCAAGAACACACAAACAAGTAATTAACAGAGGCTCGGAGCAGTGATGTAATAGCTAGCATCAGAAAATGTAGGGTAAAACAAACAAAAAGCAGTGGAACCACATGCTAGTTTGTTGATGTGTAATTAAGCATAGAGAACATTAAGCAGTCTGATGGAATCAACAGGTGGCATCAGAACAAAACTAAAGCATATTAACTATATGTGAACTATAATGTAATTTAGCACATGTAACATGTTCACTGCCAGAAGTATGGCCCTACAGGTGCAAGCAGAATAACGCGTCTCATGAAAAACTGAATGATGCCCTAAAGAAATTCAAAGGTGCGGTGCTTATGCTAGGAAAGTGAACGTAGGCGCCGATCGTTGGATAATAGTACCTGATTCTCGGCGGCGTATGGGAATCATTGTCATACTTGATAGCTAAGGATCGTCGATGGTGCTCGTGTTGCGGTTGAGTTTGGGCCGGCTGTCCCCGTCGCTGAAGTGGCTCCAGTGCTACGGTTGCGGCGCCTGTCGACATACAAGAAAGCTCATCTGTGGTAAGTGAACAGTTGCACGATAAAGAGAAAACCTGAACGAGTACAAATCGAAATAACCTGATGAGGCTGCAGCGTCGGTAAAGCAGGGCCGGTGGAGTTGAATATGGCGTCCGTGGAGCGGGTCCGGTGCAGTGGACGGAGGCTTCGACAGGCGCGTTGTACAATGCTTTTGGTAAGGTGGATCTGTTGCGGCGGACGAGGGCTTGCATGAAGGGCCAGCGAAGGGGCGGACGAGGGAGTCAGTGAAGGGCCTACGCTGTGGTGGACGAGGGTGCCGGTTAAGCAGATCCGGTGCGGTGGACCATGATGGCGGTCAAGGAGATCTAGAGCAGTGGACAAGCCAGTCGCTGAAACGGCTCCGGTGAAGTGGTGAGTTGGCAGTTGGGGGTTCCAAGGTGCGGAAGGTAGATCCGGCGGGGTGTGAGGTCCACCGCTGCGGCGGAGGACTAGATTCGGCAGCTTGCCGTTGTTGGGGGGGTCGGGGAGGGGAAGGGGAGGGGCTCTGGGGAAGAATGTTGGGGGCAAAGAGGGGAAAACAATGGAGTTACCAAAGCAGCCCTTTTCCGTTCATGTGGCAAGGGTAAAACAGGAATATCGCAGGGCTAAACTTTCGAGCGCGTGATATTTCGATGTGAGCGGTAAGTTTGAAAGCTTTTGGCGCCTAAAATTATAAGTATTCTACTCTCGTACGGCCGACTATGATATCATGGCCAACAATTTGTTTGTTTTGCACGCAAAAAATGTGCAAGTTTTGAAAATCAATGTCTCCAACTCGAAACTTAGATTGTCCATTCAATTCAAATATGGATCATTGAGCTACTACAAGCAAATACCATCATACGGTCCAATTCAAATGAAATTCCAAATGTGTTTATCCTAAATATGATGACAAAAGCAAAAATGTGTATGTGTATGAATAAAGTGGATGATTATAAAGTTTGAACATGCCCGTATGTGTATATCTCTAGGTTTGATATATGAATTTGAAATCACGAAATCCCAGCTTAAAAAATGTACCTCCGTTTAAATGAATTACAAAAGCTAATGATGGAGTCGAATTCCAAAATTCCAATCTTAGGTTTGTAATTCTGGTACATCAAGGTATATCACGCATGTTCAAAAGTATCATTATCTCATAGTACAAACTGTGAAACAAATTGATCAACCATGAGTGCACAATATCTCAATTACGCTAAAGTCCCTCAAATATAGACACCTCACTCTTTATCTGAAGTCAACCCCCCCCCCCACCACACACACACAGAAGTCGTTCTCTCCCCCAAACACCAACACACGAGCACATTAACACCCCTCTCTCTTGTAAAGTCCGGACCCCAACATAGGTCTCTATCACTTCGTCTCTCGGGCATGCACACATCTCTTCCCTCACTCTCTAGGTCTCCCGCTATCTCTCTTACCCAAGCACACACACTATGTAGAGTGTATATTTCCCATACACACAAAACGTCGCCCCCAAATGTCTATCTCCCTAGTTATGTGGTTCTCGTGCACTCACCTCACACACCACCCCCACTGCAAAGAAACACACTTTGTCTCCTTGTGCACCACTCTCCTCTTTCTATCTCTCCCACATGCGAACCCGCCCTAGCTCCTTCCCTGTATACATATATGTCGTGACTCTTTGCATAGCTCCCTAATGTATAATCGTTCTTGATTTCGCACATTGTTCTCTACACCATCTATTCTAGCTCTCTCATGGAGTCCCTATCACACACACACGATGACTCGCTTCCCTTGTGTCTCCGTTCATAGGCCAATTTCGGACAACATCAACATTGTCTCCCTATCTATACGCCATTTATGGACACAAACGACCCCTCTCACCCCCTCTCTTCCTCTCTCTCTCTCCGTCGCTAGCTCTCTCTTTCTCTCGCTCTCACACCCCTCTCCCACACACACACTCAATGTCTCTTCCAAATAGTCTGCTCCCCCCGCCCGCACCCGTGCTATCTCGCTACTACACATGTCACACCATTCCCCCTTCCCTTATACTAGGTTTACATCATCAGTGGTCTCTCTACTCCACATACACTCTCTCCCTCTCACACACAAACGCGTGTACAAACACACACAGACACGCACAAACACCCATTTACCTAGATCCTCATCTCTCCTCATGTCTGCATGTGTATCTCACACACTCACTCTCTAATTATGTATATGTGTCTCCACGTTACACAACACAAAGCCCCATGTACATGTCTCTCTCTATCCTCCACACACATAGACACAAAGAATCTGTTATCATTGCCTCAGTCTCTAACATATCACACACGCACACTCTCTCTCTCTCTCTCGCAAACACGCTCAACAAGGGTTTCCCCATGAATAACCTACCATCTATTCATGAACAATAGTGGCAGTACGGCGAACACGAGACGTGAAAAAGAATAAATCTACACATGCTTAGACCACCTAGTATGACTACTAGGACTAGAGCAAGCCAAAAAGCGCGCCGCCGTCACCCCCTCCTTGTCGGCGACGGGAAAATCTTCGTTTTACACAGTCGAGAAGTCATTGTGCTAAGGCCCCACATGCCGAGGCGTTGAATAGAATGTAGATGCTAGTTTACGGAAGCAAGTATCGATAATACGTTTGTATCTCCATACTTATATTTCTTCTCTTATAAAAAACGAGTTGGTGATGATGGTACGTGTGCCATCTTGCAATATAGACTGTCTGATCTATATCTGACGGATGGAAATTAAACTAAAAGATACCCGCACCCCTCTCCACATTTGCAGAAAAGGCCTTCCCTCGTTCATCCTTATCTCCAACAAACCTCATTGTTGAGCAATTAAGAAAGGAAGCCTCTGGAACAAACTGGCCTGGTGGCCGCTGCCAGCATCGTCAATCTCCATGCCTCCGCTCAGTTTGACCACCAACCACCACCACACCCCACTCCTCTTCACCTTATCTCATATTTCTTGAGATATCATTAGTTTTTACACATGGTATTACTCCCGCAAGGGTCAATCACAACAAGTGTTTTATAAAAAATGCATCTTGATGTTCTGTGCAATGCACGGATCTTGCTAGTACTCCTACACAAGACTAAGTTGGTGATGCTGGTGTGTCTGCCATCCGTCATTTCTGACCATTAGATCTACATCTAACGATTGTGAGGTAAGTTGTTGCCTTTTCTCACCAACATCCCACTTGTCTACCAATTTGCAGAAAAACCCATAATTAGTATCTTAAAACCAACCACATCCCTCCCTGACCTCACCAAAACAGCCCAAGGAATATATTCTAATTGAAACATAATATATCTCTAGTGACATATGTATATCAAAATTAGAGTGTTTTGTACCAAGTTTGTGAATAAGTATTATTCTAATTATGATTTGTTGCAACGGACATGAACATTGCTAGTATTTCCAACCATGCATTTCTTTTCCTAGTATTCCATAGTTTCGAGTTTTCCATCAAGATATTAGTCACTCATGGTTGATATTTACTTTCAATCATGTACACATATGCACTATGTAACTAGCCTTGCTTACTAGCTTCCAAAGATTAACTTTCACTCCTACTTACAATATGTAGAGTATTTAACAAAAAAAATACCACTTTCAACCAACCCTAGGAGGAATCTATTGTACAAAAAATAGCAAAAACATACCCAAAATTTCTTAATCCACGCCAAAAACTACCTAGTACTCCTACCGATTAGGTTCATTTAAACCCATTTATAATAGGGTTGGCCCACATGTCCGTGCTGACGAGGCAGCTTAAACCAACACATTTTGTTTGACCGTTGACACGAGGGACCCACATCTGACCTTCTATCCTGTTATTCCCCTCAAATCATTATTTTTCCTGAACATTACTTCAAACAATACTGATGCGTGTTCGTCGGTGGCGCCGGTGATGAGCGAGTTGGCCGACGCTCCACCGGACGGGCCGTACGCCGCGCTGGCCTCCGCACGGGTTGGCAGGCTGGCCCGAGCGTGACTCATGAGCGAGCAAGCCGCCGCGCTGGCCTTCGCTCGAGCCAGATGGCTGGCCTTAGCGCGACGCGCACGAGCAAGCTGCCGCACTGCCTTGCCAATCTAGCTAGCAAACCTTGTAGACAAGCAGCTGGACGGAGCTATCTTGGCTAGCTAGCGGCCGCGAGCGCTGGATGGAGCTGGCATCCGGACTGCCGCAACATGGGCTCCGCACCGCCGGCGGATTTGACCTTGCCTTCTGCCGGCGGCGGTAGCTGTGTCCCATGGCCGAGGATGACTAGGTGGACGGGCCGGAGGTAGGAGGTCACTCGAGGATTTTTGTTGGTAAGAGCATGTACAGTGGTTGATAAGGTAGTATTATCTTAAGTCTGACATGTATGCAAGTGGTAGTAGTTTCTTGGCATTTTAGTGGTTTCTTGCATTATTAGAGCAAGTACAATAGAGCTGAGTCAGCGGGCTATAAGAAATAAACTACTACTACATGTTGGCTATAAGATGGGCTGTAGATGACATGGCACTGGCTTATAGCCAGCAGCTGGCTATACTATTAACCATGCTCTTAGGGGTTTCTTGTAAGGAACAATGCACGTACTACTAGCGACAAAAGGCGATTCTAGGTTACGTTGTACTCCAACGAGTACTACTAGTGGTCGCGGGAGTGTATACCTCGTTTTGTGGGTTCGATCCCGGCCGAACGCACGACGACCTTTTAAAAAAAAATAGTACTACTACACTTCGCTGCGAGCCAATATTTTACACGGGTACTTTGAGTTTTGAAGTCAAACGGACGTGCGGCCCTACAATCTGGGTGCACTGGACAGCCTAGCCACGTGAACGGGTTTTCCTTCCCAGCATCCAGTGGCTCGCGTGCTCGCCCTAGCCGCACCTCGCTTGCAGCTTCCAGCTAGTAGCATATTTAAACTAGCGCCTCCCAATTAAGCCCGAGGAGCCGGAAAAGCCTGGCGGGGCATTGGGAACTGTGCAATATGGCTCTGTACGCAAAGTGCTCTACTGCTACTCTATAGCTTGTGGCGTTGCATGCATGGACTTCACTCCATTATCGGCTCTACTCTAAAAGAAATTCCTCTTGCCGTGTTTTTTTTGAAACGGAGGCAAACGCTTTGCTTCATCTCATTCATAAAGAAGGAACTACTAACAAAGTTCGACGAGATCCATTACACCTCCACAAATGGAAGCGAAAAGCCTAGTCTCGCTGTATCAAATAACTCAAATGTTCTGCCCCCGCAGTAATCGTCGCTGATAAACAGGCTGCTAGTGTGTGCGTGAGAGGAGCGGCTGAGTAGGCCAGCTACGTGAGAGGAGCGGCTGAATAGAGCACCGAGAGTACCCACTAGGCCACTACGCAGGTGTACTTCCCCTGCATTGATAGTACAATGATGGTTCTAGAGAATAGTAGTACCCTCCAATTCCAACTGTAGCTCCTTGGCCCTGAGATTCAAGAGTTCAAAACTGGTGCACTATACTATACTAGACTAGAAGTATAGTACATCACACTACTAGTTGAGAAAAGTAGTACTGCTACAGTACGAGTATGTACTCCTCCGTCACATAATGTAAGACGTTTTTGACACTAGTTGGAGTGTACAAAAAATGGCAAAAACATACCCAAAATTTCTTAATCCACGCCAAAAACTACTACCTAGTGCCAAAAATTTCTTACTAGTGCTATTATTTACAGTATAATGCAATCCCATAACGTTCCATAATCCCTTTCTTTCAAAAAAATCTCTTCCGGAGAGAAGATTGCTATCTCCACGCGAGCTTCTCATAGGCCAGCGCCACCGCATGCAGTCATGTGAGAGAGACGGAGACATCCATGCAGCATGCAGAGAGAGGAGAACGCGGGCGGACAGCCTGTGGGCTGCATGGGGCATTTATAGCTGCTAACTCCTCCCATCCATGCGCTAGGGGTATTTCTGTCCAGAAAGCATGCAGCGAGCCCCTGCCTTGGTATCCAGGTCTGCTCTTATGCGCAGAGTAAAAAGAATCGGAGGGAGTACTAGTAGTAAATAATAGCCTCACCCCTTCACTGAGGAACAATCTACAGTCGGAAGGGACGAGGCCATGTGGTTACTACGCTCTTATCTCCTCCTCGCCAGTTCCCCTCCCCCCGAAGAGAAGGCAGTTCGTCGCTGCTCCCATGGACTCGCCAGGCGGTTCTCCTCCTCGTCGGGGCTAGGAGACCTTGGATGACGATCCTCTGGGAGAAATCGCATGCTGCTCCGACGTCCTCACCGCTGCAAGACTCGGTGCTTCCTGCACCAACTTTTTCAAGATGCTGCTTAAACAGGCCATGCTTGTTGGTCTTCCATGCATCCTCGAGGAGAAGGTTCTTCTATGGGACAATCCTTCGAACAGTCCACCGCTCCCTGGCCATGGTTGCATGTTGACTCCGCTAGAGTTGCCGACGTTGAGAGGTAGTCGGATTTTGTCCGATGAGCAGGTCAGTAATGGAGTTTGATCATGTAGTACTTAGTTATTCCATTTCCATCCCGTAATTTCTCCGCTGCCCACCATCTTATATATAGGTCTGGGTCGGTGCCAACGAAGATTGGCTTGCATAGCTCCGGCTGGATACCACCATCATTTTGCACAACATCCACAGTAGTGCAGCCGTTCCGGTAGACCCCTTCTCCACCATTGGGACCGGCCTTCTGGACTGGCTGGGCAAGAATACGAATGATGATGCCTACATGAGATTGAAGAAGATAGCAATTCCGGACCCGCCGACAAAGCGACGCGGCTATGACGATTACTATCTCATCGCGGTGTTCGACATAAGGATTGCCATCAATGCAGGAGGCAGTAAGGGCAGAGGCTGGCGCATGTTGGTGGTGGTAGATTTGTACCCCTACACATTTGAAGACGTCGTGCGCCATCTAGGCCGCATCTTCACGGTGACAAGCCAGGGGACTTGTTTCATCTGGTTGACATCCTATGGTACGGGAGATTACAAATGGAATGCACAAACCATCATTTGCATCCCTAACGGTACACCATTATTTTGCAGGGACCAGTCATCCCCCGATCAAAATAAGATCGCCGATCCTGGATGTGCATTTGCATCCGCGATTGGGTCTAACTTGGAACCTTGTAGCTGACTTTGGCATATTGGGATCAACTATCTTAGCAGTCGTTACCCATGGTACCACTGATGTGCAACATGATCACATAATCTACCACGATCGGACCATCACCATCTACCCAAGTATTCCATTTTTTAACCCTCTCGCCTTCTCTTTCATTGTTGTACTAGTAGTATACTTTTTAGTACTAGTAGGAGTACTTTTTACCTTGGAAGGCGCATATAGCTAGCTAGGCCCTTGAAGACTTGAACCCACTAGCTGCCACCATTTTTGTTTTTCCATGTCTTACTATCTCATCCATGTAGCCAAGAGTGGCTATATATAATAAGCCGGTTATTTTACTTCCTCTATGCCAGAGTAGTACTATTTGTTGCACAGTATTACTGTCCGCCACATTTGAGCACAACATTATTATGCATGGACCTTGACTATGTACGTCACCATGTGTCCAGATCTGGGATGCCGCGTGTACCAGATGAACGGCGCCGAGTTCAACCCCCGTGATGCTACGTGGGTGCCAAGGAACACTCTTGGAGAGTACTCGCTTTTCATCGGGGACAGCTACCCCATTGTGAAGCGGATGCCACCTTCCGTGCACGACACGGAAGGCCTGCCGTTCATGAAGCATGGTTGTGTCTTCAGTGCGCACCGCCGGATGAACGACATGCTGGGACACGCTATCCCTGATTTATGCCGCTTCAGCTCGGATGAGTCTCCATCGTGTGGAACCGGACTAGAAAGCTGCGACAATGATTCCTGTTGCCCACCGCTATGGATGGTGCCATCCATGAAGAACACCTGGGACTAGAACCTGGAGGAGGACATGTAGCCCATCTATAACGTGTAAGTGGAGTACGGTAATTGTGAACGGTAGCGCTATGAATATATGTAGACTAGTCGTGCACAAAATTATCACATGAGTTGGAGATGAACTTGTGTGGCATACTGGCATTTGTCCTTTAGAATTTATTACTAGTAAATGTGTTATGTGTACGTGCAACTTATGTGGTTGTTGCACGGGCTCCAACACGCTCTTTGAGAAAAAAAGGTGGCACAACTTTGGATATACGTGACGTGGCGGAATCATACAGTAGCATCGTTCGCTATAGTTGTACTAGTACACTCCTACTAGGGCGACAACTCCTATAAAACCTTGCGCTTGGCTCTCTGCCTCTTCGGGAGGTTCAACAGTTCGTACTCGTGTGAACCTTGCACTTGGCTCTTCGCCTCTTCGGAAGGTCCAACAATGATGATACTACAGTACAATATGCTTCTGGCAATCTGACACCGATTGAACTTCTGCACGTCCACCGCGAGGGCGAGGGAGAGGGAGAGGGAGAGGGCGCTATAGTCAAAACCCTCTCCTCGTCCCGCGAACCACCGCGCACGTGGGCGAGGGAGAGGCGTAGTAAGCAAGCTTCTCCTCGTTCGGCGAGTTGACAGGACACATCAAAGCAGTACTAGTACTAGTAGTAGTAGTAGTCCATATTGCGTCCTTTCCGATTAATATGGCTTAATTTGAAATGAAAAAAATACACTGGCGGTCAACGTATGTAACAGTACGCTCTTTACGGTCACTATATCTAGTTTTGCAGCGATTATGCGATCACTAGCTCATCGTAGAGCACCGTATTGCACCCTATTGATCGGCCACATAGTCGACGTGGCACTTTGTTGACTGGTTAAATTGTCACCTGGTTTCTGGGTCCCACCTATCAGTTGGCAGAGCAAAGAAATCAGTTAAACAAAACTTTACGCAGGCGCGACACGAGTCCAACCCTTGCGCGCGAACCGCCCTGGCTGTGTATGTGACTGCATGCACGTGTCCTCCCTCGGTCTTCCAACAAAGGGTGTACTACATGATGTACATCTACACTTCCAATGTGTTTAGCCTTTAATCTAAATCGATATTGTTTGACTAATGCACCAACTTGTGCTGTAGGTATAGGCTACATGTTTATCCTTAATTACAGCATGCAACGGCCTTCATTTAATCTTCTTATCTCAATGGTCGCATGCACACATAAGTCTGCTACTTTTGGGCGTTAATTATGCCCTGGTCAATGTGTAAATCTCTAAATGTATAGTCTTTCACGGACATTGGGAGTAGGTTGAGCACTTGAGCATGAGCGTGTGTGCTGCGTCGTGTGCTGTGTGCCGCATGGGTGCGTGAGTGTTGCGTGCGTCCATGTGTATGTGTGAGTGTTGCATGTTGCATGCATGCATGCATGGGGCTTACTCCCTCCCGTTGACATGTTCATATTTCAAGCTTCCTCTGTTCCCTCCATATGGTGATACTCCCTCTGTTCCCAAATAGTACGGAGTAAAAGCCTCCCTCTGTTCGCAAATACGGAGTATTTGTCTTTCTACAGATTTCAACAAGTGACTAGGTACGGAGCAAAATGAGTGAAGTGAGCGTAGAGGCATAGGGATACTGTAGAAAGGAAGTCCTCGTGATCCATTTATTCCCCATCTCGGTCAGAGAGAACTATTCAACTAGTCTCTTCTTCTTCCTCCTCTCTTCCTCTTCCTCCTCTCTTCCCCATCGTCGGCCGCACACCATTTACCCCCACTCACTGCTCGCCCGCCTGCGCCATCTTCCTTGGTAGCTCGTGCGTACCATATCCCCCCGCTCACTGCTAGGCCACACGAGGAGAAGCTTCTTCGCTCGCCCGCCCGAATCCACTTCCCCGCTGGCTCGCAGGCACCGAAAACCCCAATGGTAGAACCGACTGACACGCAGAGCTGCAATTGGAATTCCCTCCCCGATGTTCTCTTGGAGCAGATCTGTAGTCGTATGGACCTACTCAACACCGTCTGTCTGGCCGCATGCTCGGTGTCTTTGTACCATCTACTCGTCTGCAACCGGCCGGCTCTTTTCAAGATACCTTGCTTGCTGATGCCCGATCCTCGCAGGTGGCCCAGACACCGACTTGACGATCCTACGGAGGTTGCCGTGGTGCCCCTCGACATGCTACCACTACCCGTCCACCTGTCCTTCATGCGCGGCCACTGCTGGGCGGGCATGAAGGCCAACTGGATCATCCTCATCCATCACACCGGTAGTCCATGGTGTCTCGTGGATATCTACACCCAGCGAGAGATCACCCTTCCATCGTTGGATACCGCCGCCATCGAGCCTCGCGGCCCGCCGGACACTCCTTCCTACTACGCACGAGACGCGTCAAGCTTTTGGCTCGACCTCTCTTTGCATAAAGTTGTAATCTGTGAAGTGCCCACACCATCAGAAGACTACATGGATTACAAGCTCATTGCCTTGTTCAACAAGGGATTAGTCTATCTGGAATCCGGTCGCCATACATGGTTATGGCTCATCATCAATCCTGTTGAGGAAACATCTTTTTGATGCTATAGTGCATGATGGCATCGTTTACGCGGTCGATGCACAGATTGGCTACCTATATTGGTGGAATCTATCGTCGTGTAATTGTTCTATCTCATCTCATCTTTACCTTATGAATACGACTGCCTGTTCATTTGTTACAAATTTAGAATGCATAGCATGTCTATAACCACATCATTGCTATATGTTCCTCTCATTTCCTAGATTTTTATGACCACACATGTTATTGTTAGAGTTGATATGGGAACAATTGGCATCTAATGATTGTTAGAATACATATTATGAGCATAACATCATGATTGCTATATGTTACTCTCGTTTACAAGATTTTTATAACAACGCATGTTATTTCTTAGAGTTGACATGAGAACAGTAGTAGTAAGTGCTATGGTAGAATATGAGTAGGCGCTGTCATAGCTGTTTTCCTCTCATTGTTACATGATGTTTGAACCATGACATATTGCTAGAATATGGAAGACATTGGCTTATTTTTTTAACTTGGGGTATGATTATGACCACGACATTGCAATTCTCTATCTATGATATGTGTCACTGTTATAATAATCTTAATTCCACACATACTCTGAACATGATTGTTTATTTTGTCCTTTTGGTCTCCAATTTGAATTGTTGCAGCAGACGCAAATGCGCTGGCCTTCATGATTCCAGGACCTGGAATCATACTAGCCGATGGGTGGTGGTTTATCGCTCGTTCAACTGACGACGGTCATTTGATGCTCATTTGCACGTACCAAATTGACCAAACCATTACATCAAACCACATGAAGTACAATGCGTGGGGCATTCATGACATTGATGGCTATGGCTGCTTCGTGTTCGAGAAAGACCCCAGCTCCGTTGGGCCAGACGTATTCAACTGGAGGCGGGTTTACAGCCTCGGCAACCACTCCTTGTTCCTCGGGCTCAATTATCCGATCATCCAGCTAATCATCGATCATATCACCGGCGATGATTACTGTGCTATGCAACTTCCATTCGCGAGGGGGGCTGTGTTTACACATTATACCATGGGTTTCATGAATCACCATATCCAGAGATTCGTCGACACAGCTTGTTGCCAGATAATCTTCAGTGTGTGAAAGGCATCAAGCTTCCATGCGATGGATGGCTTTTGCAAACCCGACATGCGGCGATGTGGTTCATGCCAACAGCAAATATGCACAACTTGATTCGTGCTGATATCTAGACTGAGCCATGTATTCTGCTGCTGTAGCACGACCCTCTTTTGTTGGATATTATGTACTGTTGTTAGTTTGAAGCACTCCTCTGGTTTGAAGGATAGATACCTTCCTGGGATCAAGTGCATCCTAACTCACCTGCGTAGGATGTACTGATAATGATGATGGAGATGCTGTGCAGAAGCCATATATATATACAAGTGCGTACTTGTTAGTTAAACCTATGTATAAATTGTGACACTAAATACGACTAGTAAGTAGTACAGCAGCAGTACTAGTATACGTCGATCAAATTATTCATCATGTCCACACATTAAATTGACATGACAACACGCTGCGCGTGAGGTGACACAAGAATCCCGGCAGCGTGTTCGGGTATTCTGGACTTCAGATTTGGAGTACCACTTATCTGTCGAAATCTTTCATCATTCACTTAAAACAGTCGATTGATCATACATTGAGTACCATATAACTGGAATTACCGATGCAAGTCGAAGAAGGATTGGCCCGTGCTGCCGGCTGGTGTCAAGTTCGATCCCACGGATCAGGAGCTGATCGAGCACCTTGAGGCCAAAGTGAGTGCTGACAGCGCGAGATTTCAGTCTCTCATTGATTTTTTCATACCAACCATCGCAAGCGAGCACGGCATATGTTACACCCAACCTGAGAAACTTCCAGGTATGACACCGATCGGCCGTCTACTTGCACAGACATATTCCTTTGTTTATAGCTCTATTTTTCTTTTTAGACGCAGACCTGGTGAAGCAATTACAATTTGAAAGTTAATAAGAAGTGAAACAAGTGACTGCAACATGCCAAAGATGTTATGAAAATGCCAACTAGGTACACTAAAACCTGTATTCCACAATACTGCAGGTATCACACTGAGTGGCCTAAGGAAGCATTTCTTCCAGTGCAATTCCAGGGCGTTCAAAAGGGGCGCGTGGACGCGTCGCAAGATATAGTCGGAGTGCGGCATGCACACGATGTGGCACAAGACCGGCAATACCTTGCCGGTGATGGTCAACTGCCGGCAGACGGGCAGCAAAAAAGGTTCTGGTGCTGCACACCAACAAGAACTTCGACCAGCAGAGGACCAACTGGGTGATGCACCAGTACCACCTCGGGGACCTGGAGCATGAGAAGGAGCGGGAGCTGGTCCTCTGCAAGATTTTCTACCATACGAACACTAGGGCCAGGAGTAAAAAGATTATAAGTTAGTTTGGTATTGGTAGTTGTACTACCTTGTCGTCCGCAAGTTGGTATTGTTGTTAACGATCTTTTGGTATGAACTTGCATTTGCTTCCAACCATCATGCCGAGGGTCGACGTGGATATAAAGCTGAATCGTTTGTTTCGAAATGAATTTTCAGGCACCTGATTTTTATTTGATGGGTAGCATAAGCACCCAACATTCGAATTCCCAGTTCTCCAATTTTTTTTGAAACAAGTGCATGCACTTATTATCACGATAAAAAACAATATCCGTGCTGCATCCCAGTTATCAGTCTGTACTTTCACAATTCTCTCGTTTATTGAGCACGTATATTGTTTTTTCAGGTCGAGCAAGTTTCAACTGGGCTGTAGGTTTCCCAGGGTTGTTTTGTTTTTAACAGGCCCAGCCCATGATGACAACGGGGCACAAAGATCCAGCAGGTATCTACTGGCCTCTGGCCCGCCAGCGTTAGTTATATTTTTTCTTACAACATCCGCAGGCAGTTTTTTTTACTGAATCAAACACACAACCCAGTTCTATTTTCCTCTTGAAACGCATGTCCTACATCCGTTTTCTAATCTCAACCTATAGTTTTACTAGTTCATATACACATATCATTATATTGAAAACACATAAAATTCCCTTTTCATATTTACATCCTTATTTTTGATGTTTTTCCCACCCAGCGCTGATTTTTTTACCACTGGTTTTCCCTTAAACCAACTAAATTGTCCCACCTCTTATTTGCTTACAAAAACAAAACGATTTTTTTGGAAAATCAATAAGTTCTTAAAAAATGTTTATCATTTCGGGATTACAACAGTTCAGACTCCACCGAAATATGCAAAATAAGGCTGGACTTTTTGACCATGGTCCTGGCCAGAAAATGGGCTGTAATAAATTACTTAAGAATTAGCAAATGGGCTAAAAATTATAAAAAATAGCAAATGGGCTTTATATTGTCTGGCATAGATTTGGAGGCTAACTTGTGGGCCTACTAAGTTCATTCGTACACAAGGTTTCTCAAAAAGGAAACTTAGTCAACAATCGACTCTACCAGCGTCAGACCGTTAGATGCCAATCTAATGGCAATCGTGCTTCTTCAGTCTCTGATCTTCCTGCCCCAGCCGCCCAAACCAGCTGTCGTGGATTTGTCACGGCAGATGTCCTAGTGTGAGGACTTAGTCGCGAGGCCTATGCATCTATGTGGTAGCTTGAGAGGGGTTGAGCGGGACGAGAGACGCAGGGCGGATCAACACGCAAGGCAAGGATTTAGACAGCTTCGGGCCCCGGGAAACATCATCCGGTAATAACCCTACATGCTGTTTGAGGCTAGGTCTCATTATCATCATGAGGGAGTCGCCGTAAACCGGCTCTTTGTGTCTAGCCCTAGAGATTGTTTTCTTGCTTGTAACTTCTCTCTCTTTGGGGAGCCCTGCCCCTCCTTATATATGTTGAAGGGGCGGTTTACATGTGGAGTCCTATGAGGATTAGGACTAGTCTATCTCTAATACAAACCGGATACGAGTCCTGGTCTTAACTCCTTGTAAGGTAAATATTCCTTATGCCTTTCCTCTTAAACCGGCCCACCATATTATGAACCGGCCTTCATGAACCGCCCGTTGGGCCACCGGGTCTTGTCGCTCCTCTGACCCGCCTGCCGGTTTACCAATGAGTCATAATGACCAGGCGGGTTGCTTGTAAACTGCCAGGTCAGGGCGAGTCGCCAGTAACTCGCCAAGTGCCAGCGGGGTCTTCAGATAAACCGCCAAGTCCGGCCGGGTTACACTTCCGGCCGGTTTACACCACGGGGTATATCCCCGACATTAGCCCCCAGTTTAATTTGGATTTATCCATGTTAAACTGATCCTGTAAAACAAATACAAGAACAAATTTGATAGATTATGCTCCGGGTTAATAATTCTTGTAAACCGGCATCTGATCATCCTTAATTCCTTGCCATTTCCTTCTTCTAGAAAATCCAGGTCAATAAGCCAACTTCATACTTAATTTGCCGACATTGGTTTGTCACCGAGAAATATTGTGAAGAGTAACTCCTTTGACTCAGCTCCCAAAGCACCGGTTTAGGAAATATGGGTCTGAAAATACTTATCTGATATTCAGCCAGTTTGAAGATGTAAAACTTGCCGGTTTAATATTACCAAAATGGCCGGTTTATAAATATTGATGGCACCGGGTCATAATTGTTGTCGACACCGGGTCATGTAATTGATCTTCCTGATTTGCTCAAAACTGATAAAAGGAAGATGTTCCTCCTTTATATGCATAATACCTGTAGCCCCCAAGTCTTAAGAGGAGAACATAGTGATAACTTAAGACTTGCTCAGATAAGTGTTTCAACCTTGAAGAAATCCGGTTTGTTCATCTCAATCATATAAACTAAATACTCCATATATGTAGCCCCCAAGTGCCAGGTTGTCATGCTTGCAGCAACCTAGGACTTGTAATTTGCTTATAAAAACTTCAATCAGTGTAACCCCCAAGGGCCGGCTCATTATGCAATAATGAGCAGGGACTTTGTAAATATAATCATGTAGACTTGAGTAGTGATATGTAGCCCCCAAGGGCCGGCTTTTAGTAAGATAATACTTGAACCAGGGCTTGATATATACTTCAATGAAAATAACATCTTATAATGTAGCTTCCATCGTAGGGCTTGAACCCACGTCCACAAGGTTAAGAGCTTTGTGCTTTACCAACTGAGCAATGGATCCTTCAATATTATGGACGAAAATTTTTGTACCTTGAATTGTTAACATGAGCAATTGGTAGCCCCCAAGGGCCGGCTCATTACGATGTGATGAGTCGGGTCTTCAATAAGGTGAGCAAACAATGACTTTGCATTAGCCCCCAAGTATCATGGTGCATTCTTGCAGCGACATGAGACTTGTGTATTTGATGTAATCTCAACTGAAATAATGTAGCCCCCAAGTGCCGGGTTGTAAGCCTGCAGCGACTCGGGACTATTCCTTCCATTGTAGAATAAATCATATGCTTTGATAAAATAGTAGACACTGCGCTATAGCGACTTTGAAAATCTTAATAATAAAAATCCAGCCATGTTGGCTATTCAAGATAATATAATCCGGTATGAAAACCTTATTCATTCAATATCATAATGAAATTTCAGCCAAGTTTGGCTATTTGAATAATATAACCCAATGATTTATAAGCGCATGATTCCAATGGCGCAATCCAAATATATACTGGTGACTTATTGTCCAAAGCCAGGCCGGTTTAATAAACACCGGATCATACTACCGGTTTAATAAACACCGGTGATTTATAATCATGCTTTATTCAACCTGTTTCTGCATACAACAAGTTTAAAGTGTCCTGTGACATTGAATCACATCATTGGTTTACCAACTTTTTGTAGTAAGAGTGATAATCCCAATCTCGAGTACTGATAACTCCTTCCATATTGTGCCGGTTTATGATAAAACCATACCGGGTTATGATAAACACCGGGTTATCCATATGTAATACTGGCGACTTGTAGTCAAAACCAGACTGGGCTGATAGTCTCCAGATTATAACTTGATCGTGTACTGACAACTTGTAGTTGACAGCCTAACCGGGTTGATAAACGACGATTTGAAAGCATCACAAATCTTATCAAAAGAAAACAAAACTTAGCAAAAAGCAAATAAAACCGTTGTAGTCGAGGCTTTTCACGGGCTGCCAGGCCCCAAATTCGAGGCTTTTCATGGGCTGCCAGGCCACTTAGTTAAACCATTTTTGCAAAGCCTTTTAAGATGGTCCTCAATCCTTAACCAATCATCGTTTTAACTTGACAAGTTCAGGGTCTTCATTTTAGAGTAACCTGTCAAAGTTGGAAGGGTCATACCAGGTTTACCTGGGCGGAGTGACTTACTTAAATAGGCAGGTTAACCCGGGGTTTTAGGTGTATACACCAGGCTTCCAAGCCATGGCTTGACAGCCCATTACAAGTGTAGATTCTAAGTTCATTTCGATAGCAAAGAATCCCCAAGTAACGTTTTGAGCTGTGCTCAGTGGGTGCCTATGTTTGAGTTGTTGTTTTACAACACTCTCGTTGGCCCCAGATTGATTTGGCTTTGAGCCGATCAAAAGGTGTAACTATGGTTCGGATACAACCAAGCCCCCAAGTGATGTTGTGGCATTGCGCTGATCAAGAGGTGTAGCTATGGTTCAGATACGACCAAGCCCCCAAGTGATTCTTCATATATGACTTTATAAGTCGGATCAATAAGCAAATAGGATGCCGCTTTATAACAGAAACCCCCACGTGATCAATAATATGATAAGCCAATAAGGCAGTATACCCATGTTTGAACCGCGCATCATGGCAGCTGGTCCTCTTCGGCAACCTTTAACTTTTTGCAAGAGATAAATTCTTCTTGAACCGGGATTTTGAACCGGATATTGAGAGCTTCAATGTTTTATGGGAGACATCTTTCCCTTGAATCGGATTTTAAACCGAAACCTTCATTTTCAGCCGGAAATTTTCTGACGGCCTTTAAAATCGAACTTGCGAGAAGTTAATTCCTTTTTGAACCGGAAATTCTTAAGCCGGATTTGAGAGCTTCAAAGCTTTGTGGGAGATAGCTTCCCCTTGTGCCGGATTTTAAACCGGAATCCTTCTTTTTAAGCCGGAAATTTTCTGGCGGCCTTTAAATTTGCACCAATATGGTGGTTTTAGGGTCCTGCATTAGATATCTTTGCAAGACAAAGTAATGGCTCCTTTTTTTTAAAAGAAAGCAATATATAATATAAAAATATACCGGATGGATTTAACCTGATGCGTCAGGTCAGCGATTATCACCGCGGAGTTGATGATCACCGGGTGAAGCTGAAATTACTCACAGATGAGTTGGCTGCGGGAGCTAAGCAGATGAACCGGCCCGGTGTTGTAAACCGGCGCGGACGAGCAAATTGTCCTCCACGTTGTAGACCGGCGCGGACGCGTGAACCGGCCGCGAGGGTGAACGGGTGAGTTGTCCGTGTCGTTGTGAACCGGTACGGCCGCGAGAGACAGCCACGGCGTTGTAAACCGGCGCGGGAGTTCGTCGAGTAACGACGACCACCCGTGCCAAAAGATGTTGGCGTGCCTCCATCTCCGAGGTATAATATCATTTTTTTGTCATAAATAATTGCTCTGCATAAACAATATTGCCGACCAAGGCAAAGATAAACTTGTTCTTTGACAAAAACAACATGGGCTAATAAAATAAAGTTGAATGGATATCACCTGACTTGTTTGAACGAGGGATGATCCGTTTTATCGCGACAGTGTAAGCCGGCGCGAACGGAGAGAGTCGGTACCGGCGTTGTAAGCTGGCGCGAATAGAGAGAGTCGGCACTGGCGTTGTAAGCCGGCACGGACAAAAGAGTCGGCCGCAACATTAGAAACATCAAGGGCGCGGGCGAGTCGGCCGCCGATGCGGACGACGAGTCGACTGCGGGAGCAGCTAACTGTCAGAGACTACTCAGGGCGTTCAGCGACCTGGAGCAGAGATAGAGTTGCGGCCATGCAACAGAGGCGGGGCGGCTCAGTTGCACGGTCGGAGCAGCGAGGTAGATCCATGAAGGCGGCTTAGCGATGGTAGTACAGCCCACTCAGCCTCGGACGACCAGCACCGCCTTGCCCTGCTTACTGTCGATAGTGCGATGCAAACACAACCAAATAGTTAGTATTAAAAAGAAATTATTGTATGGTAATAATACATTGCAAGCTTTTCTTGAAAGCGAATATGCATGCTTGATGTGATTGTAAATAGAACCGCTCCCTAGCGTCTCCCGCACCACGGCTCAAGGCGCAAGGCAACAGCTGAGGCATCCGCGTGGCCAGGCGGCTCAACGCCGGTCGCGGCGGCTCGAAGGTGGCGCGGGAACCGGCCGGAGTGGAGCGGAGGGCGGCCAGGGCTCGCGGCTGCGGCCAGGGCCGGCCGAAGCCAAGGCCGTGCGGGCGAGCGGATGCTCGGGCGTTTGAACCAGCGAACGGAGTACGGCTCGGCTGCATGCTGTCTTGCGGCTGACTCGGAGCAGGAGGTGGTGGAGACCGAAGCGGAGCCTGACGTAGGGGGAAGCAAGGTAAAGCCGCGGCGGCGGCGGCTCAAATTCAGGGCGAGACAAGGTCGCGCGATGGCCGGCTCGGCCCGCGGGTGGTTTGTGGCGGCAAAGTCCATTGTCGATCGCGGCAGCTCAGCAGCAGTGGAGGCCGAGAAATCCAGTGGCAGAAGGAGGGTCAGGGCTAGGTGACTTGCGACCGGCTCGAAAAAAAACCGAGGCGGAGATCAATCCTTCCAGTTGCTATTCGTAGTAACTTTCAACCGCTGGTAATATGCTTTGGCTGGATGTAGAAAAACAAATCCGATCTAATGCTTATCTAGTACGGGTCTTCTGTCCTTCACGTAAGCAATAGCCATCAAGTCCAATCAATAACCCTATCCTTGTCTTCACATGAGAAGTAATCCCGCTTGAATCAATTGACGTGAAGTAGCGGTAATACTCATTGCGGTGAATCCTTGTTGCTTCAGGACCGACACACCTCGGTATCTGATCCAGCAGATTACTCATGGAATATGCAGCAGCGGTCAGGCGTGCGTCACACTGGCGGCTTCGTAGGTTGCGCAGCAGCGAAAATCAATTGTTGTCGGATTAAACGGATCACAGATGCAACCCTAACTCTTGATCTCAATTTCGTACATGCCAATACGACTGTTCGTCGAGCCCGCAGATCCTTCCGCGAGTTCTCTTCTTTTTCCGGTATATCATGAACTTATGGATCCTTAGGAGAGATCCCTCCAAGAACTCAACACCACTGTGCGCAGGCCCCACGGTGGGCGCCAACTGTCGTGGATTTGTCACGGCAGATGTCCTAGTGTGAGGACTTAGTCGTGAGGCCAACGCATCTATGTGGTAGCTTGAGAGGGGTTGAGCGGGACGAGAGACGCAGGGCGGATCAACACGCAAGACAAGGATTTAGACAGCTTCGGGCCCCGGGAAACATCATCCGGTAATAACCCTACATGCTGTTGGAGGCTAGGTCTCATTATCATCATGAGGGAGTCGACGTAAACCGGCTCTTTGTGTCTAGCCCTAGAGATTGTTTTCTTGCTTGTAACTTCTCTCTCTTTGGGGAGCCCTGCCCCTCCTTATATATGTTGAAGGGACGGTTTACATGTGGAGTCCTATTAGGATTAGGACTAGTTTATCTCTAATACAAACCGGATATGAGTCCTGGTCTTAACTCCTTGTAAGGTAAATATTCCTTATGCCTTTCCTCTTAAACCGGCCCACCATAGTATGAACCGGCCTTCATGAACCGCCCGTTGGGCCACCGGGTCTTGTCGCTCCTCTGACCCGCCTGCCGGTTTACCAATGAGTCATAATGACCAGGCGGGTTGCTTGTAAACCGCCAGGTCAGGGCGAGTTGCCAGTAACTCGCCAAGTGCCAGCGGGGTCTTCAGATAAACCGCCAAGTCCGGCCTGGTTACACTTCCGGCCAGTTTACACCGCGGGGTATATCCCCGACACCAGCGCCATCGGAACCACCTGCTCCCGCCTCCCGTGGCCGGCAGTGCTGCCGAGAAGGCCTCACGGCCCCATCATACTCGCATCCCTAGCCTGTCTATCCCTCTACTCACCCACACCTCGTGTTATTTTCCGGCGACGGCAGCCGAACCAGTCAACCCTCGTACTCTCCACCGCGTGGGCAGCCACTGCCGTGTCTTTCCCGGCTCCGTGTCGTTCCCTTCGTAGGCCTCGCCGTCGTCCACTGCCTCGGTGCTCTCGGCGCGGCGTGGTCAACGGTGTCCATCCAACGGCCATAGTGCTTCTTCAACCTCTGGTCTTCTTGCCCCAGCCATCCAAAGCAGCGCCGGTCGTGTCGCGTGCTCCTGCCTCTCGTGGCCGGCTGTGATGCCGCAGAGGCCTCACCGCTCCCTACTACTCCCACCGCTGGCCCATGCTATCCCTCTACTCACCCACACCCCCTGTTATTCTGCGGCGACGGCAGCCTCACGCCGCAGCCGAACCAGTGAACCCTCATACTCCTCTCCGCGTGGGCATCCATTGTCGCGTCTTCCCTGGCTTCGCGTCGAACCCTTCCTAGGCCTCACCGTCGTCCACCGCCTTGGTGCTCTCGGCGCGGCGTGGTCAATGTGGTCAACGACCGACTTCCATCGGAAGAGTACTGTACATGGAGAGGCTGACATCTGGGTCCACAGCCACAGCCCAGTTTTTTTGTGATTTGCCATGTAAGTCGCTTTGTCAGGCCCATTGGGCTTTAAATCTTTCAAGACGAGGAGAGCTTCATTCGGCTGGCCGAGAAAATGGCCCATCAGTAATGAGAAATGGGATGTACATTTTTAAAACACATCAAACCGGCAATAAGTTTAAAATATTTTTTTTTCATTTTGAGATTTTAAATTACATTAATTTTTATGCGTGGAGAATTTGTTGGATTTTATATTGATATACATTTATTTTTTAAATCAGTTTGAATGTGAGTCGAAATTTCGGGATTAAAAACAGTTTGGACCGTACCGAAATATGCAAAATTTCATTAATTTTTTAACCGTGGCCACAATATGGGCTGTGATGCTAACAAATAGAATATGGGCTCCAAAAAAAACCTGAAGAATTAGCAAATGCGATGTAAATTATTAGAAAATAATGGCAGATGGGCTGTATGCTGTTTTCCACGGATTTGAGGCTTTCCTAAAAAATGGTTGACGCACAAGCAGTGACTGTTGGATGTCCATCGAATGGCCGTCGTGCTTCTTCAATCTCTGCTCTTCCTGCTCCACCCGCTCAAACAAGCGCCGGCGGTACTTCCTGCTCCCTCCTCCCCGCGGCCGGCTGTGCTGCCGCGCAGGCCTCACCGCCCCACCGTACTCCCATCGCTGGCCTAGCCATCCCTCTACTCACCCACACCTGGTATTATTCTCCGGCGACGGCAGACGAACCAGTAAACCCTCGTACAGTCGTACTCCCCTCCGCATGGGAAACAACTGCCGAGTCTTCCCCGCCTCCGTGTCATTCCCTTCCTAGGCCTCGCCGTCGTCCACTGCCCTGGTGCTCTTGGCGCGGCCTGGTCAACGTGGTCAACGACCGACATGCATCTGAAGTGGACTGTACGTGGAGAGGCCGACAGCTGGGTCCACGGCCGCATGCAAGGAAATGCCTCCTTATTACATGCAAAATAATGATTCCTCCACCTGACATCAGGGACCCACCGAAAGGGCCTCTGTATTTCACGAAAAAAAACGTTACCACCGCTGACAGCTCGGACCCACCAGCTATATCTTCGCACGCAAGGAAGTGCGTCCTTATTACGCTAAAAAATGAATACCCCCTACTAGCTGGGACCCACCTTGGTGGGAAGCTGACTTGTGGGCCTACTAAGTTGACGGGGACGGAGGGCTTTGTCAACTTAGTCAATATGCACGATTCTAGCTCCAGTGACCGTACGATGTCCATCCAACGGCCGTAGTGCTTCTTCAACCTCTGGTCTTCTTGCTCCAGCCGCCTAAACCAGCGCCGGTCGTGCCTCGTGCTCCTGCCTCCCATGGCCGGCTGCGATGCGGTGGAGGCCTGACCGCCCCTACTACTCCCACCGCTGGCCAGGCCATCCCTCTACTCACCCACACCCCCTGTTATTCTACGGGGACGGCAGCCTCACACTGCAGCGAACCAGTGAACCCTCGTACTCCTCTATGCGTGGGCATCCACTGCCGCATCTTCCCCGGCTCCGCGTCGTCCCCTTCCTAGGCCTCGCCGTCGTCCACCGCCCTGGTGCTCTCGGCATGGCGTGGTCAACGTGGTCAAGGAATGACTTCCATCGGACGTGGACTGTACATGGAGAGGCTGACAGCTGGGTCCACGACCGCAGCAAGGAAGTGCCTCCTTATTACGTGCAAAATAATTATTCCTCCACCTGACAGCGGGGACCCACTGGACGGGCCACCATATTTCGCCCCCTGACTGCTAGGACCCACCAGCGACATCTTCACACGCAAGGAAGTGCCTGACAGTCGGGACCCACCTGGTCGAAGCGTACGTAGCGTTGTCATTCTGGTCGCGCATGTGTATGTACATATATACTGGTCAATGTAGAGGCACGCACATGTCGTAGTAGAGGCGCGCATGTAGCATGTACACGTACGTATAGCGGCCAGGGTGCAAGAAAGAAAATACGGCCACGTATGTGTACATACGGGCGGGGTCTCGAACGCCTACTCGCGCATATGTACGGCCAGGGCTCGTGTGCATGGCTGGGTCGGAATGGAGAAACAGTGTCGTCGTCGTGTTCATGGGGAGGCAACGGAATGCGTCGTGTTCATGGGGAGGCAACGGAATGCGTCGTGTTCTTTGGGAGGGCTTGGACGGAATAGGCGATGCAAACGAGGCCTGGCGTACCGCAGAACGGAGGAAACGGCCTTGTGTTCGATCGGCCATGTTCGAAACGGCATCCTGCTCATCGGGAGGGGTCTGCCATACCGCAAAACGGAGGAAACGGACCTCCTACGATCGAAACGGGGGTCCTGTTGATCGGGAGGGGTGTGGCGTACCGCAAAATGGATGAAACGGACTTGTGTTGGAGCGCTACGATCGAAACGGGGGTCCTGTTCATCGGGAGGGGTGTGGCGTTCCGCAAAACGGGACTCCACGGGATACTGTTCATCTCCACCGTCGACCCCCTCCAGCCTCCATGTGCTACTGTTCATCCACCGTCGACCTCCTCCAGCCTCCACCTGCGACTGTTCATCCACGGGCTCCTGTTCATCCAGCCTCCACCGCGCGCTACTCCACCGGCTACTGTTCAACCAGCCCTCTCCATGGGCTCCTGTTCAACCACCCCTCCACGGGCTACTGTTCATCCTGCCCTCCACCATCTACTGTTCATCCAGCCCTCCACGGGGTGGTCCTGTTCATCCAGCCTCCCACGGGGTCCTGTTCATCCAGCCCCAACCGACTCGATCGATAGGGGTCCTGTTCATCCAGAGGCAACACCACGGGGTCTTGTTCATCCAAACCCCCCGCAACACTCACTGTTCATCCAGAGGCAGCATCGATCGGCTTCAGTTAGCAGTAGCAGCGAAGGAATCGCTTGATTGGGTTCAGTTAACAGCCATCGATCGATCGCTCGGGTTCAGTAACGCGTAGCCTGCAGTGCAATCGCTCGGGTTCAGTTAGAGCCCAATGCCTCGCTCGGGTTCAGTTAGAGCCAACGCCTCGCACACACGCGCGTATGTGTACGAGAGAAGCGCGCATCGCTCGGCCCCCGACCTCCCACCGTAACCGGGAACTCCCTGAAATTTTCCTCCCCCTCGCTTCTACCACGGTTTTTCCGTCATGGACGGCCCAAAGAATGTCATGCAGCTGCGTCTCCGGCCCGCCCAGGATGAAAATCCCATTTTCTGTCATGATTTTTTGTCATAGAAGTAGGATCCCACCAATTATCGTCATAGAAGTGTCATATGTATGACAGAAAAAAATTTCGTTCGGCCCAAAATGTCACGGATGTGTCTTTTTTTTGTAGTTTCACCTCCGCAGATATCTTTCAGCACTCGCCCTTTGGCTACATACTGACATCATTAAGGTCTCTCTCCTTGTCAGGAGAGTCCTGGCCGAACTATGTCCGGCAGGACTGGGATGCGGATGACGAAGAAATTCGCCGCCCACCCACCACCCACTTAGTAACCACTATCGACAATTTGACCGACATGCTCGACTTCGACTCCGAAGACATCGACGGTATGGACGACGATGCAGGAGACGAACAAGAACCACTGCCCACAGGGCATTGGACAGCCACCCCATCATATGATATATATATGGTGGACACACCCAAATAAGGCAATGGCGTCGGGACAGCGGAGGATGACCCCTCCAAGAAGCAACCCAAGCGCCAACGTCAGCGGCGCCGATCTAAGTCTCACCAAAGCAAAAGCAATGATACCGGCACAGGATATAATAGTACTCCAGACAGTGTCGAAGATAACGACAATCCCCTCCAGCAAGATTTAGAGCAGGAGGACAGAGAAGCCAGCCCTCCCGAGAGAGCGGCAAATGGAGAGGCGGAGGATGATAATTACATGCCTCCCTCCGAAGACGAGGCAAGCCTCGACGATGACGAATTTGTCATGACTGAGGATCCCGTCGAGCAAGAGCGCTTCAAGCACCGGCAAGAAAAAGCAACATCAGCTTCAAGCTGATCAAGATTTGCTAGCTGACAGATGGACTGAAGTCCTTGCGGCCGAGGAATATGAACTCGAACGCCCCTCCAAGAGTTACCCAAAGCGCAGGTTGCTACCCCGACTGGAGGAGGAAGCATTAAAACCTATATCTCCAGCGTATGATGCGGCTGATTGGCCACCTCATGGCCGCGACAGAGAGGCATTTCAGCCAAAAGCTCAGCTCACACCCCGACGCCACTCAAATAAAAATGTCAAGGCATGGGGAAAAACGCTAGACCTGCGAGACATATTGGAGGACAAAGCAAAAAACGCAAGATCGATCTACGAATCACGAGGGTGCGCCACTACGCGAGACGACAACCGTCACGCCGGATACAGTAAAAGTAAATCCGGCCGGGCCGAACACAGCGGACAAGACTCATTTGAGCAGCGTCGCGATATAGCTCAGTACAGAGGCGCCAGTAATGGATCACCAAATCCCAGAGGGTTTCAAACCCGTAAATATCGAATCATACGACGGCACAACAGATCATGCGGTATGGATCGAGGACTTCCTCCTGCACATCCACATGGCCCGCGGTGACGATCTAGACACCATCAAATACCTCCCACTCAAACTCAAAGGACCAGCTCGGCATTGGCTCAACAGCCTGCCAGCAGAATCCATTGGATCTTGGGAGGATCTGGAAGCCACATTCCTCGACAACTTCCAGGGCACTTATGTGCGACCACCAGATGCCGATGACTTGAGCCACATAATTGAGCAGCCAGAGGAATCGGCCAGGCAATTCTGGACATGGTTCCTAACAAAGAAAAATCAAATCAGCAACTGTCCGGATGCAGAGGCCCTAGCAACTTTTAAGCACAACATCCGTGATGAGTGGCTCGCCCGGCACCTTGGCCAGGAAAAGCCGAAATCTATGGCAGCCCTCACGACACTCATGACCCGCTTTTGCGCGGGAGAGGACAGTTGGCTGGCTCGAAGCAATAACATATCAAAGAACCATGGTACTTCGGATACCAAGGATAGCAATGGCATGTCGCGTCGCAACAAACACAAGCGCCGCATCAACAATGACAATACCGAGGATATGACAGTCAATGCCGGATTCAGAGGCTCTAAACCCGGTCAGCGAAAAAAGCCATTGAAAAGAAGCACTCCGGGCCTGCCAGTTTGGATCGTATACTCGATCGCTCGTGCCAAATACATGGCACCCCCGACAAGCTAGCCAACCACACCAACAGGGAATGTTGGCTGTTCAAGCAGGCTGGCAAGTTAAATGCCAAAAACAAAGATAAGGGGCTACATAGCGATGACGAGGAGGAGCCCCGGACGCCGAACACCGGAGGACAGAAGAGGTTCCCCCCCACAAGTGCGGACGGTGAACATGATGTATGCAACCCACATCCCCAAGAGGGAGCGGAAGCGTACGCTAAGGGACGTATATGCGTTGGAGCCAGTCGCCCCAAAGTTCAACCCATGGTCCTCCTGTCCAATCACCTTCGATCGCAGGGTCCACCCCACTAGTATCCATCATGGTGGATTCGCCACACTTGTCCTAGACCCAATCATCGACGGATTTCACCTCACTCGAGTCCTTATGGACGGCGGCAGCAACCTGAACCTGCTTTATCAGGACACAGTGCGCAAAATGGGTATAGACCCCTCAAGGATCAAACCCACAAAAACGACCTTCAAAGGCGTCATACTAGGTGTAGAGGCCCATTGCATAGGCTCATTCACACTGGAAGTGGTCTTCGGATCCCTGGATAACTTCCAAAGCGAGGAGTTAATCTTCAATATAGTCCCGTTCCGCAGTGGCTATCATGCACTGCTCAGGCAAACCGCATTTGCGAGATTCAATGCGGTACCGCATTATGCATACCTCAAGCTCAAGATGCCAGGACCTCGGGGGGTCATCACAGTCGATTGAAACACAGAGCGCTCTCTCCGCACGGAGGAGCACACTGCGACCCTCGTAGCAGAAGCACAAAGCAGCCTCTTAAGGCAATCCACCAGTTCGGCGATTAAACACCCGGACACCTTCAAGCGCGCCCAGAGTAATCGGCAACAAGACCGCCTGGCACGTTCAGAGCTCGCATAGCAATTCGGCCCCCACCCCAGTCCCTGCCAAACGGTGAAATCGGTGCCATGCGTACATAATTACGCATTGAAAATACCATGGGCATAGGTGGGGAGGGGGGCTTCCCGCTTTGTTATTTTTCTCTCTTTCAGGACTTTAATCTCTGGAAACCCCGTCCGGCAATACAATTGCCGGATACACGATGCAACAACCAAGGAGGCAGAAAGCTACGTCGCACCATGGAACTCCCAGGTGGTCTCTGATAACGAGTGAAATACTTGCTTTAAATACCATTCCTCAGCTTACCCTTGGAGGGGACATGTCAAATAGTCCTACTTTTTTCTTATCGCACTACTTGTATCATTCTGCTTCGACGCACCTTTTTGAATAAACAATGCATAGCACTAGACTATTAGCGCATTCTCTATTCTTTATTATATATATGTTCATTCATGACATTCAGCACCCGTACACTCTGGTACGGCCAATACGCCAGGGGCTTAAGCGTACCCCATAATACGGTGTGAGAAGTCCGAACACTTCTGATAGTGCGGCACCCCGAACTTATAGCATTATATGCATCAGCTCCGAATCATATCTTGGGTCAATAGTTGGGTTTGCCCGGCTCCCATGTTTTGGTACCTTACATTCCGCTATATCGGCTAAGGTAGCATTGGGAGAACTACTGCTATTGTGCCCCGGTTCATCTGGGCAAGCACCTCAGTAGAGAAAGCTAAAACTGACCGTCATGATAAGGCGAGAGCTGGTCGCTGTTCGAGAGGTCTCGAGTCCCTAAAGACTTATGCCGCTTAGAGCGAGGAGTCAGCTTTGTCCGGCTTAAGGCGTGTATAGCGCCCCGAATTCGGCCTTCTGAATACTAGGGGCTTCGCCAAAATTTAAAATTGTAGACTTCTATGGCTAAGTGAGAGTGATAAAGCATTATAGTCCGATTGCCTTCTTCATTGTGCTGAGCACCTCCCTCGAAGGACCCAACAATGGGAAAAAGAGTGCTCAGATTTATCCCAAACACCCCAGCACTCGTGGCATGGGGGCAGAAGCCGACGACTGGCCATCTCTCAGATTTAATAAATAGCCGCATAGAAGGTAATATTTTAAATTCAAACAAGTGTTGCATAGTGCATATGAACAAGTTTTCATAATATAGGATCACCCGAGCAAGTTCATTCAAAAATTACATCCTTCGCACACTTGTCCGCCACAAGACGGGCACCCTTCAGGACACCCTCATAATACATTTTGGGGTGGCTATGCTCCTTGCCCTGCGGCGGCCCCTCCTTCACCAGCTTCTCGGCGTCCATCTTGGCCCAGTGCACCTTCGCACGGGCAAAAGCCCGGCGTGCACCTTCGATGCAGACAGACCGCTTTATGACTTCCAGCCGTGGGCAGGCATCCACAAGCTGCCTCACCAGGCCGAAGTAGCTGTTGGGAAGGGAGTCGCCAGGCCACATCCGGATTATAAGGCCCCTCATGGCCCGTTCGGCCGCCTTGTGCAGCTCGACCAGTTGCTTCAGCTGGTCGCTCACAGGCATCAGGTGTTCGTCCCTATATACTGAGACCAGAACAACTTCTCCGTCGAGCTTCCCTCCTCGGCCTGGTAATACTTCGCGGCATCCGACACGCTGTGGGGCAAATCTGTGAATGCTCCTAGAGAGCTCCGGACTCGGGTAAGTAACAAGTAATTTACTTTCACATGCTTGCTTTGCATATTGAATGCCTTACCCGCCGCTATCTTCCTCATCGCATCAATTTCCTGGAGGGCCTTTTGGGCTTCAGCCTTGGCATTCTTTGTGCTCTCGAGGGCCGCGGCAAGCTCGGACTCTCGCGTCTTCGAGTCAAGCTCCAAAGTCTCATGCTTCTTCATGAGAGCCTGGAGCTCTTGCTGCACCTCGCCCACCTGTGCCTCTTGTTTCTCCCGCTCGGCGCGCTCCTCGGCTACTTTGTTTTCGGCCTCGGACAGCGCTCACTTCAGGGTCGCCACTTCGGTCGTGGCCCCTGGAACATCCATGATGATCCTATATTTTTGCAACCACATCTTTATATATATATAGACAAGGTATTACTTACCTTTGTTCTCCTCGAGCTGCCTCTTGGCAAGGCTGAGTTCTTTCTCGGGCCGCTCGAGGTTCTGCTTCAGTGCGGCGACCTCCGCAGTCAGTGCGGCACATGTCAGCAGTGAAGCCTGCATACGCATATAGACATACTTGTATTAGACTCCTGCAGATATTATTTGATCCTCTATTTGGCTTTTCTTTGTGAACACCAAACAGAGCATCAGGGGCTACTGTCTATGCGGTAATATTTTCCTATATTTTAAATACTTACCTCAAAGCCTGTTAGAAGGCTGGCACAGGCTTAAGTCAGTCCGTTCTTGGCGGACTGAACCTTCTTGATCACCACACTCATAATAGTGCGGTGCTCTTCGTTGATGGAAGCGCCGCGAAGCGCTGCCAGCAGGTTGTCCGGTGCCTCTGGATGGACAGAGGTCACCGGCACGGGCGGCTTGCCCCTCTTGGAAGGGGGCCGCCCGACGGAGTCCGAAACCACTGGAGGTTCCGGCGCGGCGTTCGGCTGAGGGCCGAACTTGGAGCCCTTGGGAGTCTTGCTGCCTTCGCGCCTAGAGTCCAGAAGGTCGCCTTGATGCGCCTCCAGGACTATCTCCCCCCGGCTCGGTGCCCCTTGAGACATACCTCGACATTGTTCGTAGGGCGAGGAGAGGAGGCAGTTGGAAGTGACTCACTATTCATATACGATGAGTCCAAGGAATTCCGACGAAGGTACGTCGATACGGGCTCGGGGCGGACTGCATGATCATATTCGACGTTAGGAGAAGTAGTGCAATAAAAGTATGCTATGAGTTACTCTGGTATCCGAATACTTACGACTTTGCCAGGGGCTTGGCCCTGAGTAACCACTCGTCTTCGCTGTCGGCGGCGGTGGTGGAACAATCCGGAAGGAGAGTCCTTCCCTTCTTGGACCCTTCGGCCTCCCCGGTTGGGGCGGCCTTCCTTTTCTTGTCACCCCCGGCTGGAGGGGGAGAATCTTCATCTTCCTCCTCCTCGTTTTCACGGGAGTAGTGCGTCTCGGAGTTATCGGACGATGAGTCCGATACCACCTGGCGCCGGGAACTCTTTCGGGTTCCTGTGGCCTTCTTCTTGATCTTCTCCAGCACCTCATAAGGAGCCAGAGTCCGCATCTCCGTCAGGAGAGCGTCTGCAGGGTCTTCGGGCAGAGGGGCCGGACAGTTAATCTCCTCCAATGTCTCTACCCAGTCCTGTCAAAGGCATGGGAGGTCAGACCCTGCACATGGTTAAGCTATGGCAAATAAATACCCTACCAGATGTACAGAACTTACCGGATTCGCAGGGCGCTTCGCGCTTAGCCCGCGGTCCTGGGTAAGAGAAGGGGGGACCTCAGCGCCCTTGAACAGCACCTTCCAGACGTCCTTATGTGTCGTGTCGAAGAGCTCGCGTAGAGTCTGGTGCTGGGCCGGGTTGAACTCCCATAAGTTGAAAGCCCGTTGTTGACACGGGAGGATCCGGCGGAAGAGCATGACCTGGACTATGTTGACAAGCTTGAGTTTCTTGCCTATCATGTTCCGAATACACTTCTGGAGTCCGTCCAGCTCCATCGATGAGCCCCAGGACATGCCCTTCTCCTTCCAGGAAGTGAGACGAGTGGGGACTCCGGATCGAAACTCGGGGGCTGCCGCCCAGTTGGTGTCGTGCGGCTCGGTGATGTAGAACCACCCCGATTGCCACCCCTTTATGGTCTCCACGAAGGAGCCCTCGAGCCATGTAACGTTGGGCATTTTTCCCACCATGGCTCCGCCGCATTCTGCTTGTTGGCCGCCTACTATCTTCGGCTTGACATTGAAGGTCTTCAGCCATAGGCCGAAGTGGGGCCGGATGCAGAGGAAAGCCTCGCACACGACGATGAACGCCGAGATGTTGAGGATGAAATTCGGGGCCAGATCATGAAAGTCCAGCCCATAATAGAACATAAGGCCGCGGACGAATGGATGGAGGGGAAACCCCAGTCCGCGAACGAATTGGGGGAGGAAAACCACCCTTTCGTAAGGTTCCGGGGTAGGGACGATCTGCCCCGCGGCTGGCAGCCGGTGCGCGATATCCGCGACTAAGTATCCGGCCCCACGTAGTTTTTTGATGCGTCCCTTCGTGGTGGAGGAAACCATCCACTTGCCTCTCGCTCCGGACATGTTTGGAGAGAGTTGCGGAGAAGGATGTGGACTTGGGCGCTGGAGCTCGAGTGTGCGAGAATGGATGAGCAAGGAGGAAGAAGGCGTGGGTAGAAAAAGGTGAAACCTTATCCCTTTATAAGGGCGGACGAAACTATGTGCCCCCACCAGCCTGGTAAAACTTGCTTATCCCCCAAGCACCGTAATTGATGGCACGGTTGGGTTACCCACATCCGTATTGATGAGAATCCCGTAATAAAGGGGACACGATCTCTTCTTCGACAAGACGTGCCAAGGAAACCGCCTCGCGAAACACACTGAGATTGGTTATGAAAAACGATTCGAATAAAGACCTGGCTGTGGTGTGATGTCACACTGCGAAATGCGTTGACAGACTAGATTTGTGAAAATATTATTCTCTCTACGGTTGTATGTGGAACTTGTTTTACAGAGCCAGGCACGATCCTCGTGTTCAAAATCTTCTATGAAGTATTCGGAGGAGGAACCCGCCTTGCAATGCCGAAGACAATCTGTGCGACGGACTCATCGTCATTGAAGCCTGGTTCAGGGGCTACTGAGGGAGTCATGGATTAGGGGGTATCCGGACAGCCGGACTATATCCTTTGGCCGGACTGTTGGACTATGAAGATACAAGATTGAAGACTTCGTCTCGTGTCTGGATGGGACTCTCCTTGGCGTGGAAGGCAAGCTTGGCAATATGGATATGTAGATCTCCTTCCTTGTAACCGACTCTGTGTAACCCTAGCCCCCTCCGATGTCTATATAAACCGGAGGGTTTTAGTCCGTTGGACAACAACGACCATACCATAGGCTAGCTTCTAGGGTTTAGCCTCTTCGATCTCGTGGTGGATCAACTCTTGTACTACTCATATTATCAAGAACAATCAAGCAGTACGTAGGGTATTACCTCCATCAAGAGGGCCCAAACCTGGGTAAAACATCGTGTCCCCTGCCTCCTGTTACCATCCGCCTTAGATGCACAGTTCGGGACCCCCTACCCGAGATCCACTGGTTTTGACACCAACAACTAGGAAACTTAACCATCTTTGATTCAACGAGCTAGTCAAGTAGAGGCATACGAGTGACACTCTGTTTGTATATGTATTCACACATGTACTAAGTTTCCAGTTAATACAATTCTATCATGATTAATAAACATTTATCATGATATAAGGAAATAAATAATAATTTTATTATTGCCTCTAGGGCATATTTCCTTCAGTCTCCCACTTGCACTAGAGTCAATAATCCAGTTCACATCTTTATGTGATTAGTTCACATCTCCATGTGACTAATACCCAAAGGGTTTACTAGAGTCAATAATCTAGTTCACATCGCTATGAGATCAACACCCAAAGAGTGATCATGTTTTGCTTGTGAGAGAAGTTTAGTCTTCGGGTCTGCAACTTTCAGATTCATATGTATTTCGCAAATTGCTATTTCTACAATGCTCTGCACGGAGCTACTCTAGCTAATTGCCCCCACTTTCAATATGTATCCAGATCGAGACTTAGAGTCATCTAGATCGATGTAAAAAGCTTGGATCAACGTAACTCTTTATGATGAACTCTTTTATCACCTCCATAACCAAGAAATATTTCCTTAGTCCTCTAAGGATAATTTTGACCGCTGCCCAGTGATCTACTCCTAGATCACTATTGTACTCCCTTGCCAAAATCATGCTAAGGTATATAATAGGACTGGTAAACAACATAGCATACTTTATAGAACCTATGACTGAGGCATAGGGAATGATTTTTCCTTCTCTTTCTATATTCTGCTATGGTCGGGTTTTGAGTCTTTACTCAACTTCACACCTTGCAACACAGACAAGAACTCCTTCGTTGACTGTTCCATTTTGAACCAGTTCAAAATCTTGTCAATGTATGTACTCATCGAAAATATATCAAGCGTCTTGATCTATCTCTATCGATCTTGATGCTCAATATGTAAGTAGCTTCACTGAGGTCTTTCTTTGAAAAACTCTTTTAAACATTCCTTTATGCTTTCTAGAAAATTCTACATTATCTCCGATCAACAATATGTCATTCACATATACTTATCAGAAATGTTGTAGTGCTCCCACTCACTTTCTTGTAAATACAGGCTTCACCGCAAGTCTGTATAAAACTATATGCTTTGATCAACTCATCAAAGCATACATTCCAACTCCAAGATGCTTGCACCAGTCCATAGATGGATCGCTGGAGCTTGTACACTTTTTTAGAACCTTTAGGATTGAAAAAACCTTTGTGTTGCATCATATACAACTCTTCATTAAGAAATACATTAAGGAATGCAGTTTTGACACCCATTTGCCAGTTTTCATAAAATGCGGCAACTGCTAACATGATTCGGAAAGACTTTTAAGCATCGATACGAGTGAGAAACTCTCATCGTAGTCAACACCTTGAACTTGTCGAAAACATTTTTGCAACAATTCGAGCTTTGTAGATAGTAACACTACTATCATTGTCCGTCTTCCTCTTGAAAATCCATTTATTCTTAATGGCTCACCGATCAACGGGCAAGTCAATCAAAGTCCATACTTTGTTCTAATACATCGATCTCATCTAAGATTTCATGGCTTCAAGCCATTTCGCCGAATCTGGGCTCATCATCGCTTCCTCATAGTTCGTAGGTTCGTCATGGTCAAGTAACATGACATCTAGAACAAGATTACCATACCACTCTGGTGCGGATCTCACTCTGGTTGACCTACGAGGTTCGGTAGTAACTTGATCTGAAGTTACATGATCATCATCATTAGCTTCCTCACTAATTGGTGTAGGAGTCACAGGAACATATTTTTGTGATGAACTACTTTCCAATAAGGGAGCAGGTACAATTACCTCATCATGTTCTACTTTCCTCCCACTCACTTCTTTTGAGAGAAACTCCTTCTCTAGAAAGGATCCATTCTTAGCAATGAATGTCTTGCCTTCGGATCTGTGATAGAAGGTGTAGCCAACTGTCTCCTTTGGGTATCCTATGAAGTCACATTTCTCCGATTTGGGTTTGAGCTTATCAGGATGAAACCTTTTCACATAAGCATCGCAACCCCAAACTATAAGAAACGACAACTTTGGTTTCTTGCCAAACCACAATTCATATGGCGTCGTCTCAACGGATATAGATGGTGCCCTATTTAACATGAATGCAGTTGTCTCTAATGCATAACCCCAAAACGATAGTGGTAAATTGGTAAGCGACATCATAGATTGCACCATATCTAATGAAGTACGGTTACGATGTTCGGACACACCATTACGCTGTGGTGTTCCAGGTGGCGTGAGTAGCAAAACTATTCCGCATTGTTTCAAATGAAGACCAAACTCGTAACTCAAATATTCTCCTCCATGATCAGATCGTAGAAACTTGATTTCTTGTTACGATGATTTTCCACTTCACTCTGAAATTATTTAAACTTTTCAAATGTTTCAGATTTATGTTTCATCAAGAAGATATACCCATATCTTACTCAAATCATCTGTGAAGGTCGAAAAATAACGATACCTGCCGCGAGCCTCAACACTCATCGGGCTGCATACATCAGTATGTATTATTTCCAACAAGTCTGTTGCTCGCTCCATTGTTCCGCAGAATGGAGTCTTAGTCATCTTGCCCATGAGGCATGGTTCGCAAGAATCAACTGAATCATAATCAAGTGATTCCAAAATCCCATCAGCATTGATTTTCTTCATGCGCTTTACACCAATATGACCTAAACAGCAGTGCCACAAATAAGTTGCACTATCATTATTAACTTTGCATCTTTTGGCTTCAATATTATGAATATGTGTATCACTACGACCGAGATTCAATAAACCATTCACCTTGGGTGTATGACCATTGAAGGTTTATTCATGTAAACAGAACAACAATTATTCTCTGACTTTAAATGAGTAACCATATTGCAATAAACATGATCAAATCATATTTATTCTTAACGCAAACACCAAATAACATTTATTTAGGTTCAACACTAATCCTGAAAGTATAGGGAGTGTGCGATGATGATCATATCAATCTTGGAACCACTTCCATCACACATCGTCACTTCACCCTTAACTAGTCTCTGTTCATTCTGCAACTCCCGTTTCGAGTTACTAATCTTAGCAACTGAACTAGTATGAAATACTAAGGGTTGCTACAAACACTAGTAAAGTATACATCAATAACATGTATATCAAATATACCTTTGTTCACTTTGCCATCCTTCTTATCCACCAAATACTTGGGGTAGTTCTGCTTCCAGTGACCAGTCCCTTTGTAGTAGAAGCACTTAGTCTCAGGCTTAGGTCTAGACTTGGGCTTCTTCATTTGAGCAGCAACTTGCTTTCCATTCTTCTTGAAGTTCCCCTTCTTCCCTTTGCCCTTTTCTTGAAACTAGTGGTCTTGTCAACCATCAACACTTGATGCTTTTCTTGATTTCTACCTTCGTCAATTTCAGCATCACAAAGAGCTTGGGAATCATTTCCGTTATCCCTTGCATATTATAGTTCATCACAAAGTTCCAGTAACTTGGTGATAGTGACTAGAGAACTCTGTCAATCACTGTCTTATCTGGAAGATTAGCTCCCACTTGATTCAAGTGATTGTAGTACTCAGACATTCTGAGCACATGCTCACTAGCTGAGCTATTCTCCTCCATCTTGTAGGCAAAGTGCTTGTCAAAGGTCTCATACCTTTTGACATGGGCATGAGTCTGAAATACTAATTTCAACTCTTGGAACATCTCATATGCTCCGTGGCGTTCAAAATGTCTTTGAAGCCCCGATTTTAAGCCGTAAAGCATGGTGCACTAAACTATCAAGTAGTCATCATATCGAGCTCGCCAAACATTCATAACGTCTGCATCTGCTCCTGCAATTGGTCTGTCACCTAGTGGTGCATCAAGGACATAATTCTTCTGCGCAGCAATGAGGATAATCCTCAGATCACGGATCCAATCCGCCTCATTGCTACTAACATCTTTCAACTTAGTTTTTCTCTAGGAACATATTAAAAATAAACGGGGAGCTACATCGCAAGCTATCGATCTACAACAACATAGACAAGCAAAGTACTATCAGGTACTAAGTTCATGATAAATTAAAGTTTAATTAATCATATTACTTAAGAACTCCCACTTAGATAGACATCCCTCTAGTCATCTAAATGATCACGTGACCCAAATCAACTAAACCATGTCCGATCATCACGTGTCATGATCTCTATCATCATCGGCATGACACCATGATCTCCATCATCTTGATCTCTATCAATGTTTCATCACATGGTCGTCTCGCCAACTATTGCCCTTGCAACTATTCCTATCGCATAGCGATAAAGTAAAGCAATTATTTGGCGCTTGCATCTTATGCAATAAAGAGACAACCATAAGGTTTCTGCCAGTTGCCGATAACTTCAACGAAAACATGATCATCTCATACAACAACTTATATCTCATCATGTCTTGACCATATCACATCACAACAAGCCCTGCAAAAACAAGTTAGACATCCTCTACTTTGTTGTTGCAAGTTTTACGTGGCTGCTACGGGCTGAGCAAGAACCGTTCTTACCTACGCATCAAAAACCACAACGCGGTATAGTGATTGCTTTTTCATCTTCAGAAATAACCCTGTTCATTGAATCCGATTCAACTAAAGTTGGAGAAACAAACACCCACTAGCCACCTATGTGCGAAGCACGTCGTTAGAACCAGTCTCACGTAGGCGTACGCGTAATGTCGGTCTGAGCCGCTTCATCCAACAATATCACTGAATCAAGAATCAACTAGTGACGGCAAGCAATATGTATATACCCACGCCCACAACTCCTTTGTGTTCTACTCATGCATATAACATCTACGCAACCTGGCTCTGATACCCCTGTTGGGGAATGCAGTAATTTCAAAATTTCCTACACACACGCAAGATCATGGTGATGAATAGCAACGAGAGGTGTTGGGGATATGATTACTGGAGGTAGACCGGCTAGGAGTGGCCGGATTAGTTTCATGAGGATAGAAGCCCATGAAGACGTGAAGGTGGTGGCGCTTTACAAAGGCCCAAGTCCCAAAGGCGGGTTAAATCCTATAGATGTAAACCGACTCTATCATGTAACTTGTATTGTAAGTTAGAGGAATAGAGACCGAGTCAGACACATTTATGATCCGGCCTTGGGACTCTGTAAACCGGCGGGCGTCAACCTATGTATATAAAGGGATGACTCGGCCGCGGTATGAGGACAACAAACAACTCAAGAGCCAGACAAAGCGGATTCTCTCCCTGGTCATCGAAACCCTAGCAATGCCAATCACAACTAGACGTAGGCTTTTACCTTCATCGAAGGGGCCGAACTAGTATAAAACCCCTCATGTCCCCTTGTCCGGGTTAACCGCTTTAAGCTAACCCATAGCGATGGCTCCACGACTAAGTCCTTTCACGAGGACATCTGCCGTGACAAACCCAGGACAGTTGGCGCCCACCGTGGGGCTATCGCACAGTGGTTTCGAGTTCTTGAAGGGCAGCTTTGATGGACTCAAGGGATACGCTGTGGGCCGGATGACGAAGAGTCATCGCGGAAAGCTCTACATCAATGACGCAAGATGGGGTCCTGAGGCCGTTTCAATCGAATACGGGTACGGGGTCCCCTTTGGTTGGATTCACGTCTTCATCGGCAAGATCGGCGAACCCGGCCTTGAGCCCAACACCTGCACCGACATCATCGAGACGGCTCAGCATGCAAGCCCTTCCCCGGTTCAGCCCGCAGCAAGGCATGTTTTCGTAGGTGTCATCCATGGAGCAGAACGTGAGGATGGACCGGAATCTGATGGAGAAACTGTTGTCTACTCTGACAACGGGTCTTTAATTGGAGAGACCGAATCACTGTATCAGTTGCAGGACGACCAGATTAGCGGAGGTTCCGATGGCAACAGTATTCCGGACCCCCTCGATCTGCGAAACCGGGTCGCTATCTTCATGGCCGGTACACAATCAGCACACCACTCATCAACCGCCGCGGCAATGCTCTCTGGTTCAGCGACAGCAACACCGGCGGGAGCAGGGGGCTCTGCGCCACCTCCAGCTCAAGTTATGTCTGATTTGTTTGACACTTTGGCAACATTGATGGCCGCGGAAATGGACGCAGCGGCGTGGGACCAGCACAATGCGGAGATTGCAAAGGTGAAAGATCAGATAACTCAGGCTAAAGCGGACCTAGCAGCAGAGAATGCTAGGATGGCTACAGAACGGGCCGAGTTGGAAGCTCAGGCCTACCGGCTTAGACTGGATCAGAATGCCTCAGAGGAAGTCATGAGAAGAAGATATCGGTCGCATCTCCCGCCGGGTTATGAGCCAAGAAATCTCTTCAATATGGCAGGAGCAGGAACTAGTAACCAGCCAGTGCTAAACCGGACGGAGGCGCCGGGAACAGGAGCGCCGGTTCAGCCGCACGCGATGGACCCGCCTCGTCAAAACAACATTGTGCCGCAGTATGTTCCGACGCCCCTAGGGCATTACTCCAACCTGTTGGACAATATTGTGGCCGCCGCTTCATGATTGGCAGCCCTCCCAACCGACGGCGAGTCACCAGTTGCGATTGAGGCATGACGGGCCAAAGAGCTCCTTCAAATAGCTTTAAACCAGCAGCAGGCTTATTCGCATAGTCGCGAGAGGATTCATTCCACCCCCCTCCCCCCGCCCAAACCGGAGTTACAGTAGGCACGTTGAGGATGAATCGGCCGTGTCAAGCAGTGCACGTCGCCGTAACTCGCCGCAAGGGCACAACCCGGCAGGTAGAGGTGCCAATGCGCAGGATGTGGTGGATCATGGTCGTGCACGTCGAGAGGCCGAGTTAGCAGCTCTACATGGAGTTTTTCAACCTACTCCGGTTCACCCTAGTGCTTCAGTGGAGCCAGGTGTGCTTCAGTTCCTTAGGGGTGCCGTGTCTCACCCCCGCTTTACATAATGTACGACTGCCCAAGGATTTCAAGGGACCTCGTAAAGTACCCAATTACACCGCTGATTTGCAACCAGAGGCATGGGTTGAAAGCTACGAGATGGCATTTGAGATGTTAGATGTGGATGAAGCACTGTGTGCTAAATACTTCACCATGATGTTGGAGGGGACAACTCGTACTTGGTTAAAGAGCTTGCCAGCTAACTCCGTCGGATCATGGGCCGAGTTAAAGCACCGGTTTATCCAAAATTTTAAGGATACTTGTAAACAGCCTATGTCAATTGTGGATCTGGCCGCTTGTGTTCAAGAGGATGGGGAGTCTACAACCCATTGGGTGAAGCAGGTCTCAGCTATTCTGCATTCATCGGATCGCATCAGTGCAGATACCGCAGTGTTAATATTGGAGGGCAATTGCCGGTTTCTGCCGCTCAAACAGAAGTTAGGAAGGCTCAAACGTCACTGCAATGATATGTCAACGCTTATGGCCGCTTTGGTTAAATATGCCAATTCAGATAATACCAAAGACCCTGACTCAGAGGAGGACAAACTAGGGAAAGGGAAGAAAAACGGCAACAAGGGACAGCAGCATAACCCGGCAGGTCATGGGAATAATGGTAAGCGCAAGTCCGCCAATAGTTTGGACTTTGTGGCTAACACCAATGCTCAGGATAACGGTCAGCGTCGTAAGGGCAAGCAGCCCCAGAGGGGCGGAGGTTCAGGTCCCAATCTGGAGCGCCTGTTAAATCAACCTTGTCCAAAGCATGGGTCAAAGGAGAAACCAGCGTCACATCTTTGGAAGGACTGTTATACCATGCGAGAGTTCAAGAACTCCAACATGTTTCAATATGACAATGGCCCGCCCGGCAGTTCAGGAGGTGGTTTTCTTGGGCCGGGTTATGGAGGTGGTAGCTCCGGTTTAGGATTTCAAGGCAATCAAACCGGTCATAACAATCAAGGGAACCAGGGCAATCAGAGAGGTTATAACCATCAGGGGAATCAGCAGCAACAGCAGTCGGGTTATCAGAGCAATCCGAAGCAGTTGAATAGTGGGCAGTATCATGTCTTCACCACTAGCTTGTGCAAGCGTGATCAAAAGCTTCACAAGAGGGCTGTAAACTCTGTTGAACCGATAGTACCTCAGTATCTACGCTGGTCTGAGCAACCCATTTTATGGAGTAGAGAGGAACCCACCACGGGTTGATAATCCAGGTCATCTGGCCTTAGTGGTGGCACCCCAGGTTGGGGGGTACAAGTTCACCAAAGTGCTCATGGATGGGGGAAGCAGTATCAATATTCTCTACTATGATACCTTCCGCCGTATGGGGTTGACAGATAAGAATCTTAAACCGTCGAACATCGTTTTTCATGGTGTGGTGCCTGGTAAGTCTGCATATCCGGTGGGCAAGATAGCACTAGAGGTAGTCTTTGGAGATGATCATGATTCAAGGTCAGAAACATTGACTTTTGAGGTGGTGAAAATCAAGAGTCTGTATCACGCTCTGTTTGGGCAACCGGCTTATGCCAAGTTCATGGCAAGGCCGTGTTATGTTTATCTGTAGCTTAAGATGCCAGGTCATAAGCAGACCATCATAGTACATGGGAGCAGAAAGATTGCCTTAGAATGCGAGGAAGGTGATGCGGCTTATGCTGAGTCGGTTTGTGCCACGGAGGAGCTGAAGTTTTACAAGGACAAGGTTGATCCGGCAGATATGACTTTTTTGAAAAAGCCAACTATGGAGCACGATCCAGCGTTGAAGTTTAAATCGGCCACAAACACTAAGATGGTTGATTTTGTTCCTGGCAATTCATCCAAGCAGTTCAGCATCAGCGCTAACTTGGATCCCAAATAGGAAAGCGCGCTCATCGAGTTCATCCATGAGAACCGGGACATCTTTGCATGGAAGCCTTCTGACATGCCAGGTGTACCGACGGAACTTGCTGAGCACACACTTAATATTGATCCTAAGTTTAAACCGGTCAGACAGTTTCTCCGCCGTTTCAATGAAGAAGGCGCAAGGCTATTGGTGAAGAGGTAACTCGGTTGTTGGTCGCAGGGTTTATCGTGGAGGTCTTTCACCCGGAGTGGTTGGCTAATCCGGTGCTGGTTCTCAAGAAAAATGGCACTTGGCGTATGTGTGTGGATTACATAGACTTGAACAAGGCTTTCCTAGCAGATCCCTTTGCCCTTCCTCGTATTGATCAGATTATTGATGCTACGGCGGGTTATGATCGCTTGTGTTTTTTGGATGCTTATTCTGGTTATCATCAGATCAAAATGGCAGTTAAGGGCCAGGAGAAGATAGCTTTTATAACTCCTTTTGGAGCCTTCTGCTATGTCTCCATGCCCTTTGGGCTCAAGAGTGCCCAGGCGACTTATCAACGCTATGTTCAGAATTGTCTTCATAAGCAGCTTGGGCGCAATGTTCATGCTTATGTGGATGATATTGTGATAAAGTCCAGGAAAGAGGAAACATTGATAGATGACCTGAGAGAAACCTTTGACAACCTCCGAGTTTACAAGATGATGCTCAATCCGGACAAATGTGTCTTTGGTGTCCCGGCAGGCAAACTCTTGGGCTTTCTGGTATCAAACAGGGGCATTGAAGCTAATCCAGAAAAAATTTCAGCAATCGCGTCTTTGGCTAAACTGGCTGTATCAATGATGTTCAATGTTTAGCCGGCCAGATTGCGGCTTTGAGCCGGTTTATCAGTACTCTCGGGGAGAAGGCTATCCCTTTATACCAGATGTTAAAGAAAACAGATGACTTTGTCTGGAGCGATGCGGCTGATAAAGCGTTTGAAGATCTAAAAAGGCAGTTAGCTGAACCGCCTGTGCTTGCAGCTCCAATCGATAAAGAGCCTTTACTGTTGTATGTGGCTGCTAATGCCAGGGCTGTTAGTGTGGCTATTGTTGTGGAGCGCAAGGAGGCTGGAAAGGAATATCCGGTTCAACGGCCGGTTTATTATATCAGTGAGGTGCTTATCGAATCAAAGAAGAGGTATCCACATTGGCAGAAGCTGGTGTATGGGGTGTTTATGGCAAGCCGGAAGCTTAAACATTATTTTCAGGGTCATCCTATCACTGTGGTCAGTTCAGCCCCTCTGGGAGATATCATTCAAAACAGAGAAGCAACTGGCTGGATTGCCAAGTGGGCTATTGAGCTTGGACCTCACGGACTCAAGTATACACCTCGCACAACAATTAAATCTCAAGAACTTGTGGACTTCATCAACGATTGGACAGAGTTGCAGGCACCAGAGGAAAAGCTAGACAACACGTATTGGACTATTCACTTTGATGGGTCTAGGAAATTGGAGGGCTCGGGGGCTGGAGTTATATAACTTCCCCGCGAGGTGAAAAGTTTTGTTATGTTCTCCGTTTACTGTTCCCTTGTACTAACAATGCAACTGAGTACGAGGCCCTACTTCACGGTCTTCGGATGGCTAAGGAGATGAACTTAAGTCGGGTTAAGTGCTTCAGTGACTCAGACTTGGTGGCTCAACAGGTATCTGGCACTTGGGATTCTAAGGACCCACTCATGGCTGCATATCGATGAGAGGTGGACATAGTAGTTGGTCATTTCAAGGGTTATCAAGTTGACCATATAGACCAGCGAAAGAATGAAGCGGCGGACGCTTTAAGTCGCCTCGGCTCTCAGCGTAAACCGGTCCCACCTAATGTTTTCCTTGACGTCCTACACAATCCATCGGTTAAGATACCAACAGAGGAGGAGTTGGCTATTCCTGACCCAGAGGCCCAATTGGTGGCAGCTTTGCATGTTATACCGGATTGGACAGTCCCATACTTGGCTTACATGAACCGGGGCGAGTTACCGGAGGATGAAATCTTGGCCCGACAGATAATACGGCGTTCCAAGTCAATGACCATAGTCAATGGGGAGTTACATCGTTACAGCATCACAGGAGCGATTCAACATTGTGTGCCTCCTAAAGAGGGTTGTGAGATTTTGTGGGAAATCCACCAAGGAGATTGTGGTCACCACGCCTGTTCAAAATCCTTGGTAGCTAAGGCTTTTCGTCATGGTTTCTATTGATTGACAGCTCATGCTGATGCTGAGGATTTAGTCAAAAGGTGTGAGGGCTGTCAAAAATTTGCACGTCGTGCTCATGTTCCGGCTCAGGAGTTGAGAATGATTCCAATCACTTGGCCGTTTGCAACTTGGGGGCTTGATATGGTTGGACCCTTTAAGAGATCCAAGGACAAAAAGACTCACCTGTTAGTGGCAGTTGACAAGTTTACCAAATGGGTAGAAGCAGAGCCAGTCAGTAAGTGTGATGTGGCCACGGCGGTTCAGTTAATCAAAAAGGTGATATTCCGGTTTGGCTTTCCACACAGTATTATAACTGATAAGGTACTAATCTGTCAAAGGGTGAGATGGAGGAATTTTGCCAACGTGAGCACATCCGGCTTGATGTAGCATCAGTGGCTCACCCCCAATCTAATGGTCAAGCGGAGAGGGCAAATCAAGAAATTTTGAGAGGTATTAAACCCCGGCTTATGGTTCCTTTAAAGAGGACACCAGGTTGTTGGGTGGAGGAGTTACCCATCTATTTTATGGAGCATCAACACCACACCTAACAGATCTACGGGTTACACGCCTTTCTTCATGGTTTATGGAGCAGAGGCGGTTCTTCCTAGTGACATCCGTCACGACTCGCCCCGTGTGGCAGCTTATGTTGAAGGTGATAATGAGAAGGCACGTCAGGACTCACTAGACCTGTTAAATGAGGAGCGTGATCTCGCAGCAGCACGATCAGCGATTTATCAACAAGATCTCCGATGTTATCACAGCCGCCGGGTTAAGACCCGAACTTTTCAAGAGGGCGATCTAGTGCTCCGGCTCATCCAGGATCAGACTGATATGCACAAGTTATCCCCACCTTGGGAAGGACCTTTTGTGGTCAGCAAGAATCTACACAATGGGTCATACTACCTCATTGATGTTCAAGAGCATAAGGACTCACATAAATCGGAGGAGGAGACCAACCGGCCGTGGAACATAGCTCTTCTTCGGCCTTACTATAATTGAGCCACCGGCTCTTCTTATGTACATATTTATGACAATGTATATATTATATAATAAACCAGAGCCTCGAATAAAGCGGGGTCTCTGTTCTTTTTACATCATGTGTGATCCTACAAGAGCTTCTACTGACAAAGCGGAGTTTTGTTAAACCGGCCTCTACGGCCACATGGATATAAAGAAAATCACTAGGGGGCTTGGTCATATCCGAACCATAGCTACACCTCTTGATCGGTTTAGAACCAAAAAGGGATATCACTAGGGGGCTTGGTTGTCTTCACACCATAGCTACACCTCTTGATAGGCTTTAAAGCCAAAAGTAAATTATGTGGAGCCAAAGAGAATCTGTTGCATTAAGCATAGTTCAAACATAGGTAACCAGTGAGCATAGCTCACATATTACCTGGGGGCTCCTTGCTTCTCAAAGAATAGTGAGCTTGAACCCCTATAATAGGCTATCAAGCCAAGCTTGGAAGCCAGGTGTATTCACCTAAAACCCCGGGTTATCCTGCCTCTTTAAGTAAGCCACTCCGTCCAGGTAAACCTGGTATGACCCATCGAACGTTTGACAAGTCAATCCCATGGACCCTGAACTTGTCAAAGTTAAAACGGTGATTGGTTAAAGATTGAGGTCCATCTTAAAAGGCTTTGCAAAATGGTTTAACTCAGTGGCCTGGCAGACCATGAAAAGCCTCGATTTAGGGCCTGGCAGACCATGAAAAGCCTTGCATATTTCTTTTCTTTTTGCTGTTTTTATGGTAAGGGATTTATAAATATTTTTCTGATAAACCGGTGTTCATTACAACCCGACATGACTTTCAACGCTTAGTTGTCAGTACATGATCATTTTTTAAATCGGTAGCGTACTACTCCGGTCTGGTTTTGATTAGATGTCACCAGCATTATACGAACAAATCAATGGCTTTTTAGCCCAATATGGTTTCTTCATGAACTGGAAAAAGAGCAAGGAATTATCAACACTCCGGATTGGTGTTTTTTCACCTCTACCATACAAGCAATTGGTCAGCCAACGAGGTATGCCATAGATATTATTTCTTTTATCTGGTTAATACAAATCTTGGTTATTCATCCAAGTTAGGTATATTTTTTTGGGTATCATGACCCGTCCAGTGGTAAACCACTAGGACACTTTCAAGTTCTTATATGCAGGAACACAAATCATCATGGACTATGTATGAATAGATCCCACAAGTGAAACAAGTTTTCAAAAAATCAAGCAACATAAGCATGCTCGGTGGCATGACAGATAAAGGTGTTTCTGCTATCTTATTACAAGGAGCTTCAAAACGGCCCAAATTGAGTAATTGTTTTCAAGCAGTGGCAGACTGTAGTTCGTAAACCAGTCACCGGTCTAAGATGCTTCATCGGGATGATTGAGGGTCATCCTGTGCAGTCGCATCCTCTTCATCCCTCCCTAGACGCTGGAAATCAACCGTTGACCAATCGATTCTGGTTAAAGCTTGAAACATGGCCTATTCATGATAAGGCTGGAGGGGTCAATATCAGGAGCGTAAGTATGATTACGGATTGGAGGCACAAGTTCTTCAACTTCATGGATCACGGCAGGCTATCTCTTTCCTTCAGCATCGTAAACCGGTTGGAAATGAGATAGGTTTGCTGGCTATTGGTCGCATCTCCTTTGTCATTTTTCGGAGGTCATCATTGTTGAAGTCTGAACCGTCCTCCTTCACACTTGGATATCCTTTGATTATATCTGCCGCTTCAAGATTTGGAATCCATGCCTTGTCCTGGATTAGTGCGGTCAGCGCTCCTGATCTTGTGGCTGCTCTCTTCAGTTCGGTGATCCGGGCAGGTAGCATGGCCAGCTTCTCAAGTGTTTCCTTTATCAATGTTGGCGCCGGCTTGTTATATGCTGCAGTGCAAATAGCACGCTGGGATCCAGAATATAGCCGTTCTATTAAGGTGTATGCCGCTTTAAGCTTCATCCGCATGTCAAAGCCCAGATGAGCAATGTGGGTGCCTGTCACGGTTTAGTATTAGTAAACCAGTCAATGATAAGATCTTATGAATTAGACAAACGGCATAAGGAGGTACTTACCAAACACAGCGGACGTCATGGCATCAATCTTCCGCTTCAAGCCGGTCAGTTCGTCTACCACTGGCTTCAGGGCTGCTTCTGCGTCCTCGGCTTTCCTAGTCAAACCGACCTTTTCTGTTTCCCAGTCAGCACGCTCCTTGTTGAAGGTTTATTTCAACTTCTCCATAGTTGCTAGGGCATTGGTCAGCTCCTCTTTGGCTTTGGAATCCTTTGCCTGTTGCGACTTTACGTTCTCTTGAAGATCAGCGGTTTGAGCATCCCTCTTACTCAGCTCGGCCTGCAACGGCGAATATATATCAACAACGGGATATGTATTTTCTAAGTACCAAGCGTATAACAAGTTATACACTTTGTACTTGGGGGCTAATGCCTATTTGCTCTGTTATCAACAAATCTTTCACAAGTCTCAAGTACAATCCAAGCATTATCCTTAACACTTGGGGGCTAATGTATATATGTTCAAAACTGACACATTGATTCAAGACCCAGTTTGCCTCGCAAAGCTTAACCGGCCCTTGGGGGCTACACCGACAAAAACTACATGAATACAATGATAAAGTATCGGTTTTGTTTTTACTGAGGACTTGACACATTGAGGATTAGCATGCAAAGATTAGGATATTACAAAGTCCCAGTTTATGATTAACATCAAAAACTGGCCCTTGGGGGCTACTTGGGCTGATGTTTATACTTTGGAATCAAGAAAGGGAAGGTGATGAAAAGACCTCATAGCGTTCCTTCATCAGGTTCACCAAACCGGCTTCATAATCACGGTTTGAGTGTAGACGGTTTAAAAAACCGGAGTGGAGCTCTTCAGCGCTGAGATGGGTGTAGCTTGACAAATCAGTGTTCCATTTACCCTTCTCCATGGCAGCACGCTCTTCCTTGGCGCTATGTTTGGCCAAGACTACACTAGTGCAGAACCGGGCAATGGCACCGGTTCATAAGGCCCTTTAGTGCCGGTTTGGTAACCAGTGCTGAAGTGTAGGCACTAAAGCCCCCCCCCTTTAGTACCAATTCAGCACGAACCGGTGCTAAAGGGCAACCACGTGGCACGAGCTAGCTTTGGGGGCAGGGAGCCCTTTAGTACCGGTTGGTGTCACCAACTGATATTAAAAGGTTGGCGGGGTTGGGTTTATGATTTCTTTTTCATTTAATTTTGTGTTTTCCATTTAATTATTTTTCGTTTGCTGGTATTTTACGATACTACATATTGTACACGTTATGCATATATATAAATAGAATTTCTAGTAGAACCGATCATAATATATATATATCATCGAATGTCTCACAGCCACCATTAATTAATTCACACATATATACACACATGTATATATATATATATATACAATTTCTCCTAATTGGCGCCTTCGGAGCCAGTGGCATTAGCCTAGCTAATTGGTGCCTTCGGAGCATGATAACAATTGGAAGTGGTTCATGGGGGCGGTAGCGGGTAATAGTATTCTCCTTTTGGATCTATGACCTGGTCAAGCAAAAATCCCGCTATTTCCTCTTGAATTGCTTCTATGCGGTCCTGTGCTAGGAGCTTGTCCTGCACCTCTTTGAACTGTTAAGAAGGAGATCAATATGCATGTGTATTAGTTGTGTGACTAGATATCGATAATGGTGTAAAAATTGTGAATAGTGTTCTAACAATCGATATCGTACCCACTCCTGTCTTTGAGATTTGCTCCTTTCGGACGCCATCATGCGAATGTTCTCGCAAACATAGTATGCACATAGATCATTCCCCGGCGCCTGCTTCAGGGCCTTTACGAGAATGGAATTTGATCAGATAATAATTAATCAAGCATGATAATTAAAGAGATGGCGACTAGCTAGTACTACTTAATTACTTACCTTGGGTCGATACCATTTCAGATTTTGTTTCCATGGGCCTGGAGTGGCCCTGATGAACTTTGCCCAAGCCCTGCCCGCCGACAAAGAAAATGAATAAATGGGTTATTAAATAGTTGTTATCAGGAAATGATGAACTAATTAAATAGGCCAAGATATAGTTAATAATGATTGAAATTACCTGTTGACTATCCCCTTCACGATGGTGTAGTCACTTGCTTTCTTAAGTAGTGAGTCTAGTACTTCAACTGCTCCTTCATCAACTTTAATGATTAACAAGATCCAGTGAAATCTGCATGCACACATGTTTGCATTTCTTAATTAAGCGGGCATATGTAAGCAAAAACATGTAGCTAGCTAGTAGGGGAAAACAGAATTTGTAGTACAAGACAGTGTGACTCACTGGAAGTTGTAAGGAAGTAGTATATCTTCATTGTATTTGAGTTCCTTGAAGAACTGTAGCATGCTTTCCTCTACACTTTTTTCGTGATATGGATCTATTTTCCATGTGTATTCATTAATGGTATTTGGGTCAACGAACCCAATGCCATAGCGTCCACCTTTTTTCATTTCATAAATCTTCATCCTGCATAATACCACAGAAAAGAATATAGTGAGGATAATTACAGGTAATGATTGATCAAAATGATCACTACAGCTAGCTTGAGACTTAAATTACAGAAAGAAATCACTTACAGATAATAGCAACTGACGATAGATTTGTCGAGTGCGTCTTTATTGTATAGATGAAATAGTTCTGCATACTCAACGGTCACACCTTTCTCATGGTAGTAATGATCCTTGTTGACATTCACCATGAGGGACTCTCGATTGGAAATCTTGGTAATGTCCATGTACCATTGATGCAATTCATACATTCTCATTGGGAGCTTATTGACCTCCTCTGGCTCGACCAAAGGTTGGCCCCGGGCATATTTCCGTTTTATTTCCTCTTCTCTAGTCGGAGACATGGGCTCGATATCGAGGAGTTGTCCAACAGTGATCTCGATCGATTCAGCCTGCGCAATATGCTCCTCGGTTATTAACACATCACCCACCCCGGGAACGTTAACGGTTTTCCCACAATAATATTGGGCGCGCCTACTCTCATGTGTTGTTGGCACAACAAGCGGGGGGATTGATTGCGCCACCTGTTCTCCCAGCTGGGGAACGGTTTTACCGCTCCTTTTGCCAGCTGATTTGCTCGAGCTCGAGCTCGCCTCTTTCTGTAGACGTGCTCGATTTAACTTCTTGATGTGGCGCTCATAGTCTGTGTCAACAGGCTTGGGAGCTGGTGCTCTAGCCATATGAATGAAGTGGTCAATCTTTTCCACAGGCACTTTCTCCCTTGGCGGCGGTGGCGGTTTCGGTGAAAAAATGGGCTTCCACCTCGTCCTTCGATATGGCTACGTTTTCCTCCTCGGACTTGTCGTAAGGCCTCTGCGGAAGAGGCGCGAGGCTTGGACCATATTGAAATCGCTTGCCTCCGCCTATACCTCCAGTACTACCTCAACGTGTACCGCTACACACCATAGCTGAGGCGGCTCTCTTCCGTGATTGCTGAGGCGGCGAAGACGACTGACGTGGCTGAGTTGGAGGAGGAGGAGTGGCCTGAAGCTGTGCTGTACTTGGAGGAGGAGTGGACTGAAGCTGTGCCGGACTTGGAGGAGGAGTGGCCTGATGCTTTGGCGGACTTGGAGGAGGAGGAGTGGCCTGAAGCTGTGCCGGACTTGGAGGAGGAGTGGCCTGACATGTTGGTGGACTTGGAGGAGCGGGAGTCTGCTGACTCGGTGGCGGACTGCAACGAGGAGTCGGGTGACGTGGTGTCGGTGGCCTTCGAAAGATGATGCAATCCTTTCTCCATAGGATGATACGATGGTTGGCCTCTCCTAGTGTGTGCCCATCGTCACCTCCAGGAATGTCAAGCTCTAGCCCCGAATATTGGTCCACCACCTCATCAACCAAGACACGAGCATAGCCCGCTGGAATCGGGTTGCAATAGAAGGTTGCCTCAGGGGGATTTGTAAAAGAAAGGGCGTCCGCCACCTTCATGGATATGTTCTTCATTTTGAAGTGTAGCTCGCAGTTAGTGTTCTCCATGATGTCATCCACTGGGTAGCTATCCAGCAATGCATCGCCCGGGGCGGAACCCATGCTGCTTCTCGGCATGGATGGGATGGTGCTATCCAACGGTGGATCATCCGCTAGCTGCTGAGACCCCCTTTGCTGGCTAAGTGAGTCGATCTGCTCCTGCTGCCGCTGGAATTTGACTGCCAAGTCCGCGTGCGCTGATTCTAGGCCTTGAAGGCGTTCATAGTCTAGCTTCCTCTGCTCCTCCTCCATCTTCCTCTTCTTCTCCTCCGCAATCTTCTTTCTCGCACGGGTTCTGTAGTCGGCGTTCCAGTCCGAAAACCCCTCATACCACGGAATAGCGCCCATGCCTCGTGTTCTTCCCGGGTGTTCAGGATTTCCCAGGGCACGCGTAAGCTCATCATTCTCTCTGTTGGGCTCGGACAACCCCGATCGAGCCTCTTCTATTGCAACAAGTAGCTTATCTTCGGCTCCGTCCAGATATGCCTTCTTCGAAACTTTGCCTGTCTTCGGGTCCAACTCCCCCCCATGCGCATAGAACCAAGTCCTGCACCTGGGGGGCCAGCTCAATGTTTATGGAGTGACACCTACATCCAGCATCTCTTTCTCAGACTTATCCCACTTAGGCATTCCCATCGCATAGCCACCCGGCCCCAGCTTATGGAACTTATCCTTTTTTGCGGCATTGGCCTTGTTTATTCTCGACCGTTCCTTAGATAATTCCGAATCCTTGAATTTCATGAAATCGTCCCAATGAGCACTTTGGTTCTCTAGTGTTACCTCGAATACTGGAGTCTTCCTTCCTCCGTTGACGTACTTGGCCCATTCACGAATCTTGTGGTTCTTGAATGCAACCGCCATCTTCCTAAGAGCAGCGTCCTTGACTTTCTCCACATCTGCATCTGTGAAATGATCTGGTAGGGTGAAATGTTCCATGAGCGTTTCCCAAAGCAGAAGTTTTTGTCTGTCGTCGACAAAAGTAACTCCTAGACGTGGCTTTGCTGGCTCTCTCCATTCTTGAAGGGAGATCGGGAGTTGGTCCTTCACAAGAACTCTGCACTGATGAATGAACTTGTCCATAATCTTCTTAGGTGCTAATGGTTCGCCATTAGGTCTGATTGCCTCGATATTGTACTTTACGCCCTCCTTCGACTTTTTGTTCGGGCCTCGTTTCGTCCTGTTGCCTGAAGATTTGCTCGATCCGGATGGCTGAAAGAAGAAAGATCGATTCGTTAATATATCTTCAAGTCATTTAAAACATGTGATGATCACCAGATGCCTGCTTATATAAATATATATACCTCGCCGGTCTTTGTTGTTTCAAGATCAACATTTTTTTCTTCATGTTCATCAATTCGGTCGTCGTGATTGAATATCATATCACCCTCCCCGGTGTTGTTTAGATATTCGGAGCCGTCATAATCTTCTTCATTCTGATCATCATCTGGCCCGCGAGGATTGCGTATGATATTGAACAGGGCCTCTTCTCCCTCTCTGCCGGTATTGTCCGCCATAGATTTTGTTTAACTAATCCAAAAGAAATATATTCAAATTACAATGCATGGATGCAATCAATTAATAAGGAAAAACTGAATCAATCATAGTACATAATAAGCATCATCGAATATAATCTCGAATACGTCGTCTCGAATAATAGATATAATCTCGAATACATCGTCTCGAATAATAGATATAATCTCGAATACATCGTCTCGAATAATAGATATAATCTCGAATACACCGTCTCGAATAATAGATATAATCTCGAATACATCGTCTAGAATAATATATAATCTTGAATACATCGTCTCAAATATTATATATCGAATACATCACTGGCTAGGTAGCTAATAAAGATCGAATACTACAGAAGAATCTAGGACACTCGCGGTTCCTGCGGCGCGGGCGGTGGACACCCAAAGAGAAGGAACCCTCACAGGATCATAGCTGAAGTGAGATCCCTGAAGAAACTGCCAGGTATTGGAGAACCTGCCGCCCTCTAACGCAACCATGTAGCGATGGACATGCTCGTCCTCCTCCCTGACACGGCAACGTACCACCTCCGGCGGGGCTGGCTCCCTCCGCACCGAAACTGGCCCATGCAAACGCCACCAAACGAGATCAGGGTCGACGACGGGACCCGGGGCCAGGTTCCTCATCAAGCGGCGCGCCCCTCCAGGCAGCACCTCCCAGTGCCAGCCCGGCGGAGCCCAGTCCCGGACATGGGTCAGCCAGACGTCATCGCGGACGGGTCGACGGCGAGGATGCGGGCCGGGCATCGTCAAGAACAAATACTAGCTATATGCCCGCAAAAAGTAACATTTTTTTAATGATTGGATTTTGATAACTAAAATTTCTAACATTTCTATATAACTAACATTCCTATAACATTTCTAACAATGCTATATAACTAACATTTCTATAACATTTCTAATATTTCTATAACTAAAAAACAGAAAAAAGATTATAACATTTATATATATATAACTAACATTTGTATAACATTTCTAATATTTCTATAACTAAAAAAAGAAAAAATTCTAACTTTTTTATAACTATTTCTATAACTAAAAAAAATAAAAATTTCTAACAATTCTAACTTTTTTACAACTATTTCTATAACTAAAAAACAGAAAAATTTCTAACAATTCTAACATTTCTATAACATTTCTAACAATGCTATATAACTAACTATTTCTATAACTAAAAAAAGAAAAATTTCTAACATTTTTATAACTATTTCTATAACTAAAACACTAAAAAAAATGTATGTGTGTGTGCTCACCGGCGAGGCGAGAGGCGACGGGGGGCGGCGACGGGGATGGCGACGGGCGCGGCGATGACGGGGATGGCGACGACGGGGACAGGGACGGGGCGGCGACGACGGGGACGGCGACCTACAGGCCGGGGCGGCGACGATGAGGACGGGGCGGCGATGACGGGGACGGGGACGATGCGGGACGGGACGGGGCGGCGGTGACGACGGGGACGACGCGGGACGGGCCGGGACGGGGCGGCGTTGACGACGGGGACGGGGACGATGGGGACGGGGCGGCGACGGGGGCGGCGACGAGGGATATGGAGACAGGGCGGCGGGCGACGGGGCAGAGGAGAAGAAGCAGATGAGAAACTGAAATTTTTGAAGTATTTAGTTATATAGGATGGACCTTTAGTACCGGTTGGAGCCACCAACCGGTACTAAAGGCCTGTTTTGGCCAGGCCAAGCGGCGGGAAGCGCACCCCCTTTTAGTACCGGGTGGTGGCTCCAACCGGTACTAAAGGCCCCCCCTTTAGTACCGGTTGGTGCCACCACCCGGTACTAAAGGGGGTGCGCTGGAGCAGGTGTGGTGCGGCAAGTTTAGTCCCACCTCGCTAGCCGAGGGGCGTCCGCACTGGTTTATAACCCCCCGTGTGGTAGCTCTCTCGAGCTCCTCTCCAAAGCAGGCCAACTAGGCCTACATGTTCTATGCTGCCCTGTGAGCCTACTGGGCCTTTGCGGGCCTGCATCCTAGCCCAACAACAGGTTGGGTTTCTAGTCGTATGCAGGCCGCTCTGGCCCAGTAGGCGGGCTTTTTTTTTATTTTTTTGCTTTATTTATTTTTGAGTTGTTTTTTTGTGTATTTAGAGTTTCTTTGTGAATATTTTTGCTTTAGGTACAAAAAATTACAAACTTTCTGTTAGTGCCCATAGTTTTCAAATTTGAATAGTTTAAATTTTGAATTATTTGAAATTAGTGTGAATCACTAGTTTGTGAATAACTTAACTTTAAAAATCAGTAAAGGCATGAAAGAATTTGTTTGCACATAAAATTTCTTCGCGTTTCAAATGCCAAAACACATAACTACCCTAACTATTACAGAGATTCCCTCCTGGGTGTGAAACATAGAAGAAAGTGATGATAGTGAAGCCGATCACATCCCAGATCTTTGGGTGTGAAACTTTTTCTTCGCGTGTGTCCCTTTGCGCCGTAACCATGGAAAATCTTCATCATTTAACGGGATGCTCGGGTCAATATTCAGTGTGAATGGAGCAATTTCATCAAACTTTTCATAATCTTCTGACAGGTCTGTCTTGTCATCCACTCCCATGATGTTTCTCTTCCCAGAAAGAACTATGTGCCGCTTTGGCTCATCGTACGATGCATTCGCTTCCTTATTTTTTCTTTTTCTCAGCTTGGTAGACATGTCCTTCACATATGAAACCTGTGCCACATCATTGGCTAGGACGAATGGTTCGTCTGCATACGCAAGATTGTTGAGATCCACTGCTGTCATTCCGTACTGCGGGTCTTCCGTTACCCCGCCTCGTGTCATATTGACCCATTTGCACCGAAACAAAGGGACCTTCAAACCACGTCGATAGTCAAGTTCCCATATGTCCTGTATATAACCATAATATGTTTCCTTTCCCGTCTTGGTTTCTGCATCAAAGCGGACACCACTGTTTTGGTTGGTGCTCTTCTTATCTTGGGAGATCGTGTAAAATGTATTACCATTTATCTCGTACCCTTTGAAAGTCATTATATTCGAAGATGGTAACTGGGACAGCAAGTACATGTCATCTTGAATAGAGGCGTCATGCATGGTACGTGTCTGCAACCAGCTGGCGAAACTCCTGGTTTGTTCACGTGTAATCCAGTCATCAGACCGCTCTGGGTGTTTGGAGCGTAGCAAATTCTTGTGTTCATCCATATACGGAGCCACCAAGGCGGAATTCTGTAGAACTGTGTAGTGTGCTTCAGTGAGAGAATGTCCATCCATACATATTATTTGTTCCCCTCCTAGCGTGCCTCTTCCATCCAGTCTGCCCTTATGCCGCGATTCAGGAACACCAATCGGCTTAAGGTCAGGAATAAAGTCAATACAAAACTCAATGACCTCCTCATTTTCATGGCCCTTGGAGATGCTTCCTTCTGGCCTAGCACGGTTATGAACATATTTCTTTAAGACTCCCATGAACCTCTCAAAGGGGAACATATTGTGTAGAAATACAGGACCCAAAACGTTAATCTCTTCGCATAGGTGAACTAGGACGTGCGTCATGATGTTGAAGAAGGATGGTGGGAACACCAACTCGAAACTGACAAGACATTGCACCAAATCATTCTCTAACCTTGGTATGATTTCTAGATCGATTACCTTCTGAGAGATTGCATTGAGAAATGCACATAGCTTCACAATGGCTAATCGAACGTTTTCTGGTAGAAGCCCCCTCAATGCAACCGGAAGCAGTTGCATCATAATCACGTGGCAGTCATGAGACTTTAGGTTCTGGAACTTTTTCTCTGCCATGTTTATTATTCCCTTTATATTCGACGAGAAGCTAGACGGTACCTTAATACTGAGCAGGCATTCAAAGAAGACTTCCTTCTCTTCTTTGGTAAGAGCGTAGCTTGCATGACCCTGATGTATGCCGTCTTTTCCGTGCATACGTTGCTGGTCCTCCTGTGCCTCAGGTGTATCTTTTTTCCTCCCATACACGCCCAAGAAGCCAAGGGTCACACAAAGATTCTTCGTCACGTGCATCACGTCGATTGCGGAGCGGACCTCTAGGTCTTTCCAATAGGGCAGGTCCCAAAATATAGATTTCTTCTTCCACATGGGTGCGCGTCCGTCAGCGTCATTCGGAACAGGTTGTCCACCAGGACCCTTTCCAAAGACCACCTTCAAATCCTTGACCATATCATGTACATCAGCACTAGTACGGTGGCGAGGCTTCGTCCGGTGATCCGCCTCACCTTTGAAATGCTTTCCTTTCTTTCTTACGGGATGCCTGCTCGGAAGAAATCGACGATGTCCCAGGTACACATTCTTCTTACAATTAGCCAAATATATACAGTCAGTATCGTCCAAACAGTGCGTGCATGCGCGGTATCCCTTGTTTGTCTGTCCTGAAAGGTTACTGAGAGCAGGCCAATCATTGATGGTCACGAACAGCAACGCCTTTAGGTCAAATTCTTCCCCCATGTGCTCATCCCACACACGTACACCTGTTCCATTCCACAGTTGTAAGAGTTCTTCAACGAATGGCCTTAGGTACACATCAATGTCGTTCTCGGGTTGCTTAGGGCCTTGGATGAGCACTGGCATCATAATGAACTTCCGCTTCATGCACAACCAAGGAGGAAGGTTATACAAACATAGAGTCACAAGCTAGGTGCTATGGTTGCTGCTCTTCTTCGCAAAAGGATTAATGCCATCTGCGCTTAGACCAAACCATACGTTCCTTGCGTCATCTGCAAACTCCTTCCCGTACTTTCTTTCGATTTTTCTCCACTGCGACCCATCAGCGGGTACTCTCAACTTTCCGTATTTCTTACGATCTTCTCTGTGCCATCGCCTCGCCTTGGCATGCTCTTTGTTTTGGAACAAACGTTTCAACCGTGGTATTATAGGAGCATACCACATCACCTTGGCAGGAATCTTCTTCCTGGGGCGCTCGTCCTCGACATCACCAGGGTCATCGCGGCTGATCTTATAGCGCAATGCACCGCATACCGGGCAAGCGTTCAAATCCTCGTACTCATCGCGGTAGAGGATGCAATCATTAGGGCATGCATGTATCTTCTGCACCTCTAACCCTAGAGGGCAGACAGCCTTCTTTGCTTCGTACGTACTCTCGGGAAATTCGTTGTCCTTTGGAAGCATATCCTTTATCATTACCAGCAACTTTCCAAATCCCTTGTCAGATACACCATTCTCTGCCTTCCATTGCAGCAATTCTAGTGTGGTGCCCAGCTTTTTCTTGTCACCTACGCAATTCGGGTACAACAATTTTTTGTGATCCTCTAACATGCGCTAACTTCTTCTTCTCCAAATCACTTGCGCAGTTTCTCTTTGCATCGGCAATGGCCCGACCTAGATCATCTACGGGCTCATCCGATGCCTCTTCTTCAGCTTCTTCCCGCATTGCCGGCTCAGCTTCTTCCCGCATTACCGGCTCAGCTTCTTCCCTCATTGTTATATCATCGTATTCAGGGAACCCATGGCCAGGATAGCTGTCGTCGTCCTCTTCTTCTTCATTGTCTTCCATCATAACCCCTCTTTCTCCATGCTTGGTCCAAACATTATAGTGGGGCATGAAACCGGACTCAAACAGGTGGACGTCAATGGTTCTTGATGTAGAGTAATTGTGACCATTCTTACAGCCGACACATGGACAAGGCATAAAACCATCCGCTCGCTTGTTTGCCTCAGCCGCAAGTAGAAAAGTACGCACGCCATTAATGAACTCGGGAGAGCATCCGTCATCGTACATCCATTGCCAGCTCATCTTCAATACACAGCACCGAAAACATCAAATTAATACAATACATAAAGTTCATACATAAAGATCATACAACACTTAAATGCAACAAACAAATAACTCTCTAGCTAAAGAATTTAAATGCAACAACAAATGCGATCAAGATCGCAACTAAGGTAACAATTGATCCAACAGCATAATGATACCAAGCCTCACTATGAATGGCATATTTTCTAATCTTTCTAATCTTCAAACGCATTTTCTCCATCTTAATCTTGTGATCATCGACGACATCGGCAACATGCAACTCCAATTCCATCTTCTCCCCCTCAATTCTTTTCAATTTTTCCTTCAAATCCTCGTTTTCTCTTTCAACTAAATTTAACCTCTCGACAATAGGGTCGGTTGGAATTTCTGGTTCAACAACCTCCTACATACAAATATCTATGTCAACTTGATGGGCATAATTTGTCATAGACACGAAATGCAATGAATAGTTTTAAAAGAGAATATACCACATCCGAATCATAACCAGGACGAGGGCCGACGGGGACGGATATCAAGACCATGGCACTATGTATAACAAACAACGTATGGGTAAGATAATTATATGAGTAACTATATATCCAAATCACACAAACATCAATTTTTTATATAAAACTTCATGAACAAGAGGCTCACCACAAGGTGGTGCCGGCGACGGGACATTTCGAGCGATCGACGGTGGTTACGATGGAGATTTAGAAGGTACTAAGTAAACCACACCTACATATGCAAACTAAGTGTTATTTTTGACCTCAAATTGCATATAAATCAAATACTAGCACATATATATAATTCCTCCCAAATTACTAAACTCAAAAATCAATCACTATATAAAGCATTGCATGAGCTAATCTAGCAATGAGAGATGAAAGGAAAAAGTTGCTAACCTTTGTGATCATTTGAATGGATGGGGGCCTTCAAATCTTGACAAATTTTGGGCAAAATGTGTGATGAGCTTGAGAGGAAGAGGGAAAAGAACAGAGAAGAGAGGGGAAAGGGGAAGAATAGAGCGAGCTCAAGTGGACGAAGGGTCTATGTAGGACGACCTTTAGTACCGGTTCGTGATACGACCCGGTACTAAAGGTGCTGGAGGGGCCCCAGACTAACAACATCCTGCCACCACTATCATTAGTACCGGTTCGTGGCACGAACCGGTGCTAAAGGTTCGCCATGAACCGGTACTAATGAGAGCGGCCCGGCTAGCCGTTGGAATCGGCACTAATGGACACATTAGTGCCGGCTCAAATTCAAACCGGCACTAATGTGCTTCACGTTTGACCCTTTTTCTACTAGTGCTACAGGATGGCCACGAGAGCTGTGGCCCATACCAGTAATGATAACATCGTCTCCTTGGCCTCCAGTCATTTTTACAGGTGATGGTGGAGTGTCAATGGCTCTCACTGGACTGGAAGATCTGTCATCAGCCCGGATTGGATTTGCCGGTTCACTGTCAGGTACCACAGTGTCAGCCTCTGGTTGATTATCCATATTCAGATCTTGAGGGGGTGGTTCGTCAAACGTGGCTTCTGGATTCGGACCCGTCGGTTTAGCCATCTGTTCCATTTCAACCGTTTGTTCTGGTTCATGGACCACCCGGTCTTCGGGCGGATTGTTCACCCGAGACTTTTTGCTGGGTCTAGCTTTGGCCCTAAATTAGCAATAGATGTGAAAGTTAAAGCACACTACGAGGTATGAACAACATCAAAAGAAGGAGTTAAAATACTTACCGAGCTACGGTTTTGAGAGGCGGAAGTTGGATCGTTGTTGACTCGCCAGAGGATGAGGGAGGTGTCACCTGATAATTTGAATCGGACGGATTAAGAGGTTGTCAGAAATAACCTGCCTTGGGATAAGAATTGTCAGAAGTGGGCGAGACCTCAGATTGGCGCTTCTGAACCGGGGTATCAGGTAAACCGGCTGAAGTAACCTGTTGGCCGCTATGCCGGGTTATCCGGCGAGCCTCGTGCTGCTGCGTCTTCAAAATAAATGTTGGATCCAAGTAAGCAAGAGGATGAGAAAAGCTTACTTTTCGGACCGCTTGACGGGTTTTTTGTGTTGGCATAGAGTCTGAACCAGAGGAAAGGGTAATTACCTCTACATCATCAGCCTGGCTGCCCTCCACATCCTCCTGATAAGTATCATCGTTAATGGGATGCATGAAAAGGGAGCCAAGTGAATCAAGTTCTACCTCAGCTTCCGGTTCATCTACGTCTTCATCAAGTTCCATGTTGATGCGTTCAGCTGCCTTACGCTTTGAGGTTCTCTTGACGGCTTTTGTTTTAGGATGGGATGGCTTTGCCACTTTCTCTGCAGGTTTCTTCTTCCAGAATGGATCATCACCATGTTTATAAACAAGCAGAAGGATATTCACGGGTTGAACAGTTTAAAAAGATGTCAAAGATAAAAAGGAAGGACAATACTTACAGCAGGCGGTTTGTTTTTTGTGTAGAAGGGGTTCAACTCGGTTTGGCGGCAGACAGATTCCGATTCATTCAAAATTTTCTTGACACCCTCAGTGACTTCTTCATCGGTTAATTGAATGTTGATGTGGCGTTGGGAGTCTTCTAATTCACCAGTGTACTCACACATTAAAACGGAGCGGCGGCTTAATGGCAAGATGCTCCAGGATATCCAGCAACGCACAAAGTCGACGCCTGATAAACCGTTGGCCATAAAGGCCCGGAGCTTGGCGAGTTGAGGGGCATATGAGGCCCGTTCTGCCGCACTCAAATGTTGCGGCAGAGAATGAGTATTGGAAAGCCGGTGGGCGCGGTAACCCGGCAGAGGATTCTCGTCTTCAGGGGAAGTATCTTTGCAGTAGAACCATGTTTGGTTCCAATCTTTGGGGTGACTGTGCAGCTTGGCATGAGGGAATTCAACCTCTTTCCTTTTTTGAATAGAGACGCCACCAAGTTCAGTATTGGGCCCGTCTACAAATTCAGTGCGTCGGTTCATATGAAAAAAATCCCAGAATAGCTCAGCAGTTGGTTCTTCTTGTAAGTACACCTCACAGAAGACCTGGAAATTGCATATATTAGACACCGAGTTGGCTCCAATATCTTGAGGATGGAGCTAGAAACTAGCAAGCACATCCCGGAAAAACTTTGACCCAGGCGGTTTGAAACCATGGCCTATATGGTCCACAAATACCACTACCTCACCCTGTTTAGGGGTAGGGGGATTCTCCATTCCTGGAACTCGCCACCGGATATCATTCTTTTTGGGCAAAGTATCAATCCCGACCATTCCGTTTAGCTGTTCTTCGGTAACCCGGGAAGGAGCCTAGCTGCAAGCATAAAACTGTTTGGCCATTGCAAACTAAAGGCTGAAAGGAAATACTGGTTTACAAATCATTCAGGGTGATACATAAGATGCGACGGAACAAAGACATAACAAGAATGTAAATTGTGAAAACCGGAGGCTGATACTATAATGAATGACAAGGCAATATCAGAACAAAGGAATGCACATATTGTTAAACCGGAGTATAACAATGGAGGTAAAAGGCTTGTCCGGTTCACCAGAGGGCTAATGGTATGTGATAGATTGCTTTTACAAAGGTAAACCATCTATGTGGTAAAGAGGATAGAGATCTAAGGTGAAAAGGGCTAAGTAAGGTAAAATAGATTTCACAGTTTAGCATGGGAATTTCAGATCTGCTGTGTGTTGGATAATCAAAATATATCTTCGTCTAATTCAAGTGCTCAAAAGGTTCAGTAAGTTCAGATGAGTTCGATATCAAGCAAATGCCTTAACAAGAAGAAAGGAGTTTAAACTACAAAAGGCGGTGAAAACAATCAGATCTAACTGGCCATTTGGTATTCTGAAGGAGGAACAGCTTCAAGCTATGAAGAACACCGAACCCTAATGGCGGATCTGGGGTAAGGAGAAGAGGAACTTACTGGTGCAGGAGGAAGCAGCGGAGGATCACCGTGTTTCTCTGATACGATCAGGTCGATGCAGCGACCTTTGTCGAAGCAGAGGTGAAGCTCGGTGACGGCGGCGGCGCTCAGGGGCAGAGATGTCGCGAGGAGGAAGAAGTGAAGGAGACGAAGGGGAAAAAGGAGAAGGACCCATGGTCCTATTTATAAGGCGAAGTGATAAAGCGACAAGTGCGGGAATAGAGGAGCTCAAAAATGGATAGTTAATAAGGGTGTCGCCTCGATGGTTGGATATACATTAATTAAGGGAATCTTGGCTTCAACGAATAGATGACGTCAGGGCGGTTTACTACGGATCTAAAGGATGACATCACGGCGGTTTACCAGATTTATATCAAGATGACAGGGCAAGAATTTTTCTAAGTATTGAAGATTGACATGAACGAGTTCAAATCAATCTGTGGCCTAATGTTGGGGATATGATTACTGGAGGTAAACCGGCTAGGAGTGGCCGGATTAGTTCCATGAGGATAGAAGCCCATGAAGACGTGAAGGTGGTTGATGTCTACTACACAACCTTCTTCTTGTAGATGTTGTTGGGCCTCCAAGTGCAGAGGTTTGTAGGACAGTAGCAAATTTCCCTCAAGTGGATGACCTAAGGTTTATCAATCCGTAGGAGGCGTAGGATGAAGATGGTCTCTCTCAAGCAACCCTGCAACCAAATAACAAAGATTCTCTTGTGTCCCCAACACACCCAATACAATGGTAAATTGTATAGGTGCACTAGTTCGGCGAAGAGATGGTGATACAAGTGGTATATGGATGGTAGATAAAGGTATTTGTAATCTGAAATTATAAAAACAGCAAGGTAACTAATGATAAAAGTGAGCGTAAACGGTATTGCAATGATAGGAAATAAGGCCTAGGGTTCATACTTTCACTAGTGCAAGTCCTCTCAACAATAATAACATAATTGGATCACATAACTATCCCTCAACATGCAACAAAGAGTCACTCCAAAGTCACTAATAGCGGAGAACAAATGAAGATATTATGGTAGGGTACGAAACCACCTCAAAGTTATTCTTTCCAATCAATCCGTTGGGCTATTCCTATAAGTGTCACAAACATCCCTAGAGTTCGTACTAGAATAACACCTTAAGACACAAATCAACAAAAACCCAAATGTCACCTAGATACTCCGATGTCACCTCAAGTATCCGCGGGTATGATTATACGATATGCATCACACAATCTCAGATTCATCTATTCAACCAACACAAAGGACCTCAAAGAGTGCCCCAAAGTTCCTACCGGAGAATCACGACAAAAACGTGTGCCAACCCCTATGCATAGGTTCATGGGCGGAACCCGCAAGTTGATCACCAAAACATACATCAAGTGAATCACGTGGTATCCCATTGTCACCACAGATACGCACGGCAAGACATACATCAAGTATTCTCAAATCTTTAAAGACTCAATCCGATAAAATTACTTCAAAGGGGAAACTCAATTCATTACAAGAGAGTAGAGGGGGAGGAGAAACATAAGATCCAACTATAATAGCAAAGCTCACGATACATCAAGATCGTATCGTCTCAAGAACACGAGAGAGAGAGAGAGATCAAACACATAGCTACTGGTACATACCCTCAGCCCCGAGGGAGAACTACTCCCTCCTCGTCATGGAGAGCACCGGGATGATGAAGATGGCCACCAGAGAAGGATTGCCCCCTCCGGCAGGGTGCCGGAACGGGTCTAGATTGGCTTTTGGTGGCAACGGAGGCTTCTGGCGGCGGAACTCCCGATCTATTGTGTGTTCTGGAAGTTTTAGGGTACGACGATATATATGGGTGCAGGAAGTACGTCGGAGGAGCCACGGGGGACCCACGAGGCAGGGGGGCGCGGCCTAGGGGGGTGGGTGCGCCCCCCACCCTCGTGGGCAGCCCGTGTCTCCCCTGACGTGCACTCCAAGTTCCCTCGGTTGCTTTCCTTCCAAAAATAACTTCTAAAGTTTATTTCATTCCGTTTCGACTTCGTTTGATATTCCTTTTCTTCGAAACACTAAAATAGGCATAAAACAGCAAATCTGGGCTGGGCCTCCGGTTAATAGGTTAGTCCCAAAAATAATATAAAAGTGGAAAATAAAGCCCAATATTGCCCAAAACAATAGATAATATAGCATGGAGCAATAAAAAATTATAGATACGTTGGAGACGTATCAAGCATCCCCAAGCTTAATTCCTGCTCGTCCTCGAGTAGGTAAATGATAAAAAGATAATTTTTGATGTGGAATGCTAGTTGGCATAATTTCAATGTAATTCTTCTTACTTGTGATATGAATATTCAGATCCATAAGATTCAAGACAAAAGTTCATATTGACATAGAAATAATAATACTTCAAGCATACTAACTAAGCAATCATGTCTTCTCAAAATAACATGGCCAAAGAAAGTTATACCTACAAAATCATATAGTCTGGCTATGCTCTATCTTCACCACACAAAATATTTAAATCATGCACAACCCCGATGACAAGCCAAGCAATTGTTTCATACTTTTGATGTTCTCAAACTTTTTCAATCTTCACGCAATACATGAGTGTGAACCATGAACATAGCACTATAGGTGGAATAGAATGGTGGTTGTGGGGAGGACAAAAAGGGAGAAGATAGTCTCACATCAACTAGGCGTATCAACGGGCTATGGAGATGCCCATCAATATATATCAATGTGAGTGAGTAGGGATTGCCATGCAACAGATGCACTAGAGCTCTAAATGTATGAAAGCTCAACAAAAGAAACTAGTGGGTGTGCATCCAACTTTCTTGCTCACGAAGACCTAGGGCACTTGAGGAGGCCCATTGTTGGAATATACAAGCCAAGTTCTATAATGAAAAATTCCCACTAGTATATGAAAGTGATAACACAAGAGACTTTCTATCATAAAGATCATGGTGCCACTTTGAAGCACAGGTGTGGAAAAAGGATAGTAGCATTGTCCCCCCTTTTTTATTTGGCCTTTCTTCTTTTTTTGGCATTTATCCCTTTTTTGCCTTTCTTTTTTTATGGCATTTCTCTTTTTTTTTGGGACAATGCTCTATTGAATGATAATCATCACACTTCTATTTATTTACAGCTCAATGATACAACTCGATACTAGAACAAAGTATGACTTATATGAATGCCTCCGGCGGTGTACCGGGATATGCAATGAATAAAGAGTGACAAGTATGAAAGAATCATGTACAGTGGCTTTGCCACAAATACTATGTCAACTACATGATCATGCTAAGCAATATGACAATGATGAATGTGTCATGATAAACGGAATGGTGGAAAGTTGCATGGCAATATATCTCGGAATGGCTATGGAAATGCCATAATAGGTAGGTATGGTGGCTGTTTTTAGGAAGGTATATGGTGGGTGTATGGTACCGGCGAAAGTTGTGCGGTACTAGAGAGGCTAGCAATGGTGGAAGGGTGAGAGTGCGTACAATCCATGGACTCAACATTAGTCATAAAGAACTCACATACTTATTGAAAAAATCTATTAGTTATCGAAACAAAGTACTACGCGCATGCTCCTAGGGGGATAGATTGGTAGGAAAATACCATCGCTCGTCCCCGACCGCCACTCATAAGGAAGACAATCAATAAATAAATCATGCTCCGACTTCATCACATAATGGTTCACCATACGTGCATGCTACGGGAATCACAAACTTCAACACAAGTATCTCTCAAATTCACAACTACTCAACTAGCATAACTCTAATATCACCATTTCCATATCTCAAAACAATTATCAAGTATCAAACTTCTCATAGTATTCAACACACTCATAAGAGAATTTTATTATTCTTGAATACCTAGCATATTAGGATTTTAAGCAAATTACCATGCTATTTAAGACTCTCAAAATAATATAAGTGAAGCATGAGAGTTCATCTATTTCTTTAAAATAAAACTACCACCATGCTCTAAAAGATATAAGTGAAGCACTAGAGCAAATGACAAACTACTGCGAAAGATATAAGTGAAGATCAATGAGTAGTCGAATAATTATGCAACTATGTGAAGACTCTCTAACATTTAATAATTTCAGATCTTGGTATTCTATTCAAACAGCAAGCAAAGCAAAATAAAATGAAATTCTAAGAATAGCAAACATTTTGTGAAGAAGCAAAAACTTAGGATCAACCGATACTAACCGATAGTTGTTGAAGAAGAAAGGTGGGATGCCAACCGGGGCATCCCCAAGCTTAGATTCTTGAGACTTCTTGAAATATTATCTTGGGATGCCTTGGTCATCCCCAAGCTTGAGCTTTTGTGTCTCCTTAATTCCTCTCATATCATGGTCTCCCTAAATCTCAAAAGCTTCATCCACACAAAACTCAACAAGGACTCGTGAGATAAGTTAGTATAAACCATTGCAAAAACCTTATCATACTCTACTGTAGCAAATCACTAAAATTATTATTCAACATTGCACACTAAATTCCTCTGCATATTTAATAGTACTATCCTCAAATAGAATCATTAAAGAAGCAAACATATACAAACAATGCAAACATAAAAGCAATCTGCCTAAACAGGATAGTCTGTAAAGAATGCGGCAACATCCATACTTCCATAGCTCCAAAAATTATGAAAGAAAATTCCCACTGTAGTAAATTTATCAGAGCTTAATATGCAAAAGGTTTCAACATTTTATCACATTCTGACTTTTCTAGGGAATTATTGCAACCGCGGTAAACTTTCTGTTTTCAAACAGCAACATGTGGACTTCTAAAATAGGCATAGTAAAGGCTATCAATGCCACTTTTATTGAAATAAAAAGATGCAAAACATTATTATAAATAACAGCAAGCAAATCCTAACAAAATAAATTGACGCTCCAAGCAAAACACATATCATGTGGCGAATAAAAATATAGCTCCAAGTAAAGTTACCGATGAACGAAGACGAAGGAGGGGATGCCTTCTGGGGCATCCCCGGGCTTAGGCTCTTGGTTGTCCTTGAATATTACCTTGGGGTGCCTTGGGCATCCCCAATATTAGGCTCTTGCCACTCCTTATTCCATAGTCCATCGAATCCTTACCCAAAACTTGAAAACTTCACAACACAAAACTTAACAGAAAACTCGTAAGCTCTGTTAGTATAAGAAAATAAATCACCACTTCAAGGTAATGTAATGAACTCATTCTTTATTTATATTGGTGTTAAACCTACTGTATTCCAACTTCTCTATGGTTTATAAACTATTTTACCAGCCATAGATTCATCAAAATAAGCAAACAACACACGAAAAACAGAATCTGTCAAAAACAGAACAGTCTGTAGTAATCTGGATCAAACGTATACTTCTGGAACTCATAAAATTCTCAAATAAATTGCTGGACCTGAGGAATTTATCTATTAATCATATGCAAAAATAATTAACTAAATATCACTCTCCAAATAAAAATGGCAGCAATTCTCATGAGCGCTAAAGTTTCTGTTTTTGACAGCATGATCAACAAGACTTTCCCCAAGTCTTCCCAAAGGTTCTACTTGGCACAAACACTAATTAAAAGCATAAAACCACATTTAAACAGAGGCTAGATGAATTATTTATTAATAAACAGGAACAAAAAGCAAGGAACAAAAATAAAATTGGGTTGCCTCCCAACAAGCGCTATCGTTTGACGCCCCTAGCTAGGCACGATGATGTCAATGATGCTCACATAAAAGATAAGAATTGAAACATAAAGAGAGCGTCATGAAGAATATGACTAGCACATTTAAGTCTAACATGCTTCCTATGCATAGGGATTTTGTGAGCAAACAACTTGTGGGAACAATAATCAACTAGCATAGGAGAGCAAAACAAGCATAACTTCAAAAATTTAAGCACATAGAGAGGAAACTTGATATTATTGAAATTCCTACATGCATATATTCCTCCCTCATAATAATATTCAGTAGCATCATGAATGAATTCAACAATATAACCAGTACCTAAAGCATTCTTTTCATGATCTACAAGCATAGAAAATTTATTACTCTCCACATAAGCAAAATTCTTCTTATTCGGAATAATGGGAGTATCATAGGAAACTTGAATACTATAAATTGTTTCCACATTAAAAGAGTAATGTTCAGAGAAGAAGTAATCATAACCATGACAAGTTTTATAAATATAATCACTACTTTTTATAGCATAAGTATCATCACAATAATCATCATAAGTAGGAGGCATGCTATCATCATTATAAACTTGCATATCAAAACTTGGGAGACTAAAAATATCATCTTAATTAACCATAGCTTCCCCAAGCTTGGGACAGACATTAATTGCAGAAAATATATTCTCAAATATGTCATCCTCATCAAACATAGCTTCCCCAAGCTTGGGTCTTTTCATATCATAACCATAATCACTCTCATCGTTAATAGTATAGATAGCACCGATAGTATAGCAATTATTATATTCTTCCAAGCAAGTGCCAAATAGATTTTCAAGATCATAAAAAGCATCATTATCTTCCACAATTATATTTTCATGAGGCACAATAGTAATAGGAGCAGCATTATTTGGGAGAGATATCTTTTTACCTCTCTTCCTTTTTCTTTTCTTCTTCTTCACCACATCGTGTGTGGGTTCAATCCTCTTTTTGGAGCTCCTTATTAATGAGATTCGTTGAATAGGAGGCTCCTCCTTGTTACCTGATTCATCATAAGAAATAATAGGAGGGTATTGGGAAGTCTCTTCCCTTTCATTATTATTCTCTTCATCTTCTATTTGTTTTCTTTTCTTTATGTAGTTGGCAATATAAGGATTTTCAATGCAATTCACCGCACAATACATATAAATCTTATCTAGATAAAAACCAAGAAGTTTATCGAGATTAAATTTTGGAATACCCTCAGTTATACGTTTCATTTCTTCATAACCCAAGAGAAAACTAAGTTCATTATGATGTGCAAGGGAAATCAAGTCATCACAATTTTTGGACACGATACGGTCATGGAACAATTTGCATTTGATATTTAAATGATCATGTTCATTGCAAAGTTCGCAAGTATGGGTAAGATATCTTAAATTTTTAGCACATTCATCTAGCTCTTCTTGCAACAATTTGGTTTCTAAGTACTTATGCCTCTTGCAATATCTATCTTCCCTATTTGGTGTGTACATGCAAACCCAGTCTACTCCACAAAAATTGACATGTTTATAGGAGGCATTTTCATCATAACTAGTGCAATCATCATTAGCATCATGGATATTCAAAGAATTCGTACTAACAACATTGCAATCATGCTCATCATTCAAATATTTAGTGCCAAACATTTTAGAGATCTCTTCTTCTAGCACTTGAGCACAATTATCCTTTCCATCATACTCACGAAAGATATTAAAAAGGTGAAGCGTATGAGACAAACTCAATTCCATTTTTTTATAGTTTTCTTTTATAAACTAAACTAGTGATAAAACAAGAAACTAAAATACTCGATTGCAAGATCTAAAGATATACCTTCAAGCACTCACCTCCCCGGTAACGGCGCCAGAAAAGAGCTTGATATCTACTACACAACCGTCTTCTTGTAGACGTTGTTGGGCCTCCAAGTGCAGAGGTTTGTAGGACAGTAGAAAATTTCCCTCAAGTGGATGACCTAAGGTTTATCAATCCGTAGGAGGCATAGGATGAAGATGGTCTCTCTCAAGCAACCCTGCAAAGAGTCTCTTGTGTCCCCAACACACCCAATACAATGGTAAATTGTATAGGTGCACTAGTTCGACGAAGAGATGGTGATACAAGTGGTATATGGATGGTAGATAAAGGTATTTGTAATTTGAAAATATAAAAACAGCAAGGTAACTAATGATAAAAGTGAGCGTAAACGGTATTGCAATGATAGGAAATAAGGCCTAGGGTTCATACTTTCACTAGTGCAAGTCCTCTCAACAATAATAACATAATTGGATCACATAACTATCCCTCAACATGCAACAAAGAGTCACTCCAAAGTAACTAATAGTGGAGAACAAACGAAGAGATTATGGTAGGGTACGAAACCACCTCAAAGTTATTCTTTCCAATCAATCCGGTGGGCTATTCCTATAAGTGTCACAAACAGCCCTAGAGTTCGTACTAGAATAACACCTTAAGACACAAATCAACCAAAACCCTAATGTCACCTAGATACTCCAATGTCACCTCAAGTATCCGTGGGTATGATTATACGATATGCATCACACAATCTCAGATTCATCTATTCAACCAACACAAAGGACCTCAAAGAGTGCCCCAAAGTTCCTACCGGAGAATCACGACGAAAACATGTGCCAACCCCTATGCATAGGTTCATGGGCGGAACCCGCAAGTTGATCACCAAAACATACATCAAGTGAATCATGTGGTATCCCATTGTCACCACAGATACGCACGGCAAGACATACATCAAGTGTTCTCAAATCTTTAAAGACTCAATCCGATAAAATTACTTCAAAGGGGAAACTCAATTCATTACAAGAGAGTAGAGGGGGATGAGAAACATAAGATCCAACTATAATAGCAAAGCTCGCAATACATCAAGATCGTATCGTCTCAAGAACACGAGAGAGAGAGAGAGAGAGAGATCAAACACATAGCTACTGGTACATACCCTCAGCCCCGAGGGAGAACTACTCCCTCCTCGTCATGGAGAGCACCAGGATGATGAAGATGGCCACCGGAGAAGGATTGTCCCCTCCGGCAGGGTGCCGGAACGGGTCTAGATTGGCTTTTGGTGGCTACGAAGGCTTCTGGCGGTGGAACTCCCGATCTATTGTGCGTTCTGAAAGTTTTAGGGTACGACGATATATATGGGTGCAGGAAGTACGTCGGAGGAGCCACGGGGGCCCCACGAGGCAGGGGGCGCGCCCTAGAGGGGTCGGTGCGCCCCCACCCTCGTGGGCAGCCCGTGTCTCCCCTGACATGCACTCCAAGTTCACTGGGTTGCTTTCCTTCCAAAAATAACTTCTCCAGTTGATTTCGTTCCGTTTCGACTTCGTTTGATATTCCTTTTCTTCGAAACACTGAAATAGGCATAAAACAGCAAATCTGGGCTGGGCCTCCGGTTAATAGGTTAGTCCTAAAAATAATATAAAAGTGGAAAATAAAGCCCAGTATTGCCCAAAACAGTAGATAATATAGCTTGGAGCAATTAAAAATTATAGATACGTTGGAGACGTATCAGTGGTGGCGCTTTACGAAGGCCCGAGGCCCAAAGGCGGGTTAAAGCCTGAAGATGTAAACCGACTCTATCATGTAACTTGTATTGTAAGTTAGAGGAATAGAGACCGAGCCGGACACATTTATGATCCGGCCTCGGGACTCTGTAAAACGGCGGACGTCAACCTATGTATATGAAGGGACGACCCGACCGCGGTTTGAGGACAACAGACAACAACTCGAGAGCCAGGCAAAGCGGATTTGCTCCCTGGTCATCGAAACCCTAGCAATACCAATCAAAACTAGACGTAGGCTTTTACCTTCACCGAAGGGGCCGAACTAGTATAAAACCCCTCGTGTCCCCTTGTCCGGTTTAACCCCTTTAATCTAACCCATAGCGATGGCTCCACGACTAAGTCCTTTCACGAGGACATCTGCCATGACGAACCCACGACAAGAGGTGTTGTGGAAACGTCACAACAGATGTCCTAGTGTGAGGACTTAGTCGTGAGGCCAACGCATCTATGTGGTAGCTTGAGAGGGGTTGATCGGGACGAGAGAGGCAACACACAAGACAAGAATTTAGACAGCTTCGGGCCCCGGGAAACATCATCCGGTAATAGCCCTACATGCTGTTTATGGCCAGGTCTCATTATGCTCATGAGGGAGACGTCATAAATCTGGCTTTTCTCTAGTTGTGTCTAGCCTTAACGATTATTTTCTTTCCCCTCTCTTGGGGTGCCCCGCCCCTCCTTATATAAGATGAAGGGGCGGGTTACATGTAGAGTCAAACTCGGATTAGGACTTAACCTATTTTGACATCTTACCATAGGCTTCTCACGATGGGCTTCTTAACGTCTTGGGCTTCTTAACGTCTTAGGCTTCTTAACGTAAGCCGGTTTATAATCCGGCTTACAATCTGGCTTACAATCTGGCTTAACTGTCTGGCTTAACTGTCTGGCTTGATTGTCCGGCTTACATGACTATGTCTCCCGGCTTACAATGCTTGACTGTGTCTGCTGGTTTACATGACTGTGTCTGCCGGCTTACATGACTGTGTTTGCCGGCTTACATGACTGTGTTTGCCGGCTTACAATGCTTAACTGTTCCCGTTGGCTTATAGTCTGCCGGGTCACCAATGAAACATCAAGTCCTAGCCGGGTCATATCTCCGGCCGGGTCACACCATGGGGTATATCCCCGACATTAGCCCCCAGTTTAATTTGGATTCATCCATGTTAAGCTGATCTTGTAAAACAAACACAAGAACAATTTTGACAGATTATCTCTGTGTTAAGAACTCTTGTAAGCCAGCACATGATCATCCTTAAGTCCTTGTCATTTCCTTATTGTGGAAAGTCCGGGTCAATATATCAGCTTCATAATCAATTTGCTGACATTGGTTTCTCGCAGAAAAATATTGTGAAGAATATTGGCCTTGAAATACTCATGTGATTTTCAGCCGGCGTGAAAATGTAGATCTCCATTATATTCATATCACTTGTAGCCCCCAGGGGCCGGGTCATTATGCAATAATGAACAGGGACTTTGTAAATATGATCATGTAGATTTGAGCAGCAATGTGTAGCCCCCAAGGGCCGGCTCAGTAAGATAATACTGAGCTGGGACTTTGTATATAATTCATTGATAATAACATCATATGATGTAATCTCCACCATGGGGCTTGAACCCATGTCCATAAGGTTAAGAGCTTTGTACTCTATGAACTGAGTAAATATAATGGACTGAGGCTTGTGTACCTTGAATTTTTGATAGAAGCAATTGGTAGCCCCCAAGGGTCGGCTCATTACAATGGGATGAGTCGGGTCTTCAATAAGTTGATCAAAAATGACTTTACATTAGCCCCCAAGTGCCATGGTGCATGCTGGCAGTGACATGGGACTTGCATATTTGATGTAATCTTAATTTGAATAATGTAGCCCCCAAGTGTCGGGTCGTAAGCCTGCAGCGACTCGGGACTATTCCCTCCATTGTAAAAATAAATCATGTCCATTAATAAAATAATAACCATTGCGCTGAAGCAACTTTGAAGACCTCCAGCATAATATTGGCTATTGATAACCATAATAAAAATCCAGCCATGTTGGCTATTAAAGATTTGAATAATATAATCCGGTTTGGAAAACCGGTTCCTGTGATATTGAATCGTACTGCCAGTTTACGATACGTGTGCAGTAAGGGTGATAACCCAATCTTTAGAAGACAAAACTTCGAAATGTTTATGATTGTCATATATGGCAACTTATCATCTAAAGTCAAGCCGAGTTAATCGAAACCACATATATGCTTCAGATATGAACAAAAAGGTCTCAAGACAAAACCAAAGATTGTTTTTCAAAAAACTTAAGCCAAATAGAGAAGAAATGAGGCTTATGATTCGAATACGATCAATAAACTGAACCAAAAGGGGTTAAGCTAGGATTCGAATACGATCATGAAGCCCCCTAGTGGTTTTGGCGTTGCGCCGATCAAGAGCGTACCGACAGCTATGTTCTCTTTGGTTCGAATACGACCTATGTTTGAACAGGAAGCCGCCAAATGACCTTGAGAGTTTTTAATGACTCTGATTCGAATACGGTCAAAGTTAGACCCAAAAGGGGTTAAGCTATGATTCAAATACGATCAAGAAGCCCCCTGGTGGGTTTGGCATTGCGCCGATCAAGAGGGTACCAACAGCTATGTTCTCTTTGGTTCGAATACGACCTATGTTTGAACAGGAAGCCCCCAAATGACCTTGAGAGTTTTTTTAACGACTCCGATTCAAATACGATCAAAGTCGGACCCGAAAGGGGTTAAGCTATGATTCGAATACAATCAAGAAGCCCCCTAGTGGGTTTGGCATTGCGCCGATCAAGAGGGCACTGACAACTATGTTCTCTTTGGTTCGAATACGACCTATGTTTGAATAGGAAGCCCCCAAGTGACCATAAGTTTTGGCATTGTGCCGATCAAGAGGGTACCGACGGCTATGTTCCCTTTGGTGAATACACCTATGTTTGAACAGGAAGCTAGCTAGTACAGACGCAGGCGGGTCTCGATCGCTCTTGCCATGAACAATTGTCCTGCATAAATAATATTGTAGACCAAGGCAAAGATAAACTGTTCTTTGACAAAAAAATATGTGCCAATAAAACAAATTTAGACGGATATCACTTGATTTGTTCAGACGACGGATGATCCGCTTTATGAACAACCTTTAGTATTTGCAACGGCGATTTAACCCCTCTCCTTGCAAAAGGGGATTAATCACAGCACTGTAGCCATCACCGACAAAATAATTCCCTTTCTCTTGCAGTATATAATGAAGACCAGCAGAGGCAGAGTGGCAACTGGCGGCTTATGGTGACAGCGGCTAGTACTGCAGCAATCCCAAACAGCGCGCCTTAAGACACCCACGATATCCTTGTCTGTTGTCCACTCATTAGACAACGTTGTATAACCCTAGGCGCATCCATATCCCCTTGTATTAATCCATCTAAACCATCACCCCGTCAAGCAATTTCTTCAGAACACAGCCACTGAAGTTATGTATGAGACCACCTCATGCTTATTTCCCATGGATGTATTAGCGGCTTGTAAAGGCAGAGCAAGGCAAGGCGATGGCAGGGCGATTATATAAAGAGGTCGACGCGGAGGCTTGTGGAACAGCATGCTGGAAGGTGGCGCGCGGCCGCAGAGGTGGCACAGGCGCGCGGCAAAAACACTGGGCTAAGTGTGAAGAAGCACGCGGCGGTGGCTCATGCGATAGAACGCTAAGATGGAGATGTGGCGGCGGCTCTCGCCAAAACACGGCTGAACCGGAGCATTGAGACGTCACGAGGATGAGGTCGGCAGCTTGTGGCGACCATGGTATTTCAGAGATGGTTTTTAGGTGGCGGCTCATCGTGGGGAGGCCGAGAGGCGCGAGGCGGCTCTCCAGCTGTAGGACGGCACGGGCGTGGGGGCGGCCCGAGGCCACAGCGGCGGCTTGTGGCTGCTGCAGTAGTAACTCGGTGATGGCAAGTTTGGCGCGGCCAGCGAAGCGGCAGGGCCGGTTCACGGTGAGCGGACTCCGGTCAGGGCAGAGGCATTAAGAGCAGCGGGGGCAGCGACTGCGGCGGGGCCCCGGCGACTCAAAGCAAGGCCGAAGCGGCTACGGTGGAAGATCAGTGGCATAGCAGGGCCAGCGGCTTAGAGTGGCCTTGGCGCAAACAGGGCCGGCGACTGAGGGAGTCCTGGACTAAGGGGTCCTCGGGTGTCCGACCTGTTAGCCATGGGTCGGACTGATGGCTGTGAAGAACACGAAGACCGAAGACTGCACCCGTGTCCGGGTGGGACTCTCCTTGGCATGGAAGGAAAACTTGGCGACCGAATATGTAGATTCCTTTCTTTGTAACCGACCTTGTGTAACCCTAGATCCTCCTGGTGTTATATAAACCAGAGGACTTAGTACAGAGAGGGATTCATCATCATAGCCACACAAGCTAGACCTCTAGGGTTAGCCATTACGATCTCAAGGTAGATCAACTCTTGTAATACTCATATTCATCAATATCAATCAAGCAGGACGTAGGGTATTACCTCCATAGAGAGGGCCCGAACCTGGGTAAACATCGTGTACCTTGCCTCCTGTTACCATCGACCTTAGACGCACAGTTTGGGACCCCCTACCCGAGATCCGCCGTTTTTGACACCGACATTGGTGCTTTCATTGAGAGTTCCACTGTGCCATCAACAAAAGTTTCGATGGCCCCTTCAATCGTCAATAGTGATGCTGCCCAAGGAGAAATCTTCCTCCCCGGACAGACCTTCGTGTTCGGCGGCTTCGCACTACGGGCCAACTCGTTTGGCCACCTGGAGAAGATCGAGACCTACGCCCCTGGCCATCAGGTCAAGTTTGGGAGCTTGAATTACGTTGCAGACATCCATGGAGATTTGATCTTTGCCGGATTCGAAACCGTGGCAACCGCTCCTGGTCACCTTGACGAACATGACCTAAATCTATCGTCAGACCACATCCGGGAGATACCTCATGTAACCACTCTGGCCTTAGAACTGGAGAACACCGCGACATCCAAGGATCGGAGGCTCGACCCCACCACGGAGGCCACAGATTCCCCGACGTTGGAGCCGCACACGGATTTAACCTCACGGAACAATCATGTCACCGGAACTCCGGACTCTTCTCCGGGTACAAGTTCCAAACCACGTGAGCACGCGGACGCCGAACTGGATCGTTTATCGATCATCGAATTCAGCGTCGCAGACATCTTCCAGCACTCGCCTCTGGGCGATGTGCTTAACTCATTAAAACACCCGTCCTTGACGAAGGACTCACAGCCGTATTATATCCGGTCCGAACTAGGGGCTGACGGTGGAGAATTTTGCTTCCTACCCACCACCCACTTCATAGCCACGGTCGAGGATTTGACCGACACACTTGATTATGACTCCGAGGACATCGACGGTATGGACGACGATGCCAGAGAAGAAGAGGCCCAGAACCCGCCGTTCACCGGACGCTGGACGGCCACTTCCTCGTATGATGTGTACATGGTGGATGCACCAAAGGAGAATGGCGGCGATGAAAAACAAGACCCGGTTGAGGATAAACCTCTTGAGATACAATCAAAACGCCGGCGTCAGCGGCGCCGCTCTAAGTCACGCAGTTGAAAGATAGCAACACCGGCACAGGAGAAGATAACACTCCGGACGATGCCAAAAATAATGAAGACCCTGTCAAGGTAACCTCCGAACATGGGGAACAGGATAATGGGCAGGTTAGCCCTGGTAGACAAGCCACTCACGAGGACTCGGAGGACAGTAGTTATCTTCCGCTCTCCAAGGATGAGGCAAGCCTCGGCACCAAGGATTTCATCGTGTCTGAGGAACCTCTTGAGCAGGAGCGCTTCAAGCGCCAGCTAATAGCCACTGCAAGGAGCCTGAAAAAGAAGCAGCAACAGCTTCAAGCTGACCAAGATGTGCTCAATGATAAATGGACCGACCTCCTAACAGCTGAAAGATACGACCTCAAGCACCCGACCAAAATCTACCCAAAGCGCAAATTAGTACCTTAGTTCGACAACGAGGCGCCGGAACACATACCACCATCATGCAATGTGGCCGACCGACCACCGCGTGGACGGGACAAAGCGGCAACTCAAGCCGAACACCAGCCCGCCCCACCTCATCACAAAGGCAGAGGTAAATCAGCTCACGGTCATATATATGACCTTCGACATGACCTGAACAATAAAGCATGATATACCCGATCAATTTACGGATCGTGAGGACGTTCCTCGACACGTGATGATGGCTATATTCGGACGTGACAAACCTAGTCACACCCAAGCCGACAACCGCAAACGGACTCCATCGGAGCTACGTCACGATGCGGCCCGATATAGAGGCGCCGCACATCCCCTTTGCTTCACCGATGAAGTAATGGATCACGAATTCCCCGAAGGGTTCAAACCCGTTAACATTGAATCATATGATGGAACGACCAACCCCACGGTATGGATCGAGGATTTTATTCTCCATATCCACATGGCCCGTGGAGATGACCTCCACGCTATCAAATACCTCCCACTAAAGCTCAAAGGGCCAGCTCGGCACTGGTTAAATAGCCTGCCTGAAAATTCTATCGGCGGCTGGGAGGACTTGGAAGAAGCCTTTCTCTACAACTTCCAAGGCACATATGTCCGGCCACCAGACGCCGAAGATATAAGCCACATAGTCCAACAACCTGGAGAGTCAGCCAGGAAATTTTGGACTAGGTTCCTAACCAAAAAGAACCAGATCGTCGACTATTCGGATGCCGAAGCCCTGGCGTCCTTTAAACATAGCATCCGCGACGAATGGCTCACCCGCCACCTCGGCCAAGAAAAGCCGAAATTTATGGCAGCCCTCACGGCACTCATGACCCGCTTTTGCGCGGGTGAGGATAGTTGGTTGGCTCGTAGCAAAAACACATCCAGCAAGGCAGGCCCCTCCGAGGTTAAGAACCGCAACAGCAACCTCCAACGCAGAAAACACAAACGCCAAAGCAATGACGACAACACCGATGACACTGCTGTCAATGCAGGATTCGGCGGCTCAAGTCCGGTCAGCGGAAAAAGCCATATAAAAGAAACAATCAGGGACCATCCAGCATAGACCGCATACTCGACCATCCGTGCCAAATTCATGGCTCCCCAGACAAACCACCCAACCATACCAACGGAGATTGCTGGGTTTTCAAGCAAGCTGACAAGTTAAATGCCGAAAACAAGGAAAAAGGATCATAGACGAGGACGATGATGAGGAGCCCCTACAGCCTAACACAGCTGGACAGAAGAAGTTTCCCCCTCAGGTCAAAATAGTGAACATGATATATGCTACACACATCCCCAAGAGGGAGCGCAAGCACGCACTCAGGGACGTCTATGCGATAGAGCCAGTTGCCCCAAAATTCAATCCATGGTCATCGTGCCCGATCACCTTTGATCGTCGGGATCATCCGACCAGTATCCGGCATGGCGGATCAGCCGCACTAGTCCTAGACCCAATCATTGATGGATTCCACCTGACGCGAGTCCTCATGGACGGTGGCAGCAGCCTCAATCTGCTCTATCAGGATACAGTGCGCAAAATGGTCATTAAACCATCACGGGTCAAGCCCACAAGGACTACCTTTAAAGGAGTCATACCAAGCGTAGAGGCCCGTTGTATGGGATCAATCACACTAGAGGTTGTCTTTGGATCTCCGGACAATTTCTGAAGCAAGGAGTTAATCTTCGACATCGTCCCCTTTTGCAGCGGCTATCACACACTGCTTGGACGAACCGCATTTTCTCGATTCAATGCGGTACCTCACTATGCTTATCTCAAGCTCAAGATGCCTGGACCACGTGGCGTCATAACAATCAATGGAAATACGGAACGCTCCCTCCATACCGAGGAGCATACCACGGCCTTAGCAGCAGAAATACAGCGCGGCCTTTTCCAGCGGAACCTTAGTTCAGCGGCCAAGCCCCCGGACACCATTAAAAGAGTTCGAACTATTCGGCAGCAAGACAGCCCAGCTCGTCAAGAGCATAACTAGCAATTTGGCCTCCGTCCCAGTCCTGATCAAACAGTGACATTTGTACCGTGCGTACATAAACACGCGCTCAAAATCCCATGGGTATCGATGGAGGCATAGCTAGCTCGCGATCCATAGTGCGGCTCGACCGACCCTAGGATTTGCACAATTTTACTTTTCCTTTTCATTTTTGGGTTCTTCTCTTTTTCGAGGTTTCTCTTGACAACCCGTTTGCCGGACACACCAAGGAGGCAAGGAGCTTTGGCGTACAAAGGAATCCCCAAGTGGTCCCTACTAACGATTGCTATACCTGTTTTACATACCCGCATGCAGCTCGCTCTTGGTCGCGGCATGCGAAATAGCCTTACTTGCTTATCGCATTACTTGTACAAGTACGCCTCGACGTATCAATCATATTACAAATGGTAAATTAATGGTAGCGTCATCTTATTACTTAATTTTCTGTTTTTCCTTACATTTGTATCTATTACTCATTGCACACATACACCCTGGTACATTTTACTTTGCCAGGGGCTTCATCGCGCCCCGCAATACAGCAACAAAGTTCGAACACTTTTTACAGTACAGTTCGGCACCCCGAACTTATAGCATTATATGCATCGGCTCCGAATCATGTCTTTGGTCAATAGTTGGGTTGCCCGGCTCCTATGCTTACTACCTTACGTTCCGCTATATCGGCTAGGGTAGTAAAGGGAGAACTACTGTGATTGTGTCCCAGTTCTTCCAGGCGAGCACCTCAGTAGAGAAAGCCGAAAACTGACTGTCATGATGCAGCAAGAGTTGGTCAGCTGTTCAAGAGGTTCCAAATCCTTAGAGATTTTTTCCGCTTTACGCGAGGAATCGGTTTTTATCCGATCAGGTGTGTATAGTGCCCCTAGTTCGGCCTTCCGAATACCAGGGGCTTCGCCAAAATTCTCATTGTCAAACTCCTATGGCTAAGTGAGGGCGATAACGACCGTATAGTCTGATTGCCTTGTTCGTTGCGCTAAACACCTCCTTTAAGGACCAGAATTTGGAGTAAAGAGTGTTTAGATTTATCCCAAACACCCCCGTACTATGTACGTGGGGGTAGAAGCCGATGACTGGTCAACCCTCAGATTTCACAACCGGCCGCACAGGAGGTAAAATTTCAAAATCACAAGCATGATAGTACATAACATCATTGTTCCATATTACAGGACAAGATGTTTTCATGGGAATATAACATCCTTCGTACATTGCTCCGCCACAAGGCAGGATCCCTCTAGGACACCATCAAAATATAACTCGGGTCGGCGGTGCTCCTTGCCCTCAGGCGGCCCCTCGGTCATTAGCTTCTTAGCATCCATCTTCGCCCAGTGCGTCTTGACACGGGCAAAGGCCATCCGTGCACCTTCGATACAGACCGACTGCTTTATAACTTCAAGCCTTGGGCAGGCACCCACAAGCCGCTTCACCAGTACGAAGTAGCTGCTAAGCATAGGCTTGGAAGGCCATAGTCGGACTATTAGGCCCTTCATGGCTAGCTCGGCCGCCTTGTGCAACTCGACCAACTGTTTCAGCTGGTCGCTGAAGGGCACCGGATGTTTTGGTCCAAGGTATTGAGACCAGAATAGCTTCTCTGTAGAACTCCCTTCTTCGGCACGACAGAACTCGGTAGCATCTGCTATGCTGCACGGCAAATCCGTAAATGCCCCTGGAGAGCTCCAAATTCGGGTAAGTAAAAGGAACGCTTCCTTCGCAGACTTGCTTTGCATAACGAAAGCCTTACCCGCGGCGATCTTCTTGGCCGCCTGAATTTCCTGAAGGGTGCTCTGGGCTTCGGCTCAGGCATCTTGTGCGCTCTGGCGAGCCTTCGCAAGTTTGGACCCTTGCATCTTAGAATCACGCTCCAGGGACTCGTACTTCTTGACGGCGTCCTAGAGCTCTTGCTGGACCTCGCTGACCCGGGCCTCATGCTTCTCGCGCCCAGCGCCTTCCTTGGCCGCTTTGTCCTCAGCCTCAGCTAACGCCTTCTTGAGGACTGCCACCTCGGTCGTGGCCCCTAATAAAGTTCATGGCACCTCAGTCAGCACGAACCATTCATCCCTCCTAAATATACACGCAGGTTACTGCATACCTTGTGTTGGGGATATCACTACTGGGCGTAAACCGGCCTATCTGGGCCGGGTTAACTTCGTCAGTAGTTAAGTATGTTAAAGCCCAAGAAGGCAGATGAGGGCTCAAGGCCCAAAATCGGTTCAAGGCCTGTAGCCGTAAACCGGCGTTGGTATTTAACTTGTACTGTAAGTTAGGAATAAGTAGAGACCAAACCGGACACATCTATGAGCCGGTATTGGGACTCTGTGAACCGACGAGCGTCACCCGTGTATATAAGGGGACGACCCGGCGGCGGTTCAAGGACAACGGACAACAACTCGAGACATAGGCGAAGCTTGTTTGCTCCCTAGTCATCGAAACCCCATCAATCCCATCACAACTAGACGTAGGCTTTTACCTTCATCGAAGGGGCCGAACTAGTATAAACTCTCTTGCGTCCCTGTGTCCGCTTTAACCCCTTCAAGCTAACCCGTCGCGATGGCTCCACGACTAAGTCCTTTCTCTAGGACATCTGCCGTGACAAAACCACGACAGTTGGCGCCCACCGTGGGGCTATCGCACGATGGTTTCAAGTTCTTGGAGGGCCGCTTTGAAGGACTCGAGGGCTACGCTGTGGGCCGGATGACTAAGAGTCGTCGCGGCAAGCTCTACATCGATGATGCAGGCTGGGGCCCCGAGGCCGGCTCAGTTGAGTACGGGTACCGGGTCCCCTTTGGTGGCATACACGTTTTCATCGGCAAGATCGGTGAACCAGGCCCTGAGCCGGACATCTACACCAACCTCGTCGAAACGGCTCAGCGTGCGCGGTCCGCCCGGGTTAAACCGGCCGTGAAGCATGCCTTTGTGGGAGTTATCCATGGAGGAAGTTACGAGGATGGATCGGAATCTCGCGGCGAGAACGTCGTTTATTCCGGAGACGAGTCATCAACCGGAGAAACCGAATCTCTATATCAGCTACAAGATGGCCGGATTGGGGGCTGTTCCAACGGCGACAGTATTCCGAACCCCTCTGATCTACCCAACCGAGTTGGAATATTCATGGCCGGCACACAAGCAGTGCTTCATTCTTCGACCGCCGCGCCAATAACCTCCGGTTCAGCAGCGGCGACAGCTGCCGGGGCAGGAAGCTCTGCACGCCTGCCGGCTCAAGTTCTATTAGATCTATTGGATGCATTGGCTGCGCTTATGGCAGAAGCTAATCCGGCGGATCAGGAAGTCCACAACGCGGAGATTGCAAAGGTAAAGGAACAGATCACCCAGGCCAAGGTGGACCTGGCAGCTGAGAATGCCAGGATGACCACAGAGCGGGCCACTTTAGGCACACAAGCCTACAGGCTCATGTTGGACCAGAACGCGTCGCATGAAGTCATGAGGAGGAAGTACCGATCCCGTTTGCCTTCGGTTTTCGAGGCCAGAGACCTTTTCAACACCCCAGGAGCAGGAACCAGTAATCCACTGGAGGGGAACCGGGCGGAAGCTCCTGGGACCGGTGCACCGGTTCAGCCCCGTCCGATGAATCCGCCTCGTCAAAACACTGTTATACCTCAGGCTGTTTCAACACCTCCGGGTCACTACTCCAACCCAATGGACAATCTCGTTGCCGCTGCTGCTCGGCTGGAGGCCATGCCAATGGAAGGTGACTCGCCGCAAGCGGTAGAGACACGACGGGTCAAGGAGCTTCTTAGGACAGCTTTGGTCCAACAGGAAGCGCACTCCTACAGCCGCGACCGGATCCACTCGACCCCTCGTCCAAGCCGAAGCTATAGCAGGCGTATGGATGAACCAGCAGTGTCAAGCAATGAATGACGTGGAGCACCCCGCGGCAACAACCCGGCGGGTGGTGCTGATAACGCTCACGAAGTGGTGGACCGGGCCCGAGCGCACAGGGAGGCCGAGTTAGCCGCACAGTATCAGGCTCGGCAGCTTACGCCGGTTCGTCCAACTATTTCGGTCGAACCCGGTGTTACTTCTAGCTCTTTGGGGGTGCCTTGCCTTGTCCCCGCTTTACGCAATGTGTGCCTGCCCAAGGATTTCAAGGGCCCGCGCAAGGTACCAAATTACATGGCGGATCAACCCCCAGAGACATGGGTGGAGAGCTATGAGATGGCCATGGAGATGCTTGATGTGGATGATGCGGCATGTGCGAAGTACTTCACCATGATGCTTGAAGGAACGGCCCGCACTTGGTTAAAAAGCTTACCGGCCAATTCTATCAGTTCATGGGCCCAATTACGAGCCCAGTTTATCAGTAATTTCAAGGATACATGTAAGCAACCCATGTCGATAGTAGACTTAGCTGCCTGTGTCCAGGAGGAAGGAGAATCGATGAATCATTGGGTGCGCCGGGTCTCACAAGTGTTGCATTCATCAGACCGCATCAACGCTGACACCGTAGTCTTAACCCTAGAAGGCAACTGCCGGTTTGGGCCCCTAAAGCTGAAATTGGGACGGATGAAGCGCCATTGCACTGACATGGGGACCCTCATGGCTGCTTTGGTAAAGTATGCTGATTCTAATAGTACCAAGGATCCCGAATCTGATGACGACAAGCCAGGGAAGGGAAAGAGGAACAGCAATTCCAAAGGTCAGCAGCATCACTTGGCAGACAATGGTGGTGGAGGCAAGTGTAAAGCGGATGGTAACATGGACTTTGTGGCTAAAACCAACGCGCAGGACAAGGGCCAGTGACGCAGGGGTAAACCGCCAAATCGCAATGGAGCACCCAACCCTAACCCGGACCGCCTAAATTATTTACTGAGCCAGCCCTGTCCAAGACATGGGACGAAGGAGGTGCCAGCAAACCACCTTTGGAAGGATTGCTTCATTATGCAGGAGTTCAAGAATTCTAATGCTTTCCGGTATGATCACGGCTCCGGCGGTGGCTCAGCATCCGGGCTGGGTTACGGTGGAGGAAATTCTGGTTCAGGATTTAATGGTAATCCGGGCGGACATAATAATCAAAATAATCAGAACAACCAGGGTGGTTACAACCAACAGCAGCAACAGTTAGGATTACAGAGCAACCCAAAGCAGTTGAATAGTGGGCAGTACCATGTCTTCACCACTATCTTGGACAAGCGAGACCGGAAGGTTCAGAGGCGGGCAGTCAACTCTGTTGAACCGGCCGTGCCCCGTTATCTACGCTGGTCTGAACAGCCAATCATATGGAGCAGAGAGGATCACCCTCCCCAGTTTGATAATCTGGGTCAGTTGGCTCTGGTGGTGGCGCCTCAGGTGGGAGGTTACAAGTTCACCAAGGTGCTCATGGATGGAGGGAGCAACATTAATATCTTGTACTATGAGACCTTCCGTCGTATGGGACTAACAGATAAAAATCTCAAACTGTCCAATACGGTGTTCCACGGTGTGGTACCTGGCAAGTCAGCATATCCTGTTGGTAAGATAGCTCTGGAAGTGGCCTTTGGAGATGATCATGATTCCAGGTCGGAGACGTTGACGTTTGAAGTAGTGAAAATCCAAAGTCCATATCACGCCCTGTTTGGGCGACCGGCCTACGCCAAGTTTATGGCACAACCCTATTATGTGTATTTGCAGCTCAAAATGCCGGGTCACAAGGGGACAATAACGGTTCATGAAAGCCGTAAAATCTCTTTGGAGTGCGAGGAAGGAGATGCGGCCTACGCAGAGTCAGTTTGTGCCACCGAGGAGCTGAAGTATTATAAGGACAATGTTGATCCGGCGGACATGACTCCATTAAAAAAGCCAACTACGGAGCATGATCCGGCCCTGAAGTTCAAATCGGCAGCAGAAACTAAGCTTGTTGACTTTGTACCTAGCGATTCGTCCAAGCAGTTCAGCATTAGTGCCAACTTGGATCCGAAATAGGAAAGCGCGCTCATCGAGTTCATCTGTGAGAATCGGGACATTTTTGCATGGAAGCCCTCTGACATGCCAGGTGTACCGAGGCAACTCGCTGAGCACACCCTCAATGTGGATCCTAAATACAAACCGGTGAAACAGTTTCTCCGCCGGTTTAACGAAGAAAGACGCAAGGCGATTGGAGAAGAGGTAGCCGGGCTCTTAGCAGCTGCTTTATTGTTGAAGTTTTTCACCCTGAGTGGCTTGCCAATCCGGTGCTGGTCCTTAAGAAAAATGGCACCTGGCGCATGTGTGTGGATTACACAGATCTTAATAAGGCTTGTCCAGCAGATCCTTTTGCCCTCCCCCATATTGATCAAATTATTGATGCTACGGTGGGTTGTGAGCGTTTAAGTTTTTTGGATGCATATTCTGGCTATCATCAGATCAAAATGGCAGTTAAGGACCAGGAGAAGACAACATTCATAACTCCCTTTGGAGCCTTCTGCTATGTGTCTATGCCCTTTGGGCTCAAGAGTGCCTAGGCAACTTATCAACGGTGTGTACAAAATTGTCTTCACAAGCAGATTGGCCGTAATGTACATGCTTACGTGGATGATATCGTGGTTTAAGTCCAGGGAGAAGGAAACTCTGGTTGACGATTTGAAGGAAACCTTTGATAACCTGAGGATGTACAAGATGATGCTTAATCCGGCCAAGTGTGTTTTTGGTGTACCGGCAGGCAAGTTATTGGGTTTTCTGGTGTCCAACAGGGGAATTGAGGCTAATCCGGAGAAGATCACAGCCATCACCTCCCTGGCTAAACCGAAGTGTATCAATGATGTTCAATGCCTGGCAGGCCGGATTGCCGCGTTAAGCCGGTTTATCAGCCGCCTTGGTGAGAAGGCAATCCATTTGTATCAGATGTTGAAGAAGACGGATCAGTTCGTCTGGAGTTCCGCTACTGATGAAGCGTTTGAGGACTTAAAGCGGCAACTGGCCAATCCGCCTGTGCTCGCTGCTCCCATTGATAAGGAGCCGTTACTGCTATATGTTGCTGCTAATGCTCGTGCGGTCAGCGTGGCTATTATGGTGGAGCGAAAGGAGGCAGGTAAGGAGCATCCGGTTCAACGTCCGGTCTATTATATCAGTGAGGTACTCATTGAGTCCAAGCAAAGGTATCCTCATAGGCAGAAGCTGGTGTACGGAGTTTTTATGGCAAGCCAGAAGCTTAAGCAATACTTCCAAGGGCACCCAATTACGATGGTCAGTTCTGCTCCTTTGGGGGATATCATCCAGAACCGGGAAGCGACTCGCCAGATTGCCAAGTGGGCTATAGAGCTTGGGCCGCACGGATTGAAGTATGTGCCTCGGACGGCGGTTAAGTCTCAAGCACTTGTTGATTTCATCAATGATTGGACGGAACTGCAAGCACCTGAAGAAAAGCCGGATCACACATATTGGACCATCCATTTCGACGGATCCAGGAAATTGGAAGGCTCGGGGGCTGGAGTCGTATTAACTTCCCCACGAGGTGATAAGTTTTGTTACGTTCTCCGCTTAATGTTCCCTTGTACTAACAATGCAGCTGAGTATGAAGCCTTGCTCCATGGTCTCCGGATGGCTAAGGAGATGAATCTAAGTCGAGTTAAGTGCTTCGATGACTCGGACCTCGTGGCTCAACAAGTATCTGGCACTTGGGACTCCAAGGACCCACTCATGGCAGCATATCATCGTGAGGTGGATATTGTTGCAGGTCACTTTAAAGGCTATCAGGTGGACCACGTGGACCGACGGAAGAATGAAGCGGCGGACGCTTTAAGCCGGCTGGGCTCTCAGCGCAAACCGGTCCCGCCCAACGTTTTTCTGGATGTGCTGCACAACCCGTCGGTCAAGCTCCCTGGTGAAGCGGATTTGGCTATTCCTGATCCGGAGGCTCAATTGGTGGCAGCTCTTCATGTCATTCCGGATTGGACGCTTCCTTACCTGGCGTACATGAACCGGGGCGAGTTACCAGAGGATGAGACTTTGGCCCGGCAGATAATCCGGCGGTCCAAGTCTATGACTATTGTCAATGGCGAGTTGCATCATTGCAGTGTATCAGGGGCGTTTCAACGCTGTGTGTCTCCTGAAGAAGGCTGTCAAATTTTGCGTGAGATCCACGAAGGAGCTTGTGGTCACCATGCCGGTTCAAAATCTTTGGTAGATAAAGCGTTTCGCCATGGTTTCTATTGGTTAACTGCTCATGCTGATGCGGAGGATCTGTCACGACCGGGTTTTCCAGACATAACTTTCCAGAAAAGACCGTCGTGCTCATCAGCCCCAGGATTACTGTTAGCTGATGAGGCTCCACTTGATATAGAAATTCCAAGCAAAATTCAACATATGTAGTACAAGACCATTATGGCCTGTGAGTACAACAATTGGGTTTCTAGTGGTCGATGGCGGAAGCGGTTTGTGAGACATCAGTGTCTATGGGACTCCATTTCCCACAGGAACAGCTGACCAGGTTAACTCCTATCTTCGCAAGGCTGCTATCACCGTTGCTTAGGTCTCGAGGCTGTCATCGCCACGCTCCTCTCCAAGCAGAAATCTGGCCAAGACAATAGCCAGGGACAAGCCAGTGAGTACTTTGAATGTACTCGCAAACATTAAGAACACAGGTACAATATAATTGATAATCATGCACAAAAAAAAATTCCATGTTCACATCGTCAGTCATAAATAAGACATCTTTTATGCGTGCAAGAAGGTTATTCTCATGCAACATGAATAAGCAGTAATAGAGTGGGAATAAAATGCCGCAGTCGGGCGTCTGAGCGACACCACATAAAGGGCTTTAAAAGAAATGCCACAGTCGGGCGTCTGAGCGACACCACATAAAGGGCTTTAAAAGAAATGCCACAGTCGGGCGTCTGAGCGACACCACATAAAGGGCTTTAAAAGAAATGCCACAGTCGGGCGTCTGAGCGACACCACATAAAGGGCTTTAAAAGAAATGCCACAGTCGGGCGTCTGAGTGACACCACATAAAGGGCTTTAAAAGAAATGCCACAGTCGGGCGTCTGAGCGACACCACATAAAGGGCTTTAAAAGAAATGCCACAGTCGGGCGTCTGAGCGTCACCACATAAAGGGCTTTTTAAAATAAATAACAAGCATTGCCACAGTCGGGCGTCTCAGCGACACCACATAAAGGGCTTACAAAATAAATAATCACAATGAATATCCAGGAGGTAGAACCGTCCCAGGGATACTCAATAATATAATTAATGCAACGGGTTAGTCCATCACAAAATAATAACCATGGTCCTCACAAGTAACCAGTCGGTATCCAAGTTTGGTTTAACAATATCTCCTCCGAAGGCCGACACTAAGACCAACACTTGACCCATCCCAGACTGTAATCCTTAACCATGGACACGGCTATTCGAATAGGTTTAATCTCTGCAGAGGGTGTACTCTTTACCCACGAGTAACGGATTCCTTTAGTCCATCGGGACTAATTCCGTCTACAGTCTTTTAGTTGAAAACACGCCTAACTTGCACACACCAGCTTAACTCACCGGTGTCTAGAATCACCCACGACACCTGTTAAGCAAAACTCTAAGTGGGGAGGCTACAACCTCGCGTAGCATGGGATCAAATTTATATCGCGCGCTCTAAGGGGTGGCCTCCCCTCTCGGTCCCAACCGGAAACACCCATGCCCCCGGACCAGGTGGCATGCCTACCGGCTACAACCGATATCTTCCACCATGGCCTCTCTGTACGGTGTGTGCTTGAAAGGGGTTGACGACTTACTGAACCATACCCTACCTGCGGCAGGGACAAGTGGTAGTACATAGCAAGTATGGGGGTTACTGGAACAAGACTCAGTCTACGGTCGACTCAGGAGGTTTATAAGTTCCCTCCATGACAAGTAAACAAAATATATTTCAATCAACAAAATCACCACTCAATATACCTTACCATGCCATACCGGATATAACCGTCCCGACGGGGACCGGCGACAAGCTCACTCCTACCCAAGGCAGAGGCTTTCCCGGATTCCTTTCCGGCATGCATGCAAGGCACATGAGGGTGATTACCATCACAAGTATATTCATTTCCAACAGCAAGGAAATCACTAATATGCTTCCATGCAAATGATCATGTCACATGAAATAACAAGTCCTCCAAAGTAGGGTGGTGTTATAAACGTGTCAAATAACACACCAAAAACATTATGCCAGGGTTCAGAATGCTTGCTTTAAGTTGTGGAGGGGTGAGGTGCTCTCCAAAACTTTTGAAAGTTTCTTCTCTTTCTCCAAAAATCCTATTTTAAAAATATATTTGAATTAACACACATTTCAAAAACAGTACAAAAAAGTTGTTTGGAAAATTTCCAAATAAATCTTAAAATAAACTAGACCAAATTTGAGGAAGGTAGGAAAAAGAATCAACTCATTTGGAGTTATAATTAAAAAGTTATAGCCAGTCAAAGTTGTGGTCAAAATCTGTTATTAAAAATAAAACAGAAAAGAAAATGTCTCAGAGAGGAATACGCTTTCGGAGCGGGGGAAACGTACTGGGGGGATTACGCCTTCACTTAATCCCACGTGGACAGGCACGGGGTCGCTGACAGTGGGTCTAGAGGGCCCACTGGTCAGGTTTGACCAGTCTATCCCTCCCTCCTCTTCCTCTGCCCGAACGGAGGCGAGGCAACGGCGATCGTCGCCGGCGAACGGCGGCTCCCCGTGGGTTCCAGAGGGTCTGGATGGATCCGCGAGACTGAGGCGGTCCTTCCGGTGGTCGCTGGGTAGACGGGGGTGGAAAGAGTCATCGGCGGTGAGCTTCGTGGCGGAGGGGAGCTTCGGGAGCAGAGTGAAAATTCTCCCGCAGTGAGCCCCGATCGAAATCGAGTAGGGGGATGTGTTCACGGAAGGATGAGGAGGTTCCTGGCGAAGAGAACGGAGAGGGGGAGGCCCTGGTGGTGCCGGAATGGCCGGGGCAGTGGCGGCGGCCGCGGTTGCCGGAGATGAGGAAGGAGGCCTCCCCGGGTCGATTGGCTGCCAATGGGGGTCCTCGTGAGGTGGCTTGGGACTGCCTGCGTGCGGAGATGAGCTCGGGGCTCCTTTTATAGGCGTGGCAAGGCGGTTCCACGGCGGCCGTGGATAAGCTCTCCGGCGACCGCCATTCTGTAGCTGCAGGGCATCGTGGCGAGGCTGGGGATGGCGGCAGGAGCTAGCGGACGAGCGGCTACTGCTCCAAGGGCGAGCTGGCGAGCGGAGGTGGCTTTGGCGGCGCCGACCGTGGCAGAGGCGCGCTGCGGACGCCGGTGTGCCACCAAAAGCTCTGTCGGCGTCGCTGCAGGCTGCCAGGGCGGCTTGGCGCGTTGCTGTGAGGAGGGGAGCGCGTGGCGTGGTGCTGCAGAGCGGGCCAAAACCGTGGGGGCCAGCGTGTCGGCTCGGCGCATGGGTCGTGCAATACGCGCGCTCTAGGCGCGTCCCGTGCACGCACTGAATGTGCTAGACGAAATGCCAGAGCATGCTAGAGGCCGCGGTTGAGGATGGGAAGAAACAGGACTAGGTTAGGGTTTGCAAGGAGATCAGTGGACAAGCTGGTTTGGTCAGGGGATCAGGTTCACAGTGCAAACCAAGAGTCCATGCCAAAACAGATCCTGCCCATAAGGTGTTTGGCAAAATGTCAAGGGCACTTAGGCAAGTCTTGGAGTGGTCAAAAACTCCAGATGGTGGTCTCTTTAGATGTACAAGAGGGTGGTGAGGTTAGTTTGTGAAAAGCACAAAATTGTTAGTGCAAGTTTTGCAAAACTTCAATTCTGGACAGGAAATAAATGACATTATTTCATGAACCAAAATAATCCAATGGGTGCATGCTCCTGGATTTAGGGGTTTGGTAGGGCTGTCTACAAGTAGGAGGAAGCACAAGATCATTGGAGCAAAAATAAATAGGGTTGCAGTAGAAATCACAAGGCTGGACCAGAATGAAAATGAGGTTGATTCACTCAAAATTTTCAAAGAACAGCACTAGGTTTTTGCATAAAGTTGAATCATATGTTACTACCGATATCCCATAATTTTGGTGGAGGCTAGAAAGAATTATTTAAATGGGTTATAGTGCAAATTGCACTATGGACCAGAGAAGAAAAATTTTGTGTAGAGCTCAAAATATTTCATGAATAAGAGATATTTTTGTACAAAAGTGATTTAAAAACATCACATGACATCTCCAAATTTTGGTTAGAATTTTAGGTGAATTTATCAAATGGTTGTAGTTCAATTATGGCCATATAACCTTGAAAAACCATTTTTCAAGAAAATAAAGATCAAGCAATTTAATTAGGTAATTAGTTATACTGATAAAAGGGAAGTTTTTCTTGAGAGGTTAAACAAGTCCAATAACATATTTGAAAGGTTTTCTCTTTGGGAAAAACTCATCATAATAGGGAAGGAAATGATTTAAAAAATCAAAATGGAGCTCAGAAATTCAAAGTTTTAAATCCTGGCAAAAAAATTTAATTCATTAAAACAAGGCCAAATTTTTGGGGTGTCACAGGATCTGGTCAGACGATGTGACGGTTGCCAAAAGTTTTCGAGACGTACTCATGTGCCGGCTCAAGAATTGAGAATGATTCCAATTACTTGGCCATTTGCGACTTGGGGGCTGGATATGGTTGGGCCTTTCAAAAGGTCCAAAGATAAGAAGACCCACCTCCTGGTGGCGGTTGACAAGTTTACAAAGTGGGTAGAAGCAGAACCTATTAGCAAGTGTGATGCGGCCACGACGGTTCAGTTCATCAAAAAAGTGATTTTCCGGTTTGGCTTTCCACACAGTATCATCATAGATAATGGTACCAATTTTTCTAAGGGTGCCATGAAGGAGTTCTGCAAACGGGAGCACATCCGGCTTGACGTTTCATCAGTGGCACACCCACAGTCCAATGGTCAAGCAGAAAGGGCTAATCAAGATATCTTGAGAGGCATCAAACCCCGGCTCATGGTTCCTTTGCAGAGAACGCCGGGTTGTTGGCTAGAAGAGTTACCATCTGTGTTATGGAGCATCAATACTACACCCAATAGATCAACAGGATACATGCCGTTCTTCATGGTCTATGGAGCGGAGGCGGTTCTCCCAAGTGATATCCGTCATGACTCACCTCGTGTGGCGGCTTATGTTGAAGCGGACAACGAGACAACACGGCAATATGCTTTGGACCTGTTGGATGAAGAACGTGACATAGCAGCCGCCCGCTCGGCGATTTACCAACAGGATCTTCGTCGTTATCACAGTCGCCGAGTCAGAACCAGAGCTTTTTAGGAAGGAGATTTGGTGCTTCGGCTCATTCAAGACCAGACTGATATGCATAAGCTATCCCCACCTTGGGAGGGGCCTTTCGTGGTCAGCAAGAATCTGCACAACGGGTCATACTATCTGATCGATATTCGAGAGCATAAAGACTCACGTACATCAGAGGAAGAGACCAACAGGCCATGGAACATAGCTCATCTTCGGCCTTACTATACCTGAGCCATTGGCTCTACTTATGTACATATTACGATGATGTATATATTATGATTAAATATAATAAACCGGAACCTCGGCTAAAGCGGGGTATCTGTTCTTTTACATCATGTGTGGTTACACGGAGTTGTTCTAAAGCGGCCTCCGGTTTACCCCTTGAGTTAGCTTTTCAAAAGCATCATGTTATATCACTTGGGGGCTTGGTCGTGTCCGAACCAGTGCAACACCTCTTGATAGGCGAGAGCCACCAGATCACTTGGGGACTTGGTCACGTCTGAACCAGTCACGCCTCTTGATCGGCCTAAGGCCACAGAATCACTTGGGGGCTTGGTCGAACCCGAACCATTGCCATGCCACTTGATCGGCATAAATGCCACGGTTTCATTTGGGGACCTGGCTGACTTGAACCATAGCTACACCTATCGGGAGCTTGGTCATGTCCGACCATGGTAACGCCATCTGATCGGCTCAAATAAGCCTCTTTTTGCAAACGGTTTTATCATTGCCTTTGCTTCACATTTTTTCTTTGAAAGATATTTCTTTCTTTTTGTTGCGTTTTTTTAAACCGACAAAGTTTTCAGCCTGTTCAAACTGTCAATTGAAGGAACACGGTTCATTTTTAATCCAGAGACTATTTGCCCGGTTTGATTTTTTGTTAACATCCTATTACGGAGTAACACGGTGTTTTATAACCCGGCATGGTTTACATGGTAAACCGGCATTATATATATACAGGAGCTGCTATCTCCTCCAACAGTGTGGGTTTATGAAACCTCCGCTTCAAGATTGGCTAAACCAACTTCATGCCCAACGATGGCAGGTATTATGTATCTCAAAGATTTGATCATATGCTTAAATTTCAGATATTTTGCTTTTATATATGCAGACATCATACTCCGCCTGACGGTACAACCGCGGTGGCACTTTAAGATTTTTATGTTGCAGAAAATACTTTGGAAAGTTCATCACCCAAAGAAAGCACAAGTTGCAGTGGTTATGCACGAAGGCATATTAAGATCAAGAGTATCAGCTAGCCTATTACAAGGCAACACGGTGCCCAAAACAAGATCATTATTTTTCAACGAAGAAGCAGTTTAAACCGGCTGCCGGTTCAAGCTTGGTCACCAGCCTGGCCTGATGGTTGTGGGTCATCCCGCGCCGCTTCAACTTCAGTTTCTCTACCCGGCGGCTAGAAATCAACAGTTGTCCAGTCAATTCCCATTAATGCTTGAAAGACAGCTCCATCGTGGATCAGCAACGACGGTTCAATATCGGGAGCGTAAGTATGCTTACGGATTGGAGGGATAAGATTTTCCGCTTCATGAATTGGTGCAGCTACTCGCTTGTTTTTGATTGTCATATTGGGCTTGATAATGAGACAAGTCTGCTTCTTCAGCCAATTGACAAGCTAGTGGACGCACCTCCCGGTTTATTGCTCGCAGATCCACTTCACTAAACTCTGACCCGTCTTCCTTCAAGCTGGGATAGCCCTGAGCCGCTTCAATAGGATCAAAATCCAGCACCCAAGCTTTTTCCCGGATTAAGGCATTGATCGCATCGGTTCGAGCAGTAGATTTCTTCAGCTCTTCAACCCGGGAAGGAAGCACCGACAGTTTCTGCAGAGTGTCCTGGATCAAAGTGGGCGCCGGCTTGTTGTGGGATGCAGTACAGATGATCCGATGTGCACCAGTGTACAGTTGTTCGATCAACGTATAGGCGGCTTTCAATTTCTTCCGCACGTCTGACCCCAAATGACCAATGCGTGTCCCTGAAATATCACAAAGGGTTAACAAACCGGCAGCTCTGTAAGACGGCAGAATCAATTCAGAAATCAAACCAGCTTACCAAAGATAGCAACGGTCATGGCATGCACGTGCCGCTTTATGCTGGTCAGTTCATCCACCACCGGTTTTAGTGCAGCCTCGGCGTCTTCTGCTCGTTTGGTTAAAGCGGATTTTTCAGTAGCCCAATCCGCCCGCTCCTTCTTGAAATCCTTCTTAAGCTGTTCCATGACGCTTAAGGCGCTGGTCAACTCCTCTTTTGCTTTTGAGGTTTCAGTCTGTTGAGACTTCAGATTTTCTTGGAGATCGGCGATTTGGGTCTCTTTTGTCTTCAGCTCAGCCTGCATACAAACAGTTATATGATTCAGCAAGCAGTGCAAGAATTGAAGCACCAACCACATAACAAGTTATGCACTTGGCGATTGGGGGCTAATGCCTATTTGATCTTCATATTTCACTTGATTATAAAGTCCCAAGCTCAATACAAGTATTCACCTTGTCACTTGGGGGCTAATGGCTATTTGTTCAAATAAGTTCTGATGCGGTGATATTAATTACTTAAGTCCCGGTTTAACTACACTAAGTTGAACCGGCCCTTGGGGGCTACATCAGCGAATTTCGAGGCTTTAAGATTTATATTACTAAGTCCCGGTTTGAAAGAAGGTTACAAACCAGTCCTTTGGGGCTAGGCGAGTCAGCAAGAATTGAAGCATACAAGCAGGAAAGAGCATATGGAAGTTACCTCATATTTATCTTTCATCATGTTAACCAGACCGGCTTCATAGTCACGACTGGTATACAGCCGGTTCAGATAGCCGGAATGGATGTCTTGGGCGTTCAGAGCAGCGTAAGTCGCCAGATCAACATTCCACTTGCCCTTGCCAAAGGCAGCAAATTCTTCCTTGGCAGTATGTTTAGACAAAGCGACAGGATTGCTTGGCTCTGTATGGCCAATGCCAGTAATAACAACTTCATCATCCTTGGTGTTGCCAGTTTGCATTGGGGCCGTCAGTTTATCAGTAGACTTGGATGGACTGGTGGATTTCTCAATCCGGATGGGGCTTCTGGGCTGGTCAACAGGACCGGAGGTATCAACATGTCTCTCTTCAGTAATAAAATCATCATCTTGTGGTGGTGGGTCGTTTGGCACATCCTCACGGATGGCCGCTTCAGGGTTGAGTACTCTGTCCGGTTCAGGAATAGCATCTTCTTCAGCC